>NC_133509.1:4802500-5131250 GCF_049354715.1 Callithrix jacchus | reverse complement strand
AATCAGCCTCTGTGTGCACATTCCGTCCTCACTGTTACCTCACATTATATAAAATAAGCCTCTGTGTGCAGGTTCAGTCCTCACTGTTACCTCACACCCTACACAATCAGCATCTGTTTGCACGTCTAGTCCTCACTGTTCCCTGACACTCTACAGAATAAGCGTCCGTGCACACAGAGGTTTATTGTTCCCTCACACTCTACAGAATCAGCGTCTGTGTGCATGTTCAGTCCTCACTGTTCCCTGAAACGCTACAGAATCAGCCTATGTGTGCACAATCAGTCCTCACTGTTCCCTCACACTCTACAGAATCATCCTCTGTGTGCACGTTCAGTACTCACTGTTCCCTCACACTCTACAGAATCAGCCTGTGTTCTGGTTCACTCCTCACTGTTCCCTCACACTCTACAGAATCAGCCTATGTGTGCACGTTCAGTCCTCACTGTTCCCTCACACTCTACAGAATCAGCCTCTGTGTGCACGTTCAGTCCTCACTGTTCCGTCACACCCAAGAGAATCAGCCGCTGTGTGCACGTTCAGTCCTCACTGATCCCTCACACAATACAGAATCAGCCTCTGTGTGCATGTTCAGTCCTCACTGTTCCCTCAAACGCAACAGAATCAGCCTCTGTTTGCACGTTCAGTCCTCACTGTTCCGTCACACCCAAGAGAATCAGCCGCTGTGTGCACGTTCAGTCCTCACTGATCCCTCACACAATACAGAATCAGCCTCTGTGTGCATGTTCAGTCCTCACTGTTCCCTCAAACGCAACAGAATAAGCCTCTATGTGCACGTTCAGTCCTCACAGATCCCCCACACTCTACAAAATCAGCATCTGTTTGCACGTTCAGTCCTCACTGTCACCTCATACTCTACAGAATCAGCCTGTGTTCTGGTTCACTCCTCACTGTTCCCTCACACTCTACAGAATCAGCCTATGTGTGCATGTTCAGTCCTCACTGTTCCCTCACACAATACAGAATCAGCCTCTGTGTGCATGTTCAGTCCTCACTGTTCCCTCACACTCTACAGAATCAGCCTCTGTTTGCAGGTTCAGTCCTCACTGTTCCCTCACACTCTACAGAATCAGCCTGTGTTCTGGTTCACTCCTCACTGTTCCCTCACACTCTACAGAATCAGCCTATGTGTGCACGTTCAGTCCTCACTGTTCCCTCACACAATACAGAATCAGCCTCTGTGTGCACGTTCAGTCCTCACTGTTCCCTCACACTCTACAGAATCAGCCTCTCTTTGCAGGTTCAGTCCTCACTGTTCCCTCAAACTCTACAGAATCAGCCTCTGTGTGCACGTACAGTCCTCACTGATCCCTCACACTCTACAGAATAAGCCTCTGTGTGCACGTTCAGTACTCACTGTTCCCTCACACTCTACAAAATAAGCCTCTGTGTGCACGTGCAGTCCTCACTGTTCCCTCAAACTCTACAGAATCAGCCTCTGTGTGCACATACAGTCCTCACTGATCCCTCACACTCTACAGAATAAGCTTCTGTGTGCACGTGCAGTCCTCACTGTTCCCTCACACTCCACAGAATCAGCCTCTGTGTGCACGTTCAGTACTCAATGGTCCCTCACACTCTACAGAATAAGCTTCTGTGTGCACGTTCAGTCCTCACTGTTCACTCACACCCAACAGAATTAGCCTCTATCTGCATGTTCAGTCCTCACTGATCCCCGATACTCTAAAAAATCAGCCTCTGTGTCCATGTTCAAACCTCACTGTTCCCTCACACTCAACAGAATCTGCCTCTGTGTGCATGTTCAGTCCTCACTATTACCTCACACTCTACAGAAACAGCGTCTCTGTGCAGGATCAGTCCTCACTGTTCCCTCACACTCTACAGAATCAGACTGTGTGTGCACGTTCGGTACTCACTGTTCCCTCACACTCTACAAAATAAACCTCTGTGTGCAGGTTCACTCCTCACTGTTCCCTCACACTCTACAAAATGAGCCTCTGTGTGCACGTGCAGTCCTCACTGTTTCCTCAAACGCAACAGAATAAGCCTCTATGTGCATGTTCCGTCCTCACGGATCCCCCACACTCTACAAAATCAACATCTGTTTGCACGTTCAGTCCTCACTGTCACCTCATACTCTACAGAATCAGCCTCTGTGAGCACGTTCAGTCCTCACTGTTCCCTCACACTCTACAGAATCAGCCTCTGTGTGCACGTTCAGTCCTCACTGTTCCCTCACACTCTACAGAATAAGCCTCTGTGTGCACGTTCAGTCCTCACTGTTCCCTCACACTCTACAGAATCAGCCTCTGTGAGCACGTTCAGTCCTCACTGTTCCCCCACACTCTACAGAATCAGCCTATGTGTGCACGTTCAGTCCTCACTGTTCCCCCACACTCTACAGAATCAGCCTCTGTGTGCACGTTCAGTCCTCAATGTTCCCTCACACTCTAAAAAATAAACCTCTCTGTGCAGGATCACTCCTCAATGTTCCCTCACACTCTACAGAATCAGCCTCTGTGTTCTGGTTCACTCCTCACTGTTCCCTCACACTCTACAGAATCAGCCTCTGTGTGCACATTCAGTCCTCACTGTTCCCTCACACTCTACAGAATCAGCCTCTGTGTGCACGTTCAGTCCTCAATGTTCCCTCACACTCTAAAAAATAAACCTCTCTGTGCAGGTTCAGTCCTCACTGTTCCCTCACACTCTACAGAATCAGCCTCTGTGTGCAGGTTCAGTCCTCAATGTTCCCTCACACTCTACAGAATCAGCCTCTGTGTTCTGGTTCACTCCTCACTGTTCCCTCACACTCTACAGAATCAGCCTCTGTTTGCAGGTTCACTCCTCACTGTTCCCTCACACTCTATAGAATCAGCCCGTGTGCACGTTCAGTCCTCACTGTTCCCTCACACTCTACAGAATCAGCCCGTGTGCACGTTAGGTCCTCACTGTTTCCTCACACTCTACAGAATAAGCCTCTTTGTGCACATTCAGTCCTCAATGGTCCCTCACACTGTACAGAATAAGCCTCTGTGTACACGTTCAGTCCTCACTTTTACCTCTACAAAGTGAGCCTCTGTGTGCATGTTCAGTCCTCACTGTTCCCTCACACCCAACAGAATCAGCCTCTATATGCACGTTCAGACTTCACTGTTCCCTCACACTATACAGAATCAGCCTCTGTGTGCACGTTCAGTCCTCACTGTCACCTCATACTCTACAGAATCAGCCTCTATGTGCACGTTCAGTCCTCACTATTCCCTCACACCCAAGAGAATCAGCCTCTGTGTGCACATTCAGTACTCAATGGTCCCTCACACTCTACAGAATCAGACTCTGTTTGCAGGTTCAGTCCTCACTGTTCCCTCACACTCTACAGAATCAGCCTGTGTACACGTTCAGTCCTCACTGTTACCTCAAACTCTACAGAATCAGCCTCTGTGTCCACCTTCAGTCCTATCACCTCACACCCAAGAGAATAAGCCTCTGTGTGCACGTTCAGTCCTCACTGTTTCCTCACACTGTACAGAATCAGCCTCTGTGTACACATTCAGTCCTCACTGTGACCTCACACTCTACAAAATGAGACTCTGTGTGCACGTTCACTCCTCACTGTTCCCTCACACCCAACAGAATCAGACTGTGTGTGCACGTTCAGTCCACAATGTTCCCTCACACTCTACAGAATTGGTCTCCATGTGCACATCCATTTCTAACTGTTCCCTCACACTATACAGAATCAGTCTCTGTGTGCACGTTCAGTCCTCACTGTTCCCTCACACCCAACAGAATCAGCGTCTGTGTGCAAGTTCAGTCCTCACTGTTACCTCACACTCTACAGAATTAGCCTCTGTGTGCACATCTAGTCCTCACTGTTCCCTAACACTTTACAGAATAAGCGTCCGGGCACAAAGAGGTTTATTGTTCCCTCACACTCCACAGAATCAGCATCTGTGTGCATGTTCAGTCCTCACTGTTCCCTGAAACGCTACAGAATCAGCCTATGTGTGCACAATCAGTCCTCACTGTACCCTCACACTCTACAGTCAGACCCTGTGTGCACGTTCAGTTCCCACTGTTCCCTCACACTCTACAAAATCAGCCTCTGTGTGCACGTTCAGTCCTCACCGTTCCCTCACACTCTACAGAATCAGCCTCTGTGTGCACGTTCAGTCCTCACTGTTCCCTCACACTCTACAGAATCAGCCTCTGTGTGCACGTTCAGTCCTCACCGTTCCCTCACACTCTACAGAATCAGCCTCTGTGTGCACGTTCAGTCCTCACTGTTCCCTCACACTCTACAGAATCAGCCTCTGTGAGCACGTTCAGTCCTCACTCTTCCCCCACACTCTACAGAATCAGCCTCTGTGTGCAGGTTCAGTCCTCACTGTTCCCTCACACTCTAAAAAATAAACCTCTGGGTGCAGGTTCACTCCTCACTGTTCCCTCACACTCTACAAAATGAGCCTCTGTGTGCACGTGCAGTCCTCACTGTTCCCTCACACTCTACAAAATCAGCCTCTGTGTGCACGTGCAGTCCTCACTGTTCCCTCAAACGTAACAGAATAAGCCTCTATGTGCATGTTCCGTCCTCACGGATCCCCCCCACTCTACAAAATCAGCATCTGTTTGCACGTTCAGTCCTCACTGTCACCTCATACTCTACAGAATCAGCCTCTTTGTGCACGTTCAGTCCTCACTGTTCCCTCACACTCTACAGAATCAGCCTCTGTGTGCAGGTTCAGTCCTCACTGTTCCCTCACACTCTACAGAATCAGCCTCTCTGTTCTGGTTCACTCCTCACTGTTCCCTCACACTCTACAGAATCAGCCTATGTGTGCACGTTCAGTCCTCACTGTTCCCCCACACTCTACAGAATCAGCCTCTGTGTGCACATTCAGTCCTCACTGTTCCCTCACACTCTACAGAATCAGCCTCTGTGAGCACGTTCAGTCCTCACTGTTCCCTCACACTCTACAGAATCAGCATCTGTGTGCATGTTCAGTCCTCACTGTTCCCCCACACTCTACAGAATCAGCCTCTGTGTGCACGTTCAGTCCTCACTGTTCCCTCACACTCTACAGAATCAGCCTCTGTGTGCACGTTCAGTCCTCACTGTTCCCCCACACTCTACAGAATCAGCCTCTGTGTGCACGTTCAGTCCTCACTGTTCCCCCACACTCTACAGAATCAGCCTGTGTGCACGTTCAGTCCTCACTGTTCCCCCACACTCTACAGAATCAGCCTCTGTGTGCACGTGCAGTCCTCACTGTTCCCTCACACTCTACAAAATCAGCCTCTGTGTGCACGTGCAGTCCTCACTGTTCCCTCAAACGTAACAGAATAAGCCTCTATGTGCATGTTCCGTCCTCACGGATCCCCCCCACTCTACAAAATCAGCATCTGTTTGCACGTTCAGTCCTCACTGTCACCTCATACTCTACAGAATCAGCCTCTTTGTGCACGTTCAGTCCTCACTGTTCCCTCACACTCTACAGAATCAGCCTCTGTGTGCAGGTTCAGTCCTCACTGTTCCCTCACACTCTACAGAATCAGCCTCTCTGTTCTGGTTCACTCCTCACTGTTCCCTCACACTCTACAGAATCAGCCTATGTGTGCACGTTCAGTCCTCACTGTTCCCCCACACTCTACAGAATCAGCCTCTGTGTGCACATTCAGTCCTCACTGTTCCCTCACACTCTACAGAATCAGCCTCTGTGAGCACGTTCAGTCCTCACTGTTCCCTCACACTCTACAGAATCAGCATCTGTGTGCATGTTCAGTCCTCACTGTTCCCCCACACTCTACAGAATCAGCCTCTGTGTGCACGTTCAGTCCTCACTGTTCCCTCACACTCTACAGAATCAGCCTCTGTGTGCACGTTCAGTCCTCACTGTTCCCCCACACTCTACAGAATCAGCCTCTGTGTGCACGTTCAGTCCTCACTGTTCCCCCACACTCTACAGAATCAGCCTGTGTGCACGTTCAGTCCTCACTGTTCCCCCACACTCTACAGAATCAGCCTCTGTGTGCACGTTCAGTCCTCACTGTTCCCTCACACTCTACAGAATCAGCCTCTGTGTGCACGTTCAGTCCTCACTGTTCCCTCACACTCTACAGAATCAGCCTCTGTGAGCACGTTCAGTCCTCACTGTTCCCCCACACTCTACAGAATCAGCCTCTGTGTGCAGGTTAAGTCCTCACTGTTCCCTCACACTCTACAGAATCAGCCTCTGTGTGCACGTTCAGTCCTCACTGTTCCCTCACACTCTACAGAATCAGACTCTTTGCACGTTCAGTACTCACTGTTCCCTCACACTCTACAAAATAAACCTCTGTGTGCAGGTTCACTCCTCACTGTTCCCTCAAACTCTACAGAATCATCCTCTGTGTGCACGTTCAGTCCTCACTGTTCCCTCACACTCTACAAAATGAGCCTCTGTGTGCACGTGCGGTCCTCACTGTTCCCTCACACTCTACAGAATCAGCCTGTGTGCACGTTCAGTCCTCACTGTTCCCTCACGCCAAACAGAATCAGCCTCTGTGTGCACATTCCGTCCTCACTGTTACCTCACATTATATAAAATAAGCCTCTGTGTGCAGGTTCAGTCCTCACTGTTACCTCACACCCTACACAATCAGCATCTGTGTGCACGTCTAGTCCTCACTGTTCCCTGACACTCTACAGAATAAGCGTCCGTGCACACAGAGGTTTATTGTTCCCTCACACTCTACAGAATCAGCGTCTGTGTGCATGTTCAGTCCTCACTGTTCCCTGAAACGCTACAGAATCAGCCTATGTGTGCACACTCAGTCCTCACTGTACCCTCACACTCTACAGAATAAGACTCTGTGTACACGTCCACTCCTCACTGTTCCCTCAAACTCTACAGAATCAGCCCCTGTGTGCATGTTCAGTTCCCACTGTTCCCTCACACTCTACAGAATCAGCCTCTGTGTGCACGTTCAGTCCTCACTGTTCCCTCACACCCAACAGAATCAGCCTCTATGTGCATGTTCAGTCCTCACTGATCCCCCACACTCTACAAAATCAGCCTCTGTGTGCACCTTAAGTCCTCACTGTTACCTCACACTATACAAAATTAGCCACTGTGTGCAGGTTCAGTCCTCACTGTTCCCTCACACCCAACAGAATCAGCCTCTGTGTGTACCTTAAGTCCTCACTGTTACCTCACACTATACAAAATTAGCCCCCGTGTGCAGGTTCAGTCCTCACTGTTACCTCACACTCTACAAAATGGGCCTCTGGGTGCACGTTCAATCCTCAATGTTCCCTCACACTGTACAGAATCAGCCTCTGGGTACACGTTCAGTCCTCACTGTTCCGTCACACCCAAGAGAATCAGCCTCTGTGTGCACGTTCAGTCCTCACTGATCCCTCACACAATACAGAATCAGCCTCTGTGTGCATGTTCAGTCCTCACTGTTCCCTCAAACGCAACAGAATAAGCCTCTATGTGCATGTTCAGTCCTCACGGATCCCCCACACTCTACAAAATCAGCATCTGTTTGCACGTTCAGTCCTCACTGTCACCTCATACTCTACAGAATCAGCCTCTGTGTGCACGTTCAGTCCTCACTGTTACCTCACACTATACAAAATTAGCCCCTGTGTGCAGGTTCAGTCCTCACTGTTACCTCACACTCTACAAAATGGGCCTCTGGGTGCACGTTCAATCCTCAATGTTCCCTCACACTGTACAGAATCAGCCTCTGGGTACACGTTCAGTCCTCACTGTTCCGTCACACCCAAGAGAATCAGCCTCTGTGTGCACGTTCAGTCCTCACTGATCCCTCACACAATACAGAATCAGCCTCTGTGTGCACGTTCAGTCCTCACTGTTCCCTCAAACGCAACAGAATAAGCCTCTATGTGCATGTTCAGTCCTCACGGATCCCCAACACTCTACAAAATCATCATCTGTTTGCACGTTCAGTCCTCACTGTCACCTCATACTCTACAGAATCAGCCTCTGTGTGCACGTTCAGTCCTGACTGTTCCCTCACACTCTACAGAATCAGCCTCTGTTTGCAAGTTCAGTCCTCACTGTTCCCTCACACTCTACAGAATCATCCTCTGTGTGCACGTTCAGTACTCACTGTTCCCTCACACTCTACAGAATCAGCCTGTGTTCTGGTTCACTCCTCACTGTTCCCTCACACTCTACAGAATCAGCCTCTGTGTGCAGGTTCAGTACTCACTGTTCCCTCACACTCTACAGAATCAGCCTGTGTTCTGGTTCACTCCTAACTGTTCCCTCACACTCTACAGAATCAGCCTATGTGTGCACGTTCAGTCCTCACTGTTCCCTCACACAATACAGAATCAGCCTCTGTGTGCACGTTCAGTCCTCACTGTTCCCTCACACTCTACAGAATCAGCCTCTGTTTGCAGGTTCAGTCCTCACTGTTCCCTCACACTCTACAGAATCAGCCTCTGTGTGCAGGTTCAGTCCTCACTGTTCCCTCACACTCTACAGAATCAGCCTCTGTGTGCAGGTTCAGTCCTCACTGTTCCCTCAAACTCTACAGAATCAGCCTCTGTGTGCACGTACAGTCCTCACTGATCCCTCACACTCTACAGAATAAGCCTCTGTGTGCACGTTCAGTCCTCACTGTTCCCTCACACTCTACAGAATCAGCCTCTGTTTGCAGGTTCAGTCCTCACTGTTCCCTCACACTCTACAGAATCAGCCTCTGTGTGCAGGTTCAGTCCTCACTGTTCCCTCAAACTCTACAGAATCAGCCTCTGTGTGCATGTACAGTCCTCACTGATCCCTCACACTCTACAGAATAAGCCTCTGTGTGCACGTTCAGTACTCACTGTTCCCTCACACTCTACAAAATAAGCCTCTGTGTGCACGTGCAGTCCTCACTGTTCCCTCAAACTCTGCAGAATCAGCCTCTGTGTGCACATACAGTCCTCACTGATCCCTCACACTCTACAGAATAAGCTTCTGTGTGCACGTGCAGTCCTCATTGTTCCCTCACACTCCACAGAATCAGCCTCTGTGTGCACGTTCAGTACTCAATGGTCCCTCACACTCTACAGAGTAAGCTTCTGTGTGCACGTTCAGTCCTCACTGTTCACTCACACCCAACAGAATTAGCCTCTATCTGCATGTTCAGTCCTCACTGATCCCCCATACTCTAAAAAATCAGCCTCTGTGTCCATGTTCAAACCTCACTGTTCCCTCACACTCAACAGAATCTGCCTCTGTGTGCATGTTCAGTCCTCACTATTACCTCACACTCTACAGAAACAGCGTCTCTGTGCAGGATCAGTCCTCACTGTTCCCTCACACTCTACAGAATCAGACTGTGTGTGCACGTTCGGTACTCACTGTTCCCTCACACTCTACAAAATAAACCTCTGTGTGCAGGTTCACTCCTCACTGTTCCCTCACACTCTACAAAATGAGCCTCTGTGTGCACGTGCAGTCCTCACTGTTCCCTCAAACGCAACAGAATAAGCCTCTATGTGCATGTTCCGTCCTCACGGATCCCCCACACTCTACAAAATCAGCATCTGTTTGCACGTTCAGTCCTCACTGTCACCTCATACTCTACAGAATCAGCCTCTGTGAGCACGTTCAGTCCTCACTGTTCCCTCACACTCTACAGAATCAGCCTCTGTGTGCACGTTCAGTCCTCACTGTTCCCTCACACTCTACAGAATCAGCCTCTGTGTGCACGTTCAGTCCTCACTGTTCCCTCACACTCTACAGAATCAGCCTATGTGTGCACGTTCAGTCCTCACTGTTCCCTCACACTCTACAGAATCAGCCTATGTGTGCACGTTCAGTCCTCACTGTTCCCTCACACTCTACAGAATCAGCCTCTGTGTGCAGGTTCAGTCCTCAATGTTCCCTCACACTCTACAGAATCAGCCTCTGTGTTCTGGTTCACTCCTCACTGTTCCCTCACACTCTACAGAATCAGCCTCTGTTTGCAGGTTCACTCCTCACTGTTCCCTCACACTCTATAGAATCAGCCCGTGTGCACGTTCAGTCCTCACTGTTCCCTCACACTCTACAGAATCAGCCCGTGTGCACGTTAGGTCCTCACTGTTTCCTCACACTCTACAGAATAAGCCTCTTTGTGCACATTCAGTCCTCAATGGTCCCTCACACTGTACAGAATAAGCCTCTGTGTACACGTTCAGTCCTCACTTTTACCTCTACAAAATGAGCCTCTGTGTGCATGTTCAGTCCTCACTGTTCCCTCACACCCAACAGAATCAGCCTCTATATGCACGTTCAGACTTCACTGTTCCCTCACACTATACAGAATCAGCCTCTGTGTGCACGTTCAGTCCTCACTGTCACCTCATACTCTACAGAATCAGCCTCTATGTGCACGTTCAGTCCTCACTATTCCCTCACACCCGAGAGAATCAGCCTCTGTGTGCACATTCAGTACTCAATGGTCCCTCACACTCTACAGAATCAGACTCTGTTTGCAGGTTCAGTCCTCACTCTTCCCTCACACTCTACAGAATCAGCCTGTGTGCACGTTCAGTCCTCACTGTTCCCTCAAACAACACAGAATGACCCTCTGTGTGCACGTTCAGTCCTGTTACCTCACATTCTACAGATTCAGCCTCTGTTTGCACGTTCAGTCCTCACTGTTACCTCAAACTCTACAGAATCAGCCTGTGTCCACCTTCAGTCCTATCACCTCACACCCAAGAGAATAAGCCTCTGTGTGCACGTTCAGTCCTCACTGTTTCCTCACACTGTACAGAATCAGCCTCTGTGTACACATTCAGTCCTCACTGTGACCTCACACTCTACAAAATGACTCTGTGTGCACGTTCACTCCTCACTGTTCCCTCACACCCAACAGAATCAGACTGTGTGTGCACGTTCAGTCCACAATGTTCCCTCACACTCTACAGAATTGGTCTCCACGTGCACATCCATTTCTAACTGTTCCCTCACACCAACAGAATCAGTCTCTGTGTGCACGTTCAGTCCTCACTGTTCCCTCACACCCAACAGAATCAGCGTCTGTGTGCAAGTTCAGTCCTCACTGTTACATCACACTCTACAGAATTAGCCTCTGTGTGCACGTCTAGTCCTCACTGTTCCCTAACACTCTACAGAATAAGCGTCCGTGCACAAAGAGGTTTATTGTTCCCTCACACTCCACAGAATCAGCGTCTGTGTGCATGTTCAGTCCTCACTGTTCCCTGAAACGCTACAGAATAAGCCTATGTGTGCACAATCAGTCCTCACTGTACCCTCACACTCTACAGTCAGACCCTGTGTGCACGTTCAGTTCCCACTGTTCCCTCACACTCTACAAAATCAGCCTGTGTGCACGTTCAGTCCTCACTGTTCCCTCACACTCTACAAAATAAACCTCTGTGTGCAGGTTCACTCCTCACTGTTCCCTCACACTCTACAAAATGAGCCTCTGTGTGCACGTGCAGTCCTCACTGTTCCCTCAAACGCAACAGAATAAGCCTCTATGTGCATGTTCCGTCCTCACGGATCCCCCACACTCTACAAAATCAGCATCTCTTTGCACATTCAGTGCTCACTGTCACCTCATACTCTACAGAATCAGCCTCGGTGTGCACGTTCAGTCCTCACCGTTCCCTCACACTCTACAGAATCAGACTCTGTGTGCAGGTTCAGTCCTCACTGTTCCCTCATACTCTACAGAATCAGCCTCTGTGTTCTGGTTCACTCCTCACTGTTCCCTCACACTCTACAGAATCAGCCTATGTGTGCACGTTCAGTCCTCACTTTTCCCCCACACTCTACAGAATCACCCTCTGTGTGCATGTTCAGTCCTCACTGTTCCCTCACACTCTACAGAATCAGCCTCTGTGTGCACGTTCAGTCCTCACTGTTCCGTCACACCCAAGAGAATCAGCCTCTGTGTGCACGTTCAGTCCTCACTGATCCCTCACACAATACAGAATCAGCCTCTGTGTGCATGTTCAGTCCTCACTGTTCCCTCAAACGCAACAGAATAAGCCTCTATGTGCATGTTCAGTCCTCACGGATCCCCAACACTTTACAAAATCAGCATCTGTTTGAACGTTCAGTCCTCACTGTCACCTCATACTCTACAGAATCAGCCTCTGTGTGCACGTTCAGTCCTGACTGTTCCCTCACACTCTACAGAATCAGCCTCTGTTTGCAAGTTCAGTCCTCACTGTTCCCTCACACTCTACAGAATCATCCTCTGTGTGCACGTTCAGTACTCACTGTTCCCTCACACTCTACAGAATCAGCCTGTGTTCTGGTTCACTCCTCACTGTTCCCTCACACTCTACAGAATCAGCCTATGTGTGCACGTTCAGTCCTCACTGTTCCCTCACACAATACAGAATCAGCCTCTGTGTGCACGTTCAGTCCTCACTGTTCCCTCACACTCTACAGAATCAGCCTCTGTTTGCAGGTTCAGTCCTCACTGTTCCCTCACACTCTACAGAATCAGCCTCTGTGTGCAGGTTCAGTCCTCACTGTTCCCTCACACTCTACAGAATCAGCCTCTGTGTGCAGGTTCAGTCCTCACTGTTCCCTCAAACTCTACAGAATCAGCCTCTGTGTGCACGTACAGTCCTCACTGATCCCTCACACTCTACAGAATAAGCCTCTGTGTGCACGTTCAGTCCTCACTGTTCCCTCACACTCTACAGAATCAGCCTCTGTTTGCAGGTTCAGTCCTCACTGTTCCCTCACACTCTACAGAATCAGCCTCTGTGTGCAGGTTCACTCCTCACTGTTCCCTCAAACTCTACAGAATCATCCTCTGTGTGCACGTGCAGTCCTCACTGTTCCCTCACACTCTACAGAATCAGCCTGTGTGCACGTTCAGTCCTCACTGTTCCCTCACGCCCAACAGAATCAGCCTCTGTGTGCACATTCCGTCCTCACTGTTACCTCACATTATATAAAATAAGCCTCTGTGTGCAGGTTCAGTCCTCACTGTTACCTCACACCCTACACAATCAGCATCTGTTTGCACGTCTAGTCCTCACTGTTCCCTGACACTCTACAGAATAAGCGTCCGTGCACACAGAGGTTTATTGTTCCCTCACACTCTACAGAATCAGCGTCTGTGTGCATCTTCAGTCCTCACTGTTCCCTGAAACGCTACAGAATCAGCCTATGTGTGCACACTCAGTCCTCACTGTACCCTCACACTCTACAGAATAAGACTCTGTGTACACGTCCACTCCTCACTGTTCCCTCAAACTCTACAGAATCAGCCCCTGTGTGCATGTTCAGTTCCCACTGTTCCCTCACACTCTACAGAATCAGCCTCTGTGTGCACGTTCAGTCCTCACTGTTCCCTCACACCCAACAGAATCAGCCTCTATGTGCATGTTCAGTCCTCACTGATCCCCCACACTCTACAAAATCAGCCTCTGTGTGCACCTTAAGTCCTCACTGTTACCTCACACTATACAAAATTAGCCACTGTGTGCAGGTTCAGTCCTCACTGTTCCCTCACACCCAACAGAATCAGCCTCTGTGTGCACCTTAAGTCCTCACTGTTACCTCACACTATACAAAATTAGCCCCTGTGTGCAGGTTCAGTCCTCACTGTTACCTCACACTCTACAAAATGGGCCTCTGGGTGCACGTTCAATCCTCAATGTTCCCTCACACTGTACAGAATCAGCCTCTGGGTACACGTTCAGTCCTCACTGTTCCGTCACACCCAAGAGAATCAGCCTCTGTGTGCACGTTCAGTCCTCACTGATCCCTCACACAATACAGAATCAGCCTCTGTGTGCATGTTCAGTCCTCACTGTTCCCTCAAACGCAACAGAATAAGCCTCTATGTGCATGTTCAGTCCTCACGGATCCCCCACACTCTACAAAATCAGCATCTGTTTGCACGTTCAGTCCTCACTGTCACCTCATACTCTACAGAATCAGCCTCTGTGTGCACGTTCAGTCCTCACTGTTACCTCACACTATACAAAATTAGCCCCTGTGTGCAGGTTCAGTCCTCACTGTTACCTCACACTCTACAAAATGGGCCTCTGGGTGCACGTTCAATCCTCAATGTTCCCTCACACTGTACAGAATCAGCCTCTGGGTACACGTTCAGTCCTCACTGTTCCGTCACACCCAAGAGAATCAGCCTCTGTGTGCACGTTCAGTCCTCACTGATCCCTCACACAATACAGAATCAGCCTCTGTGTGCACGTTCACTCCTCACTGTTCCCTCAAACGCAACAGAATAAGCCTCTATGTGCATGTTCAGTCCTCACGGATCCCCCACACTCTACAAAATCAGCATCTGTTTGCACGTTCAGTCCTCACTGTCACCTCATACTCTACAGAAAAAGCCTCTGTGTGCACGTTCAGTCCTCACTGTTCCCTCGCACTCTACAGAATCAGCCTCTGTTTCTAGGTTCAGTCCTCACTGTTCCCTCACACTCTACAGAATCAGCCTCTGTGTGCAGGTTCAGTACTCACTGTTCCCTCACACTCTACAGAATCAGCCTGTGTTCTGGTTCACTCCTCACTGTTCCCTCACACTCTACAGAATCAGCCTATGTGTGCACGTTCAGTCCTCACTGTTCCCTCACACAATACAGAATCAGCCTCTGTGTGCACGTTCAGTCCTCACCGTTCCCTCACACTCTACAGAATCAGCCTCTGTTTGCAGGTTCAGTCCTCACTGTTCCCTCACACTCTACAGAATCAGCCTCTGTGTGCAGGTTCAGTCCTCACTGTTCCCTCACACTCTACAGAATCAGCCTGTGTTCTGGTTCACTCCTCACTGTTCCCTCACACTCTACAGAATCAGCCTCTGTGTGCACGTAAAGTCCTCACTGATCCCTCACACTCTACAGAATCAGCCTCTGTGTGCACGTACAGTCCTCACTGATCCCTCACACTCTACAGAATAAGCCTCTGTGTGCACGTTCAGTACTCACTGTTCCCTCACACTCTACAAAATAAGCCTCTGTGTGCACGTGCAGTCCTCACTGTTCCCTCAAACTCTACAGAATCAGCCTCTGTGTGCACATACAGTCCTCACTGATCCCTCACACTCTACAGAATAAGCTTCTGTGTGCACGTGCAGTCCTCACTGTTCCCTCACACTCCACAGAATCAGCCTCTGTGTGCACGTTCAGTACTCAATGGTCCCTCACACTCTACAGAATAAGCTTCTGTGTGCACGTTCAGTCCTCACTGTTCACTCACACCCAACAGAATTAGCCTCTATCTGCATGTTCAGTCCTCACTGATCCCCCATACTCTAAAAAATCAGCCTCTGTGTCCATGTTCAAACCTCACTGTTCCCTCACACTCAACAGAATCTGCCTCTGTGTGCATGTTCAGTCCTCACTATTACCTCACACTCTACAGAAACAGCGTCTCTGTGCAGGATCAGTCCTCACTGTTCCCTCACACTCTACAGAATCAGACTGTGTGTGCACGTTCGGTACTCACTGTTCCCTCACACTCTACAAAATAAACCTCTGTGTGCAGGTTCACTCCTCACTGTTCCCTCACACTCTACAAAATGAGCCTCTGTGTGCACGTGCAGTCCTCACTGTTCCCTCAAACGCAACAGAATAAGCCTCTATGTGCATGTTCCGTCCTCTCGGATCCCCCACACTCTACAAAATCAGCATCTGTTTGCACGTTCAGTCCTCACTGTCACCTCATACTCTACAGAATCAGCCTCTGTGTGCACGTTCAGTCCTCACTGTTCCCTCACACTCTACAGAATCAGCCTCTGTGTGCAGGTTCAGTCCTCACTGTTCCCTCACACTCTACAGAATCAGCCTCTGTGTTCTGGTTCACTCCTCACTGTTCCCTCACACTCTACAGAATCAGCCTATGTGTGCACGTTCAGTCCTCACTGTTCCCCCCCACTCTACAGAATCAGCCTCTGTGTGCACATTCAGTCCTCACTGTTCCCTCACACTCTATAGAATAAGCCTCTGTGAGCACGTTCAGTCCTCACTGTTCCCTCACACTCTACAGAATCAGCCTCTGTGTGCACGTTCAGTCCTCACTGTTCCCCCACACTCTACAGAATCAGCCTGTGTGCACGTTCAGTCCTCACTGTTCCCTCACACTCTACAGAATCAGCCTCTGTGTGCACGTTCAGTCCTCACTGTTCCCCCACACTCTACAGAATCAGCCTCTGTGTGCACGTTCAGTCCTCACTGTTCCCCCACACTCTACAGAATCAGCCTGTCTGCACGTTCAGTCCTCACTGTTCCCCCACACTCTACAGAATCAGCCTCTGTGTGCACGTTCGGTCCTCACTGTTCCCTCACACTCTACAGAATCAGCCTATGTGTGCACGTTCAGTCCTCACTGTTCCCTCACACTCTACAGAATCAGCCTCTGTGTGCACGTTCAGTCCTCACTGTTCCCCCACACTCTACAGAATCAGCCTCTGTGTGCACGTTCGGTCCTCACTGTTCCCTCACACTCTACAGAATCAGCCTATGTGTGCACGTTCAGTCCTCACTGTTCCCTCACACTCTACAGAATCAGCCTCTGTAAGCACGTTCAGTCCTCACTGTTCCCCCACACTCTACAGAATCAGCCTCTGTGTGCAGGTTCAGTCCTCAATGTTCCCTCACACTCTACAGAATAAGCCTCTGTGAGCACGTTCAGTCCTCACTGTTCCCTCACACTCTACAGAATCAGCCTCTGTGTGCACGTTCAGTCCTCACTGTTCCCTCACACTCTACAGAATCAGCCTCTGTGAGCACGTTCAGTCCTCACTGTTCCCTCACACTCTACAGAATCAGCCTCTGTGTGCACGTTCAGTCCTCACTGTTCCCTCACACTCTACAGAATCAGCCTCTGTGTGCAGGTTCAGTCCTCAATGTTCCCTCACACTCTACAGAATCAGCCTCTGTGTTCTGGTTCACTCCTCACTGTTCCCTCACACTCTACAGAATCAGCCTCTGTGTGCACATTCAGTCCTCACTGTTCCCTCACACTCTACAGAATCAGCCTCTGTGTGCACATTCAGTCCTCACTGTTCCCTCACACTCTACAGAATCAGCCTATGTGTGCACGTTCAGTCCTCACTGTTCCCCAAACTCTACAGAATCAGCCTCTGTGTGCACGTTCAGTCCTCACTGTTCCCTCACACTCTACAGAATCAGCCTCTGTGTGCACGTTCAGTACTCACTGTTCCCTCACACTCTACAGAATCAGCCTCTGTGAGCACGTTCAGTCCTCACTGTTCCCTCACACTCTACAGAATCAGCCTCTGTGTGCACGTTCAGTCCTCACTGTTCCCTCACACTCTACAGAATCAGCCTCTGTGTGCAGGTTCAGTCCTCAATGTTCCCTCACACTCTACAGAATCAGCCTCTGTGTTCTGGTTCACTCCTCACTGTTCCCTCACACTCTACAGAATCAGCCTCTGTGTGCACATTCAGTCCTCACTGTTCCCTCACACTCTACACAATCAGCCTCTGTGTGCACATTCAGTCCTCACTGTTCCCTCACACTCTACAGAATCAGCCTCTGTGTCCACGTTCAGTCCTCAATGTTCCCTCACACTCTAAAAAATAAACCACTGTGTGCACGTTCAGTCCTCACTGTTCCCTCACACTCTACAGAATCAGCCTCTGTGTGCAGGTTCAGTCCTCAATGTTCCCTCACACTCTACAGAATCAGCCTCTGTGTTCTGGTTCACTCCTCACTGTTCCCTCACACTCTACAGAATCAGCCTCTGTTTGCAGGTTCACTCCTCACTGTTCCCTCACACTCTATAGAATCAGCCCGTGTGCACGTTCAGTCCTCACTGTTCCCTCACACTCTACAGAATCAGCCCGTGTGCACGTTAGGTCCTCACTGTTTCCTCACACTCTACAGAATAAGCCTCTTTGTGCACATTCAGTCCTCAATGGTCCCTCACACTGTAGAGAATAAGCCTCTGTGTACACGTTCAGTCCTCACTTTTACCTCTACAAAATGAGCCTCTGTGTGCATGTTAAGTCCTCACTGTTCCCTCACACCCAACAGAATCAGCCTCTATATGCACGTTCAGACTTCACTGTTCCCTCACACTATACAGAATCAGCCTCTGTGTGCACGTTCAGTCCTCACTGTCACCTCATACTCTACAGAATCAGCCTCTATGTGCACGTTCAGTCCTCACTATTCCCTCACACCCAAGAGAATCAGCCTCTGTGTGCACATTCAGTACTCAATGGTCCCTCACTCTACAGAATCAGACTCTGTTTGCAGGTTCAGTCCTCACTGTTCCCTCACACTCTACAGAATCAGCCTGTGTGCACGTTCAGTCCTCACTGTTCCCTCAAACACAACAGAATGACCCTCTGTGTGCACGTTCAGTCCTGTTACCTCACATTCTACAGATTCAGCCTCTGTTTGCACGTTCAGTCCTCACTGTTACCTCAAACTCTACAGAATCAGCCTCTGTGTCCACCTTCAGTCCTATCACCTCACACCCAAGAGAATAAGCCTCTGTGTGCACGTTCAGTCCTCACTGTTTCCTCACACTGTACAGAATCAGCCTCTGTGTACACATTCAGTCCTCACTGTGACCTCACACTCTACAAAATGAGACTCTGTGTGCACGTTCACTCCTCACTGTTCCCTCACACCCAACAAAATCAGACTGTGTGTGCACGTTCAGTCCACAATGTTCACTCACACTCTACAGAATTGGTCTCCATGTGCACATCCATTTCTAACTGTTCCCTCACACTATACAGAATCAGTCTCTGTGTGCACGTTCAGTCCTCACTGTTCCCTCAAACCCAACAGAATCAGCGTCTGTGTGCAAGTTCAGTCCTCACTGTTACCTCACACTCTACAGAATTAGCCTCTGTGTGCACGTTCAGTCCTCACCGTTCCCTCAAACTCTACAGAATCAGCCTGTGTGCACGTTCAGTCCTCACTGTTCCCTCACACTCTACAAAATAAACCTGTGTGTGCAGGTTCACTCCTCACTGTTCCCTCAAACTCTACAGAATCAGCCTCTGTGTGCACGTTCAGTCCTCACTGTAACCTCACACTCTACAGAATAAGCTTCTGTGTGCACGTTCAGTACTCACTGTTCCCTCACACTCTACAAAATGAGCCTCTGTGTGCACGTGCAGTCCTCACTGTTCCCTCACACTCTACAGAATCAGCCTGTGTGCACGTTCAGTCCTCACTGTTCCCTCACGCCCAACAGAATCAGCCTCTGTGTGCACATTCCGTCCTCACTGTTACCTCACATTATATAAAATAAGCCTCTGTGTGCAGGTTCAGTCCTCACTGTTACCTCACACCCTACACAATCAGCATCTGTGTGCACGTCTAGTCCTCACTGTTCCCTGACACTCTACAGAATAAGCGTCCGTGCACACAGAGGTTTATTGTTCCCTCACACTCTACAGAATCAGCGTCTGTGTGCATCTTCAGTCCTCACTGTTCCCTGAAACGCTACAGAATCAGCCTATGTGTGCACACTCAGTCCTCACTGTACCCTCACACTCTACAGAATAAGACTCTGTGTACACGTCCACTCCTCACTGTTCCCTCAAACTCTACAGAATCAGCCCCTGTGTGCATGTTCAGTTCCCACTGTTCCCTCACACTCTACAGAATCAGCCTCTGTGTGCACGTTCAGTCCTCACTGTTCCCTCACACCCAACAGAATCAGCCTCTATGTGCATGTTCAGTCCTCACTGATCCCCCACACTCTACAAAATCAGCCTCTGTGTGCACCTTAAGTCCTCACTGTTACCTCACACTATACAAAATTAGCCACTGTGTGCAGGTTCAGTCCTCACTGTTCCCTCACACCCAACAGAATCAGCCTCTGTGTGCACCTTAAGTCCTCACTGTTACCTCACACTATACAAAATTAGCCCCTGTGTGCAGGTTCAGTCCTCACTGTTACCTCACACTCTACAAAATGGGCCTCTGGGTGCACGTTCAATCCTCAATGTTCCCTCACACTGTACAGAATCAGCCTCTGGGTACACGTTCAGTCCTCACTGTTCCGTCACACCCAAGAGAATCAGCCTCTGTGTGCACGTTCAGTCCTCACTGATCCCTCACACAATACAGAATCAGCCTCTGTGTGCATGTTCAGTCCTCACTGTTCCCTCAAACGCAACAGAATAAGCCTCTATGTGCATGTTCAGTCCTCACGGATCCCCCACACTCTACAAAATCAGCATCTGTTTCCACGTTCAGTCCTCACTGTCATCTCATACTCTACAGAATCAGCCTCTGTGTGCACGTTCAGTCCTCACTGTTCCCTCACACTCTACAGAATCAGCCTCTGTTTGCAGGTTCAGTCCTCACTGTTCCCTCACACTCTACAGAATCATCCTCTGTGTGCAGGTTCAGTCCTCACTGTTCCCTCACACTCTACAGAATCAGCCTGTGTTCTGGTTCACTCCTCACTGTTCCCTCACACTCTACAGAATCAGCCTATGTGTGCACGTTCAGTCCTCACTGTTCCCTCACACAATACAGAATCAGCCTCTGTGTGCACGTCCGGTCCTCACTGTTCCCTCAAACTCTACAGAATCAGCCCCTGTGTGCACGTTCAGTTCCCACTGTTCCCTCACACTCTACAGAATCAGCCTCTGTGTGCACGTTCAGTCCTCACTGTTCACTCACACCCAACAGAATTAGCCTCTATCTGCATGTTCAGTCCTCACTGATCCCCCACACTCTAAAAAATCAGCCTCTGTGTCCATGTTCAAACCTCACTGTTCCCTCACACTCAACAGAATCTGCCTCTGTGTGCATGTTCAGTCCTCACTATTACCTCACACTCTACAGAAACAGCGTCTCTGTGCAGGATCAGTCCACACTGTTCCCTCACACTCTACAGAATCAGACTGTGTGTGCACGTTCAGTACTCACTGTTCCCTCACACTCTACAGGATAAACCTCTGTATGCAGGTTCAGTCCTCACTGTTCCCTCAAACTCTACAGAATCAGCCTCTGTGTGCACGTACAGTCCTCACTGATCCCTCACACTCTACAGAATAAGCCTCTGTGTGTACGTTCAGTACTCACTGTTCCCTCACACTCTACAGAATAAGCCTCTGTGTGCACGTGCAGTCCTCACTGTTCCCTCAAACTCTACAGAATCAGCCTCTGTGTGCACATACAGTCCTCACTGATCCCTCACACTCTACAGAATAAGCTTCTGTGTACACGTTCAGTCCTCACTGTTCCCTCACACTCTACAAAATGAGCCTCTGTGGGCACGTGCAGTCCTCACTGTTCCCTCACACTCCACAGAATCAGCCTCTGTGTGCACGTTCAGTACTCAATGGTCCCTCACACTCTACAGAATCAGCCTCTGTGTGCACGTTCAGTCCTCACTGTTCACTCACACCCAACAGAATTAGCCTCTATGTGCATGTTCAGTCCTCACTGATCCCGCATACTCTAAAAAATCAGCCTCTGTGTCCATGTTCAAACCTCACTGTTCCCTCACACTCAACAGAATCTGCCTCTGTGTGCATGTTCAGTCCTCACTATTACCTCACACTCTACAGAAACAGCATCTCTGTGCACGTTCAGTCCTCACTGTTCCCTCACACTCTACAGAATCAGACTGTGTGTGCACGTTCGGTACTCACTGTTCCCTCACACTCTACAAAATAAACCTCTGTGTGCAGGTTCACTCCTCACTGTTCCCTCACACTCTACAAAATGAGCCTCTGTGTGCACGTGCAGTCCTCACTGTTCCCTCACACTCTACAGAATCAGCCTCTGTGTGCACGTTCAGTCCTCACTGTTCCCTCAAACGCAACAGAATAAGCCTCTATGTGCATGTTCAGTCCTCACGGTTCCCCAAAACTCTACAAAATCAGCCTCTGTGTGCACGTTCAGTCCTCACTGTCCCCTCACACTCTACAGAATCAGCCTGTTTGAAGGTTCAGTCCTCACTGTTCCTTCACACTCTACAGAATCATCCTCTGTGTGCAGGTTCAGTCCTCACTGTTCCCTCACACTCTACAGAATCAGCCTCTGTGTTCTGGTTCACTCCTCACTGTTCCCTCACACTCTACAGAATCAGCCTATGTGTGCACGTTCAGTCCTCACTGTTCCCTCACACTCTAAAAAATAAACCTCTGTGTGCAGGTTCAGTCCTCACTGTTCCCTCACTCTACAGAATCACCCTCTGTTTGCAGGTTCAGTCCTCACTGTTCCCTCACTCTACAGAATCACCCTCTGTTTGCAGGTTCACTCCTCACTGTTCCCTCACACTCTACAGAATCAGCCCGTGTGCACGTTAGGTCCTCACTGTTTCCTCACACTCTACACAATAAGCCTCTTTGTGCACATTCAGTCCTCAATGGTTCCTCACACTGTACAGAATAAGCCTCTGTGTGCACGTTCAGTCCTCACTGTCACCTCATACTCTACAGAATCAGCCTCTATGTGCACGTTCAGTCCTCACTATTCCCTCACACCCAAGAGAATCAGCCTCTGTGTGCACATTCAGTACTCAATGGTCCCTCACACTCTACAGAATCAGACTCTGTTTGCAGGTTCAGTCCTCACTGTTCCCTCACACTCTACAGAATCAGCCTCTGTGTGCACGTTCAGTCCTCACTGTTCCCTCAAACACAACAGAATGACCCTCTGTGTGCACGTTCAGTCCTGTTACCTCACATTCTACAGATTCAGCCTCTGTTTGCACGTTCAGTCCTCACTGTTACCTCAAACTCTACAGAATCAGACTCTGTGTGCACAATCAGTCCTCACTATTACCTCACACTCTACAGAATCAGCCTCTGTGTGCACGTTCAGTCCTCACTATTACCTCACACCCAACAGAATCAGCCTGTGTGCACGTTCAGTCCTCACTATTACCTCACACCCAACAGAATCAGCCTCTGTGTACACATTCAGTCCTCACTGTGACCTCACACTCTACAAAATGAGACTGTGTGCACGTTCACTCCTCACTGTTCCCTCACACCCAACAGAATCACTGTGTGTGCACGTTCAGTCCTCACTGTTCCCTCACACTCTACAGAATCAGCCTCTGTGTGCACGTTCAGTCCTCACCGTTCCCTCACACTCTACAGAATCAGCCTCTGTGTGCACGTTCAGTCCTCACTGTTCCCTCACACTCTACAGAATCAGCCTCTGTGTGCACGTTCAGTCCTCACTGTTCCCTCACACCCAAGAGAATCAACCTCTATGTGCATGTTCAGTCCTCACTGATCCCCCACACTCTACAAAATCAGCCTCTGTGTGCATCTTCAGTCCTCACTGTTCCCTCACACTCTACACAATCAGACTCTGTATGAACGATCAGTCCACACTGTTCCCTCACACTCAACAGAATCTGCCTCTGTGTGCACCTTAAGTCCTCACTGTTACCTCACACTATACAAAATTAGCCCCTGTGTGCAGGTTCAGTCCTCACGGTTACCTCACACTCTACAAAATGAGCCTCTGGGTGCACGTTCAATCCTCAATGTTCCCTCACACTGTACAGAGTCAGCCTCTGGGTACACGTTCAGTCCTCACTGTTACCTCACACTCTACAAAATAAGCCTCTGTGTGCACGTTCAGTCCTCACTGTTCCCTCACACTCTACAAAATGCGCCTCTCTGTGCACGTTCAGTCCTCACTGTTTCCTCACACCCAACAGAATCAGCCTCTATGTGCATGTTCAGTCCTCACTGATCCCCCACACTCTACAAAATCAGCCACTGTGTGCACGTTCACTCCTCACTGTTCCCTCACATTCTACACAATCAGACTCTGTATGAACGATCAGTCCACACTGTTCTTTCACACTCAACAGAATCTGCCTCTGTGTGCATGTTGATTCCTCACTGTTAACTCACACTCTACAGAAACAGCGTCTCTGTGCACGTTCAGTCCTCACTGATCCCCCACCCTCTACAAAATCAGCCTCTGTGTGCATGTTTACTCCTCACTGTTCCTTCACACTCTACAAAATAAGCCTCTGTGTGCACGTTCAGTCCTCACTGTTCCCTCACACCGAAGAGAATCAGCCTCTGTGTGCAGGTTCAGTCCTCACTGTTCCCTCACACTCTACAGAATCAGCCTATGTGTGCACGTTCAGTACTGACTGTTCCCTCACACTCTACAGAATCAGCCTCTGTGTGCACGATCAGTCCTCACTATTACCTCACACTCTACATAATCAGCCTCTGTGTGCACGTTCAGTCCTCACTATTCCCTCACACCCAACAGAATCAGCCTGTGTGTGCACGTTCAGTCCTCAATGGTCCGTCACACTGTACAAAATCAGCCTCTGTGTACACGTTCAGTCCTCACTGTGGCCTCACACTCTACAAAATGAGACTCTGTGTGCACGTTCACTCCTCACTGTTCCCTCACACTTAACAGAATCAGACTGTGTGTGCACGTCCAGTCCTCACTGTTCAGTGACACCCAACAGAATCAGACTGTGTGTGCACGTTCAGTCCACAATGTTCCCTCACACTCTACAGAATTGGTCTCCATGTGCACGTCCATTTCTAACTGTTCCCTCACACTATACAGAATCAGCCTCTGTGTGCACGTTCAGTCCTCAATGGTCCGTCACACTGTACAAAATCAGCCTCTGTGTACACGTTCAGTCCTCACTGTGGCCTCACACTCTACAAAATGAGACTCTGTGTGCACGTTCACTCCTCACTGTTACCTCACACCTACAGAATCAGGCTGTGTGTGCACGTTCAGTCCACAATGTTCCCTCACACTCTACAGAATCAGCCTCTGTGTGCATGTTCAGTCCTCACTGTTACCTCACACTCTACAAAATCAGCCTGTGTGCACGTTCAGTCCTCACTGTCACCTCATACTCTACAGAATCAGCCTCTATGTGCATGTTCAGTACTCACTATTCCCTCACACCCAAGAGAATCAGCCTGTGTGCACGTTCAGTACTCACTATTCCCTCACACCCAAGAGAATCAGCCTCTGTGTGCATGTTCAGTACTCACTGTTCCCTCACACCCAAAACAATCAGGCTGTGTGTGCACGTCCAGTCCTCACTGTTGAGTGACACCCAACAGAATCAGCCTGCATGTGCACGTTCAGTCCTGTATGTTCCCTCACACCATACAGAATCAGACTCTGTGTGTACATTAACTCCTCACTGTTCCCTCACACTCTACAGAATTGGTCTCTTTGTGCACGTCCATTTCTCACTGTTCCCTCACACTATACAAAATGACTCTCTGTGTGCACGCTCAGTCCTCATTGTTCCCTCACACTCAACAGAATAAGCCTCTGTGTGCAGGTTAAGTCCCCAGTTACCTCAAACTCTACAGAATCAGCCTCTGTGTACATGATCAGTCCTCACTCTTACCTCACACTCTACATAATCAGCCTCTGTGTCCACCTTCAGTCCTATCACCTCACACCCAAGAGAATAAGCCTCTGTGTGCACGTTCAGTCCTCACTGTTTCCTCACACTCTACAGAATCAGCCTGTGTGTGCACGTTCAGTCCTCACTGTTCCCACGCCCAACAGAATCAGCCTCTGTGTGCACGTTCAGTCCTCAATGGTCCGTCACACTGTACAGAATCAGCCTCTGTGTACACGTTCAGTCCTCACTGTGATCTCACACTCTACAAAATCAGACTCTGTGTGCACGTTCACTCCTCACTGTTCCCTCACACCCAACAGAATCAGACTGTGTGTGCAGGATCAGTCCACAATGTTCCCTCACACTCTACAGAATTGCTCTCCATGTGCACGTCCATTTCTAACTGTTCCCTCGCACTATACAGAATCAGCCTCTGTGTGCACGTACAGTCCTCACTGTTCCCTCACACCCAACAGAATCAGCCTCTGTGTGCACGTTCAGTCTTCACTGTTCCCTCACAGTCTACAGAATCAGCCTCTGTGTGCACGTCTAGTCCTCACTGTTCCCTAAAACTCTACAGAATAAGGGTCCGTGCACACAGAGGTTTATTGTTCCCTCACACTCTACAGAATCAGCCTCTGTGTGCATGTTCAGTCCTCACTGTACCCTCACACTTAACAGAATCTGAATCTATGTGCACGTTCAGTCCTCACTGTTCCCTCACACTCTACAGAATCAGCCTGTGTGCACCTTCAGTCCTCACTGTTCCCTCACACTCTATAGAATCAGCCTCTGTGTGCACGCTCAGTCCTTACTGTTCCCTCACACTCCACATAATTAGCCTCTGTGTGCACGTTCAGTCCTCACTGTTCCCTCACACTGTATAGAATCAGCCTCTGTGTGCACGCTCAGTCCTCACTGTTCCCTCACACTCCACATAATCAGCCTCTGTGTGTACATTCAGTCCTCACTGTTCCCTCACACTCTATAGAATCAGCCTCTGTGTGCACGTTCAGTCCTCACTGTTCCCTCACACTGTATAGAATCAGCCTCTGTGTGCACGCTCAGTCCTCACTGTTCCCTCACACTCCACATAATCAGCCTCTGTGTGTACATTCAGTCCTCACTGTTCCCTCACACTCTATAGAATCAGCCTCTGTGTGCACGTTCAGTCCTCACTGTTCCCTCACACTGTATAGAATCAGCCTCTGTGTGCACGCTCAGTCCTCACTGTTCCCTCACACTCCACATAATCAGCCTCTGTGTGTACATTCAGTCCTCACTGTTCCCTCACACTCTATAGAATCAGCCTCTGTGTGCACGTTCAGTCCTCACTGTTCCCTCACACTGTATAGAATCAGCCTCTGTGTGCACGCTCAGTCCTCACTGTTCCCTCACACTCCACATAATCAGCCTCTGTGTGTACATTCAGTCCTCACTGTTCCCTCACACTCTATAGAATCAGCCTCTGTGTGCACGTTCAGTCCTCACTGTTCCCTCACACTGTATAGAATCAGCCTCTGTGTGCACGCTCAGTCCTCACTGTTCCCTCACACTCCACATAATGAGCCTCTGTGTGTACATTCAGTCCTCACTGTTCCCTCACACTCTATAGAATCGGCC
Organism: Callithrix jacchus; assembly: GCF_049354715.1. NCBI lineage: Eukaryota > Metazoa > Chordata > Mammalia > Primates > Cebidae > Callithrix > Callithrix jacchus. Next base: position 5,104,310 of record NC_133509.1, on the reverse strand, counting down.
TCGGTGTGCACGTTCAGTCCTCACTGTTCCCTCACACTCCACATAATAAGCCTCTATGTGCACGTTCAGTCCTCACTGTTCCCTCACACTCTATAGAATCAGCCTCTGTGTGCACGCTCAGTCCTCACTGTTCCCTCACACTCTATAGAATCAGCCTCTGTGTGCACGCTCAGTCCTTACTGTTCCCTCACACTCTACAGAATCAGCCTCTGTGTGCACGCTCAGTCCTCACTGTTCCCTCACACTCCACATAATAAGCCTCTGTGTGCAGGTTCAGTCCTCACTGTTCCCTCACACTCCACATAATAAGCCTCTGTGTGCAGGTTCAGTCCTCACTGTTCCCTCACACTCCACATAATAAGCCTGTGCGTGCACTTTCAGTCCTCATCGTTTTTACCTTAGCTACTTGTGCTGCTCTGGTTGTAACTTTATTTCCAATTTCTTCTAAAACCGTTCGCCTAATAGTCACATGACTCTTAGCTTTAGAATGAACAGCAGTGTCGATATTCTCCAAATCACTGGAAACCTGAAGAAACAAAAAAAAGTAATGAAACCTTGAAGGAATTTGGTATACTTTGCCAGTATTAGATATTCAAATTTAGAATTGCTTTGGGATAGGGTAATACATCAAGATCTGTTTGCTCGACGCAGAAGTTACATTTGGGCAAGTCTGAAAACGCTCTTGGTGATTAATAACATCACTCTAAATTAGGCAAATCACCCGTCTACTTTATCGGTAATAAAGGTCCTCCCAGTAACCGTTCAAAACCATTTTGATTACTCAAGTGGGCCCCTAAGATAACTTCAAAGCTGATTACAATTTAATGATTATTTCTCATAAAGTACACTTGTATCACCTGTTAGAGATCTGGGTATGGTAAAGGCATATAGTTAATAGTTAAGGACCTTCCTTTACACAGCTTGGTAACAAGTACCATTAAGATGAGAAATTAAAAAGCTGCTGTGTGCGGTGGCTCATGCCTGGAATCCCAGTACTTTGGGAGGCCGAGGCGGGTGGGTCATGAGGTCAAGACATCGAGACCATCCTGGTCAACATGGTGAAACCCCATCTCTACTAAAGATACAAAAAATTAACTGGGCATGGTGGCGCATGCCTGTAATCCCAGCTACTGAGGAGGCTGAGGCAGGAGAATTGCCTGAACCCAGGAGGCGGAGGTTGCATTGAGCCAAGATCGCGCCATTGCACTCCGGCCTGGGTAACAAGAGTGAAACTCCGTCTCAAAAAAAAAAAAAGAAAAATTAAAAAGCTATAATATTAATAGTTAATAATAGGTCTCGTTGTTTAAAACCTAAACTTGCTTTGCTTCTTATGCCACTTTACAAATAAGAAATGCTCCTGTATGCATGATCTTTTAGAATAAGATTAAAAAAAAAAAAAACTAGAATACAGCCTTTTAAAACGGGGTTGCCATAAAATGGATTCTTTCTTATATTAAGGATATTTAGAACATAAGTAGTTTTCTTGGGTAACATAGTTTTAGCTCCCACTATCAGGAAAGGGTGGAACTGTAGACCTCAACCTGCTTTAGACATAACGTCTTAGAAATAAAACTTGATAGGAAAAGTAATTCATACCAGAAAAGCTTATTATAGAAGTGATAAACATTTCATTAAAAAAAGAAAAAAAAAAAAAAAACTCAGCATGTCCTGTCCCTAAGACTTCAGGGTCCTGTTTCTAACCAAACTCCCAACCAGGGGTGTGAGTGGATCTACCAGGATAGAGAAAGAGGCAAGGGAAATTCAAGCCTTCCCCGAACAGGAAGATTCTGACTATTGAGTAACTTTATAGAATACATTATTTTAAAAAAAATTACTTGTCAGTTGGACTTAGATCAACAAAAGTATATTAATTAAATGCTGAATGTCTTCAATCAGTTAGGATTCTCAAAAGTCACACTGTTCAGTTTTTTCCAGCGGCATCTGCCAATCTGAAAAAGTGTTTGAAAATGTAAAGCTTATGGGTGGAAGCCTAGGAATGTGACTAAGTTTAAATTCATCTGGATGGAAACTGGCAGCTTTTATCTAACCTTACAGCCAAGACGATGGAATTCAGGTGTGTCTGCGCCCTCTCGCTTTCAGCAAAGGAAAAAAGTCCCAGCACAATTGAAGCTCATGGAAAAAATATCCAAAACACCTTAACACTTTGAACTTCTCAAGGATGAAACAAATGAATTTGAACCCTTTTCTCTTGTCTGCCACACTGGTCCAAATTATATTCAAAAATCTCTATTACATTTGAGTAGAGAAATTAGTTTTTTAAGGGGACACACACATTTATTAGTGAACTTAGCCTGGAATACTCAGCGTGCAGAAATAAGCTGGAAATTCAAATAAAAAGAAATGTGAACAATCTGAAAAGCAGCCTGGCAGCTGCCTGATGAAACCGGCAGCTCACTTTTCTGCCTGCAGAAGTCTTCCCGCCCTTCTCCCGGCCCCCACCACCGATCCCTTAGTTGGCAAGGAGTTGTGAGACAGCGGGAGGTTTTCAACCCAGGAACGTGCCAGGAGGTAACTCTCTAGCGACGAAGAGCACTATGGGGTCGCTCGCCGAGTACGAGGCCCAGTGCTCCTGGGGCTCATCTGACGAGTGCCACGTCGGAAGCGCTTTCTTACACTTCTCCCACCCCGGGGCAGTGAGGGGCAACTGGAGAGCGGAATTTAGACGGGGAAGAGGCCGGCCGGAGAGGACAGGCCGCAGGGCCAGGGACGCGGACGAAGCGGGGAGCTTCCGGTGAAGGGAAAAGCGGACCCGGTTGGGACCGAGAAGCTCGGAGAAGAGGACAGAAGCGAAATGGGAGATGTGGGGCCGACGAGCTCGCCTCTGGGAGGGGTCGCCAGGCACAACTCACCGTCGGGCGTCGGAGCAGAGCCATGAGGGACGGGGAAGGCAAGAGTGTCAGCCCGGCCCGGGGAGGGACGCGGACTGAGAAGGGAGGGCACTAGGGTACTAGGGAGGCGCCGTTAGGGATGCTCTCGGGACCCGGAGCGCTGAGAACCTTCGTCGCGCTCTCTTTGTTCCGGGATTCAAATACCGCGTCGCTCGCGTCCCATTGGGCGGCCCTGCGCACGGCGCGCTCTTCTCATTGGCTAATAACGGAGGCACTCTCGCACTCTCATTGGCTGGATTGTTTTAGCCCGTTTGATTGTCACAACAACATGTTGGGATGTTTTTACTACTTAGTCTTTAAAAAAAGAAAAATCCCTAGCCGGGCATAGTGGCGCGCGCCTGTAGTCCCAGCTGCTTGGGAGGCCGAGGCAGGAGAATTGCTTGGAGCCGGGGGCGGAGGTTGCAGTGAGCTGAGATCACGCCATTGCACCCCAGCCTGGACAAGAGTGAAACTCTATCTCAAAAAAAAAAAAAAAAAGAATTCCCAGTCTCTGAGACAAACAGCTAAAGGAACTGTCTCATTGGGAAAGCAGACGTAGGACGCCTGTGGATTTTGACAAGGCCTCATCTGCGAATGTCTCTAGACGTCAGCGCTGAATGGGCGGAAGTTGGTTGACCTTTAAACTCTTCCGGAAATGTCGAGTTGGGGTTTAGGCAGCGTCGACCAGGGTTCAGGAACCAGCCCCTCCTGGTTGCTCTAGGCTGCAGTGTGTTAGGTGGTTGAGACGCAAAAGAGTGCGAAAAGAAAGGGAATAATAACCCAAAAACCCAAATTCTCAAGTAAGGCGAAAAAGAAAAAAGAGATTTGTGTGATTAGTGATTTATGTAAGTTCTCCATGTATTCCCAGCACCTAGTACGTTGTTATATATGGCTGGTGCTCAATAAATATTCGTCTAATAATCAGCCTAAGCAAAGAATTCATGACTAAGACCCCAAAAGCAAGTGCGACAAAAATACATAAATGGGACCTAATTAAACTAAAACACTTCTGAATAGCAAAAGAAATAATAGACGACCAAAGACTAAGAGAAAATATTCGCAAACTATGCATCAGAAAAAGGACTAGTATCCAGAATCTACAAGGAACTCAAATCAGCAAGAAAAAAAAAAAATCCCGTCGAAAAATGGGCAAAGGACATGAATAGTTATTTCTCAAAAGAAGATATTCAAATGGCCAACGAATATATGAAAAAATGCTCAACATCACTAATCATAAAGGAAATGCAAGTTAATACCTCAAGGAGACACTACCTTCCTCCTGCAAGAATGGCCATCATTAAAAAGTCAGAGGAGAAAGGACCCAGCACAGTGGCTCACACCTGTAATTCCAGCACTTTGGGAGGCTGAGGTGTTAGAGACCAGCCTGAGTGACATGGCAAAACCCCATCTCTACAAAAATACAAAAATTAGCCAAGTGTAGTGATGAGCACCTTTAGTCCTAGGTACTCAGGGGCTGAGGCAGGAGGATCCCTCAGTCCCATGAGGCTGAGGCCGCAGTGAACTATGATTGCACCACAGCACTCCAGCCTGGGCAACATAGTGAGAATTTGTTTAAAAAAAAAAAAGAAATTAAAAAATAGATGTTGGCGTGGATGTGGAGAAAAGGGAACGCTTAAAGTCTGCTGATGGGAATGTAAATTTGTACAACTTCTATGGAAAAAACTTTGGCGATTCCTTAAAAAAGGAAAAGTAGCTCTACCATTTGGTCCAGCAATTCCACTACTGGGTATCGACCCAAAGGAAAAGAAGTCATTATATGAAGAAGACTCTTGCACACGTATGTTTAGAGCAGCACAATTCACAATTGCCAGTCTAAGTGCCCATCGACTGAGTGGGTACAGAAAATGTGTACCCATATAAACATTATGGAATAGTGCTCAGCAATAAAAAGGAACAAAATAATATCCTTTGCAGCAACCTGGATGGAACTAGAGGCCATTATTCTTTTTTTTTTTTTTTTTTTTTTTTACTGTTAGTACCTGCTTTATGTATGATGTGTAGAAATAATTTCAAACTTACAGAAAAGTTACAATGCTAAAAATAGTACAAATAACACTCATATACTTTTCCCCCAGATTCATCAGTTATTAACATTTGACTCTATTTGTTTTATCATTTGTGATATGTATCTAGATTTTTTTCATTTAAACCATTCAGGAGTAAGCTTTATATATCATGGTACCTTGCCCTTCTTTTTTAATGTTTTAATTTTTTATTTAAAAAAAATGTAGAGACTGGATCTCACTATACTGTCCAGGCTGGTCTTGAACTCCTGGCCTCAAGCAATCCTCCTGTCTCAGCCTCCACAAGTGTTGGTGTGAGCCACTGCATTCAGTTCCTTAAATACTTCCACTCTGTGGCTAGGTTTTCTTCCAGGGATTTTATCCATTGTGGAATACAGTTAGAGGCCATTATTCTAAGTGAAGTAACTCAGGAGTGGAAAACCAAAATATTTTCACATATAAGTGAGAGCTAAGCAATGTGTATACAAAAGCAAGCAGAGTGGTATAATGGACTGTAGAGACTCAGAAGAGGGAGGGTGGAAGGGGAGCTAGAGATAAAAACATACATATCAGGTAGAATGTACACTACCTGGGTGATGGGTGCACTACAATCTCTGAATTCACCACTATATAATTCACCCACGTAACAGAAAACCACTTGTATCGCACAAGTTACTGAAGTAAAATTTTTAAGTGTATTAATTAAACAATATTCATCTACTAAAAGATCGTATGATGTATATAAGATTTAGGAATGAGAAACAAGATGTGACGTCAGTCTTGAGCAGAAGAGTGGAAGTCCAAAGAGAGCAGCAGTATTTAGGTTGCCCTTGTAAAAGGAAGCAGGTCAAGATCAAGACAGGAAGAGAAAGGGGAAAGGAAAAGCTGAGATTAAAGGGAACAGGAAAGGAAAAGAGGAAAGGAATGGTCTAACACCCATGGCAAAGAAAGTGGAATAACTCTTGGTATCAGGTTCCATTAAGAATTTGAAGGCCGGGCACAGTGGCTCATGCCTGTAGTCCTAGCACTTTGGGAAGCCAACTGGGTGGATCATTTCAGGTCAGGAGTTCGAGTTCAGCCTGGCCAACATGCTGAAAATCCATCTCTACTAAGGATACAAAAATTAGCTGGGTGTGGTGGCGCAGGCCTGTAATCCCAGCTGCTCCGGAGCCAGAGGCAGATAATTGCTTGAACTTGGGAGGCAGAGGTTCCAGTGAGCTGAGATCAGGCCACTGCCCTCCAGCCTGGGCAACAGAGTGAGACTCTGTCTCAAAACAAACACAAAAAAATTGAGTAAGCTTTCCCATCACTCTTAAGTGGTTCCATTACTTGGGTACAAATAATGAGTGTGGTTGGACAAGCCTTACATAAAGTTAAATTCCTAAATTGCCTCAATCCCTAGGGGTCGGAGGGCATCTGCCAGTTCTGATCTTGTTTCCTCTTAGGTGAAACAGAAACAAGTGCAGCTACATGTTAAAAGATGTTAGCCTATCCGTAACCAACCTACAGTTAAAACCTAGGTATCCTATGGAAGTCTCGGAAAAGAACAATCCTGTTGTCGTGCACTGGAGCTGTAAAATATCTCTGCGTTATTTTGATGTTATCAAAAAATACGATCATAAAAGTGACAAGCCTTGCTTACTCCTAGGGCTTTGTAAACAAATGTTGTGAATGTAAAGTGCTTTCTTATTTATTTTTTTTCAGTCAGTGTCTTCCTCTGTTGCTCAGGCTGGAGTGTAGTGGTGTAATCACAGGGCACTGCAGCCTCAAACTCCTGGTCTCACACCAATCTCCTGCCTCAGCCTCCTGAGTAGCTGGGACCATAGGTACATGCCACCACTTCCAGCTAACTTTTAAAATTTTTTGTACAGACAGGGTCTCCCTGTGTTGCTGAGATTACAGGTGTTAAAAATGAAGATAGTGTTCTTGCTTTGTACTTCTCAATGCAACTAACCTAAAACCTTATACACAAACTTGTTGTTAGAGACAGGGTCTCCCTATCACCCAGGCTGGAATGCAACGGTGTGATCATGGCTCACGGCAGCCTCAGTCTCCCAAGCTCAAGTGATCCTCCTACCTCAGCCACCCAAGCAGCTGGGACTATAGGTGTGAGCCCCCATGGCTGGCTGATTTTTAAATGCTTTATACAGATGGGGGTCTCACTTACGTTACTTTGGCTGATCTCAAACCCCTGAGCTCAAGTGATCCTCCTGACTCAGCCTCCCAAAGTGCTGGAATGAGCCACCACTGCACATCCATAGATTTCTTTTTTCCAAATATCACCATGGGAAACCGAAAGTTCCTTCACCGCTGATTCTTCTGAGAACGTACATCATTGTGCACATGGGCTTCTCTATATGCAAAGCTTTATTTTGGGGGGAAAAGTGAATGTGTTCAGAAAGCTTGTATTCTACTAGGTATTCTAACAAAACAATGGGGCTTGGTTTTGTTTTTTCTTTTTCAGACGGAGTCTTGCTCTGTCGCCAGGCTGGAGTGCAGTGGCACAATCTCGGCTCACTGCAACCTCCGCCTCCCAGATTCAAGCGATTCTCCTGCCTCAGCCTTCCAAGTAGCTGGGACTACAGGCACGAGTCACCACAACCAGATAATTTTTGTATTTTTAGTAGAGACGGGGTTTCACCATGTAGGCCAGGATGGTCTCCATCTCCTGACCTCATGATCTGCCTGCCTTGTCCTCCCAAACTGCTGGGATTACAGGCATGAGCCACCGCGTCCAGCCAGTGGGGCTTGTTTTATCTGACTGTGGTGGATTAAAGACTGCCACTTTTCTTCTTTTTTTGCTATCCGTTTTGTGAAGAGGTGTCAGCTGTTTTCTCTCTCCCTAAATCTGGGCTAGCCTTCCCATTTGCTTTGATCAACAGAATGTGACAGAAGTGATTCTGTTCCAGTAGCAGGCTTGGGTCTGAGGAAGCGCTTTCTTCTTCCCTTGGGGTCCTACATCACCACCTTAAAGGGACTCGAGCTACTGCTTTCTAGAAACGACATTGAGATAAATGCCCAAGGCATCATCACCTGTCCCCAACCATCACAACTAATGTATCACGTAACCAGGGTGATGCCCAGTGGACAGACACTCTGTCTCAGTACAACTCGGAGCTGAATGCAGCCACGTGAGGAACACATCATACCACAGTAAAAAAATGAGCTGCCTGCCCAGCACTGCCCAGATCACACAACCGTGAGCAAATCAATGTGTTTTAAAACCCACTCGATGTGGGGGTGCTTACAAAACAGGATAAATACACTTACCTGGGGGTACTCCTAATCCTTGCACCAATAAGCCTTTTGGAAGTCTTATCATCTCGGTTTTGTACGGTCATCACACTCTAAGAAAACATAGCAAAGTAGCTGTGACTTATGATCATTTGTAAACTCTAAATTCTCAGTAATGTTCTCCTGGCAGATTTTTCATACGGGAAATTTGAGTTGCCTTCGTCATGTCAAGATGTTTTGGCATTTGGTTGTTTCCTGCGTGCACACGAAATCATCTGGTGTTGAACCGTGGATCAGATGTAACTGAAAGCCTTGGGAAGCACTGAGGGCAGTCTGATAGCATTTTTACCCCAAATCACTTGAGGTCAGGAGTTCGAGACCAGCCCGGCCAACATGGTGAAACCCGTTTCTACCAAAAATGCATACTTTAGCCAGGCGTGATGGTGCATTCCTGTAATCCCAGCTACTCAGGTGGCCGAGGCAGGAGAATGACGGAGCTGGCAATAAGTCAAGATCGCACCCTGCACGCTAGCCTGGGTGACAGAGTGAGACTCCATCTCAGAAAAAAAAAGAATTTTTGCACACAGAAGTTTACATGTTAGAAGCTGGGTATTGACATGGGATAAGAGTGTTTTCAAAATATGTACACAAATCCTTGGCTACTCCTTTCTCCAAATGGTGGAACCTAGTTCACCAACTCAAGTATAGGCAACCCTTAGTGACTGTCATTTCTAAGAAATAGAATGTGCCTCAGCCTCCCGAGTAGCTGGGATTACAGGCACACGCCACCGTGCCCAGCTAATTTTTTGTATTTTTAGTAGAGATGGGGTTTCACCATGTTAACCTGGATGGTCTCGATCTCTTGACCTTGTGATCCACCCGCCTCGGCCTCCCAAAGTGCTGGGATTACAGGCGTGAGCCATCGCGCCTGGCCGAAAAGGAGATTTTGTTTTTTTTGAGATGGAGTCTTGCTCTGTCACCAGGCTGGAGTGCAGTGGCAGGATCTCGCCTCACCGCAGCCTCCGCACCCCCTCCCGAATAGCTGGGACTACAGGTGCGCCCCACCACGCGGCTAATTTTTGTTATTTTTAGTAGAGACAGGGTTTCACCATGTTGGCCAGGATGATCTTGATCTCTTGACCTCGTGATCCACCCACCTTGGCCTCCCAAAGTGCTGGGATTACAGGCGTGAGCCACCGCGCCCGGCCTTAGATGGTAATTTCCCTCAAAAAAAATTAATTTTAGTTCAGAGAGGGCAAATGATTCCATGGCCTGTGCCACTTCTAATCCACTAGCTGCCTAAAGCACAGCACTGGATGGTATTGACGGTAACTGTCCTCCTGTGACTGCAAAGCAAGGGAAAGAAAGCACATGTGCTGGGAATCTTCCATCCCTATAGATAATGAGAAGTTCCAACACATGAGGTAAAAGCTGGAGAGATGTTTATTTAGTAATGAGTTGCTTGCAATCAGTGTAAGTGAAATTAGCAGCCAAAAACTAATCTGTGGTCCAGCACCTTGCTATAGTGCCACTTGTTATCGAAAGCAAAGGTATTTGAGTGGTGGGGTGAAGCCGGCATAGGAAAAGCTGATATTCTTACGTATGTACTATGTGCAAAGCCCTTTAAATTCATTATCTCATTTAATCCTAATCACCTGAGAAGCAGGTTTTAGTTCTATTTGGTAGACGAAAAAATTTAGTCTCGGAGGGCTTAATTTTGAGTTATTCAAATTTGCACAATTCAAACTCCAAATATGAATGACTCCAAAGTCTATATTCTTCATACTACTCTAAAAAATGTCTGGTCTATGATTTCGTATAGAATATAGAAGAGAAAAGACTATCCTGAAGTCCAGCCAGCCAAAATGACAAAATATAATTGAATATAATTGGTAACATTTTTCTTAGTAAAAACATAATCGTTTCGGAGATATATATATATATATATGTATGTTTTTCAGAGACAGACTCTTGCTCTGTCACCCAAACTGCAGTGCAGTGGCGCGATCTCAGCTCACTGCAACCTCTGCCTCCTGTGTTCAAGTGATCCTCCTGTCCCAACTTCCCAAATTGCTGGGACTATAGGCAAACACCACCACGCCCAGCTAATTTTTGTATTTTTTAGTAGAGACGGGATTTGGCTAGGTTGGGCTCAAATTCCTGACCTCAGGTGATCCACCTGCCTTTGCTTCCCAAAGTGCTGGGATTACAGGCCTGAGCCACCACGCCCGGTCTTGTATACTATTCTTAAGAAAATATCTATGACTGACAGAAAAAGACATATCCAATACTGTGACATGCGAAGTTTTCAATAATAAAAATACATATATATATATACACTGGTTGGCCACAGTGGCATGGTGCCGTGCGCCTGTGATCCCAGCTACTCCGGAGGCTGAGATATGAGAATCACTTGAACTCACGAGGCGGAGGTTTCAGTAAGTCGAGATCACATCACTGCACTCCAGCCTAGGCAACAGAGAGAGACTCTGTCTCAAAAACAACAACATCATAACCATATATATATAACAACACAGTATATCTATATTTGTGTGTGTGTGTGACACGCATATACTGTGTTTCCAGAGGTTTTGGAAGTTAGAAACTAGGATGTATTTTCTACAGATTTAAACTTCCCACTTACGAAACATTAATAATAAAATGTCCTCAAGACCTTATATTTTAATTGCACTGTTTGAACTAGTTGCTAACAGTTTTTAAAACAGAAGTAGTTTTCTCTAAGTCAACTGTTATGGGTCAAATGCTGAAGTGTGCTAGCAGCTAAAATAAAGTCACCAGAGTAAGAAAAAGGTTTCAAATCATCAGTTTATCACTTGCATATTAACAATAATAAAAATAAGGATGTGCTGACAAAAGAATTTTAGTTTCTACGTACGTGGACAGCTATCACTGAAACGCTCATTTTGACATAAAAGATGCGGCAGGATATGGAAGACCCCAGAACAAAGCACAAAAAGTGAAAATGTTCAAAGTCGTTTTCTTCCTTCCTTTCAATATTATCACACTCTTGGGTAACTAATGGCAATAGCTTAATAAGCTCCTATATTAACAATCTAGGTTTATGTCACAAATACTTTTATTAAATAAATTTTAAAGTAACAATGCATTGCCTACATTTTAAAAAAATCAGTAGCAATTATAAAACAAGTCAACAGGTAGTCGTGCATCTAAATCTGATGTTACATTCAAAAATAGAGAAATCCACCTGTGCTTTACTTATATTTGGGGGCACATCGAGAGGACTCCACGGCATACAGTTTTCCCCATCTTACACTTCTTCAATCCCTTGGCACAGATCCAGGGTTTTCCAGTGGCGAAGTACCACATCCACCGCAGGCTACTTACTTGAAGAAGATAGGCTACTTGCTCTTTTCCCCAGAGGTCACTCCCTCATTCACTCTTCCCTGACCGTCTACAACCTCAGTTTAATCATAAGTTACGCTTTTTAAACCCATCGTACATCTGCACACACACTACGTCGAAGCATGTTAACATTGATAACTGCAACATTTATTAATATAAAAAAGGGCAAGTAGTCATAACTGAATGAATATAAATGTCAAATTATGCAAATGTCAATTTGAGTGAGATCACTGTTTTTGAATTCCAAGATGTTTAATGTAAACTGTTTTTATAAAAACTAATTATGAAACACAAAGACAATAGAAATATAAGTTATTTATTAATCAATCCACTTACAAAGCAGGTGGCTTAATGCAAGCTTACTGACATCTTCACATATGATCCATGGGAACATGTCCTCCACATACAGACAGTGATATTACTGACTGGATGCATTTGCAATCTGGGGCATATTAAGTATATTTAAACAAATAAAATTAGGCTATCCTGTATATGAAAGTATCTTGATAATAATATGCATCCTGAAGTGGATTAAAACTTCCTCCAAAGGAGAAATGTTAGTATGTTAACTTTATATTCTATATTACGCAGTAAATCTTAACTACAGAAATTAAACACTTTAAATCAGTGATCGACTCTTGGTAATGTATGAAGTGGGAGTATATAACCATAGCAACAGTAGGTTGACAGTATAATTTGTGCCTCACAGTATCTGCAGATTTACTGTTTTCAAGTTTAGAGAGAAATAAAACAAGAGACATGTAGATTCAGCTGACTTTATTTATCTTTAAACTAATAAAAATCCCTTAAAAGTGACCCTGGGACCTTTAGAAGTTCTATGGATGCACAGATACCTGCCAAAGACTTAAATTCCAAATCTTAACTTAATGTATCTACAAAATCAATATAAGCAGATATCTTAACTTCTCGTGCTTAGCAGAAGACAACAAATTCTACATGTCTTTTTCAATTTCCCTAAAATTTTGTTAAATCTGCAAGTATGTACAATCTAGCTAACTGAAATTAATATTTAGTGTTCATCGGAGCTGTTTCACAGCAGCAAAAACTGAAACAGGGAAATAAAATTTTAAATGATGTAGGAAAAAGATAAATGCAATCAGAACAGCAGTCTAAATGTATGATATTAATATTCAACTCTTATCTGCATCGTGTTGAAAGGAAAAGGATACACCAAGAAAGTTTATACTGATCTCTCTGGTGATGTGACGACCACCTGCATCTGATTCAATGTGGGTTGTGTTCTGTTCCCAGTATTAAGGGTGGTATTTAACTCAGAACTCCATATAGTAAATATACAGCAGCCATTTTGTCCTAATTAAGGAATGTCTTAATACACAATATTATCATTTTCTAGAGGATCTTTATACATTAAACTAAAGTACATGGTTGATTAAATTAAAGGTTAGTAATGGATAAAAAATTCATAATTATCAAGGCTTGGTACTATGTAAAAAAACAAAAATACCACAAAATTCTACTTACTAAAGCAGCTAATCTTGCCTGCAAGTTTAGGGTCACAAGCCCATAATATGTGCAAAGAAATGCAATACAAGGAACCATGCAAAAATACAGTAAAATGATACAGGAAAAATGTCAAATCTAGGGAAAAAAAAGCTTTCATAAATACAACAAAATCAACTGTATACATAAACTGAAGGTCTAGCATTAGTTGTACCATATAGCAGAGCCAGCACTCTTAAGTTCAATGCTTCCAAATCTGCGCAGGTAAGTCATGCCATCTTTGGTTGACTGCAGTACCAGGAAAAATGGGAATGAGAGGGAGGGCAAGAGTTCAGAAACATGGTGTCAACTTTCACTTGGCAGCTGGGCCTCAATGTCCACTCTGCATATGGGGCACTTCTTATTGGTAATCAACCATTGGTCAACACACACTTGGTGGAAAAGGTGCATACATGGAAGACGTCTATTATTGGCAAGAAAACAAAAAGCAAAAATTAATTTTATAATAACTGCAGGCTGTACTTAACAAATTATACATGTAATAATTCAATAATGTTTTAAGTTACTAAGCATCTTCCTCTTCTATAAAGAAACACATAGAGGCCAGGCGCGGTGGCTCAAGCCTGTAATCCCAGCACTTTGGGAGGCCGAGGCGGGTGGATCACGAGGTCAAGAGATCGAGACCATCCTGGTCAACAAGGTGAAACCCCATCTCTACTAAAATTACAAAAAATTAGCTCAGCATGGTGGCGCTTGCCTGTAATCCCAGCTACTTGGGAGGCTGAGGCAGGAGAATTGCCTGAACCCAGGAGGCGGAGGTTGCGGTGAGCCGAGATGGCGCCATTGCACTCCAGCCTGGGTAACAAGAGCAAAACTCCGTCTCAAAAAAAAAAAGGAACACATAGATTAAATTAGCACTCTTGGCAATATAATATATAAATGACCAAGATAACTTTCAAAGCTACAGAACAAAATTATGTAAAATCTTGAAAATTGTAAGAACACAAATTAAAACGGCAATTATTCCAGTTTGGTTTTGGTACAGGAGCTGCCAATGCACTGAAGTTAGCAGTACATTACTGGCCACATAACAGTGCAAGTATATTTTTAATTATCAAATCATCACTGTGTTTGTAATGCCCTTTAAAAATACATATTATCTCAAATACGTATTTGTTATCTCATTTAATTGTCTCTCAAAAACATTAGAATTCATGTGGCAAATAGAGAGAAACTATGCTCTCCACACTAAGAAATGTCTTACTGTGCAAAGCTATTTTCTGTCAAGAAGATCTTTATACATTAAACTTAAGAACGTAACTGATTAAAGGGGAGTCATACTCTTTTCACGGAATAATTGTTACATACACTTAGCACTGTGCCACTGCTTAACAGGTAGGTTAAAAGGAGACATAATGATTTTAGTTTGTTTGCATCGTGCCAAACTGTCCATTAGAAATTGAGAAATAGAGCCTCCAACCAAGACAGGGTAACATTAAATCTGAGCATTAACAGTGGATAAAAGTTACTGACTCGTGTCCATTTCTACTTCTATCAACTGTTAAGAGTTGTTATACCCTTTCAGACTTTCTAATAGTTTGCTAAAATAGTAGCTTAAAAAAGTGTCCCAATTTTTCCCTGAACAGTATTGTCAATACTGTAAAAGCAATTAACTTCCACATTTATAAACCGTCATTAGAAATACAGTATGCAAATAACCTTATTTGTGGAATGGTAGACAATATTTTTTTTTCTCAGCCAACTGAAGTAGTATGACAAAATTATCTTTATAAATTAGGGCAATAATTAACATGGTTCTATTATATATGATATAGAACCTGTTTAGTATGGCATTATGTTACATTAAAAAAATAGGAAAACAAAGAAAATGCCTAAAATTAATATAGGATTAGCATACTAACATTTTCTTTTTTTTTTCTTTTTAATTTATTTTAATTTATTTTTGTTTTTTAGCATACTAACATTTTCTAAACTACAAAGGTGCAAGAAGGGAATAGTTCTACTAGTTTAGAGAACTTCAGCCAGGAAGTGAAGGGTGCAGTGAGTTGAGATTGCTCCCTTGCACCCCAGCCTGGACGACAGAAAGAGACCATCTCAAAAAAAAAAAAAAAAAAAGAACAAAAAAAGATGCTGTATAACAAACTGCATAGGGCTGATCTGAATCCCTGTTTAAGTTGTGGGAATACATTTTAACAACTTTCCAGGACCTCCAAAGCCACTCAAATTCTCATTTCTGCAAGATTTACACAAGACAATTTTGACTACAAAATTTCCCTGGCAAAACCTCGTATGGCCCTAAAATAGGCACTATATTTCCCACTCCCATGTTGGTGACACAGAGACGCTAATCTTTCATTGTCTCACTCACGAGATGAAGCCGTTTCTACGTGCTATAGATGATAACGGTATATGGAAGAGTAACCTTTGTTTGGCTTTTTACCCTCTTTTTCTAGAGACTGAGTCTCACTCCGTTGCCCAGGCTGGAATACAGTGTGGTATGCTCATAGCTCACAGCAGCCTTAAACTCCTGCTTGAGCTATCTTCCTGCCTTAGCCTCCTGGGTAGCTGGGACTACCCATCACATATAAGTTCACACCATCACATATAAGTAATTGTTCTATTTTCCTTTTTTTTGTAGACACAGAGTCTTGTTGTGTTGCCCAGGTTGGCCTCAAACTTGAGGCCTGGCCTTGGCCTCAAGAAGTGCTGGGATTACAAGTGTGAACCATCATGCCTGGTCTAATCTACTTTTCAAATAAAATCCCCTGCACGGTTTTGACAATGGATTTTAGATAATTAGTATCTAGTTACCTCACATCTTCACCTTCCTCTAAAATAGACAAACAGATAGTACACTTTTCCTCTGTGTCTTCCTCAGTCCCTTCTTCCCCATCTTGTTTGCAGTGCAGTTTCCTCTGTGAGAACCAATCAGTTGTTACCTTATTAGTAGAGATGACATTATTGAACAACTGAGTAAAGTCTGTGTTTACTTGAAAAACAAAACAAAAAACAAAACCACATATTCACCCACACTTATTTCCCAGGTAAGACTGTCGTAAATAAACGGATAAATTAAACGACTATCATCAATTAAGTATACTTTTAAGACCCTCTAACAATCGGGATCAAAAGCAAAATCAAACTTAACAGAAATTCATTCACTTGAAAACTATTACTTTTAATCAACAATGAGAATGACACACAAAATAAACTCTATTTTTATCCTATCATGAGCATAGATAAGTTTTATTTTACTAGTGAATGTTTCAAATAACATCCATTAGGTTAATGTTAGTTACAGTATTTAGCTTGGAGAGCTGAAAACTTGAATGTACTGTAATACCTCAGTACTCTCAGAAAATAGATGAAAAATACAAAGAATAGTAATTTTCATGCTTTATGATTATTCTCTGCATAGCATAGGGAGTCTCCAACCCCTGGGCTGCAAACCAGTATCCAGCTGCACAGCAGGACGAGAGTGGCAGGTGAGCGAGTATTGCTCCACCTCCTGTCACATCAGCGGCAGCATTAGATTCTCATAGGAGCATGAATCCTATTGTAAACTGCGCATGCGAGGGGTCTAGGTTGCATGCTCCTTGGGAGAATCTAATACCTGATGATCTGAGGTGGAAGAGTTTCATTATGAAACCAACCACCTACCCACGGAAAAACTGTTTTTCATTAAAATAGGTCCGTGGTGCCAAAAAAGGTGAGCACTATTAGCACTGAGCATTATTTGTTATAAGACACTTAGTTAACATGTCTACTCCATAACTTCCAGATATTGTATAATACTATGCAAGAAATTGAGGGCAGAGGAGGAAAAAATCAATAAAATGTCCCTCAAAATAAATTGCTAGTTAAAAAAATGACAGCACTGTCCTATGACGGAATTCTGTATAAGCTTATGACAAGGGTGATCTGTGGGAGCTAATACGGCATGAAGGCAATCTGCAAACTGTGTGGTTATCTCCTTCATGTTATTTTTTTAAAGTAGACAAAATATATACACATATGCACATGATTAGAAAACGCTGAAAAGTATCTGGAAGAATATCTACATCCTTAACTATGATTTCACTGCCGGGAAGAAGGACTACGGTCTGCAGAGTAAGAAACTGCAGGGTATATCTATTTTTTATACTTTCCAAATTATTCAAATAATATGTATGTATTGCTTCAATAAAAATGTCACTGCTAGACTACAAATTCAAAGAAGGTATATATAAACATTCTAGACGCTTCATAGAATAAATTCTTACCTTTTTATATTTATGTGGATATGTACATCTTTCAATTGTGCCCTGGGATGCTCCACGATTGACATTTCCTAATCTTTCTTCCAAATGAATCAGTTCCTGCAAGTGAAGCATAACTAGTAGTAAAAGTCAGGATGATTATTCCTTGCACAGTATTGTCAACATTGTAAAAGAAATAAACTTCCATAATTAGAAACTGGAAATATAAATACAGTGTTCAAAAAAACTTACATATGACAACACAAGCAGTTATTTACATACTTAAGTAAGTCTATATAGAAGTTTATATGTTGCCCAGGCTGGTCTCAAACTCCTGGCCTCAAGTGATCTCCTACCTCAGCCTCCCAAACTGCTGAGATTATAGGTGTCAGCCACCACGCCTGGCTTAATGTTTCTCATACACAGTAAGGCAAATGGTTGTTTATGTTTTCCTCAGCCAACTGAAATGGGACAGCTCAAATTATCTTTATAAATTACAACAATATTACCACATGGTACTACATGAGTCAGTATGTATGTATGCATGTAGAAGATGAAATCATTCTAGTAAATTAAAGAGACAAATCATATAGTAGTTCTAAGTCTGCAGAAGTTAATTGTGGTTTGGAAAAAATAAATGAACAAAAAAATAAAATAAAAAGTTTTAAGTCATACTGACTCCAACTTCCAAACTGACATAAAAAACTTTAAACCACATTTGAATGATTTGTTCTTCCTGAAAATTCAAACAAGACATTTAGCTACAAAGGGAATTACTTAGGATTCCTTTTCTCTACTAATTTCTCTAAAAATTTAGCTGAGTCAAAAAATAGCCTCCCCCTCATATTTAATGGTATGGTTACTTATCTGATATTTATATTTATTTAATGCATTTTTACATACTTCTATATTAGATATTTTCATTTACTCATCTTTAAATACCTGGGTAACTTTTGACCCTAAGATTAGTATTACTCATAAATCTTTCTGTAAGTCCTAGAATTAACCTCAGAAAATCAGACATGTTACTGCCTTGTAATTCTCAGCTACTGCAGCAGTCCTACACAATTGTGTACACTAATAGCACATATATACTCTCTGCATTAAAAATACTGTGACATGCTTGCGAAAATGCTGATGAAAGAAAAAAAAATACTGTGACAAATATATTCATTTACTTTATCACATACCTCAAAATTGCCCCTGAAAGGACCTCTGAATGATGTCCCATCCAATCCTGATGAAATGTAACGGATGTGAGGATAGCCTGCCATATCAGGAACCTATTTCAACAGAAGAGATAGGCTCCATCAATTAAGAACAGACTTGTGGTTTACTGCTAACATTAATTCAAAGCCTTCAATGTTTACCATTTGACTGCCCATGAAATTCAACTTCAATAAGCATAGGTAACTCCAACAAAGACTTCGTAGTTTAGTTGGACAAGATTAGATTTCTCTTAAAATATAACCTAACTCTCCAAAATGCCCAAACTTAACCCTGATGCTCTTAGTAGCTCGAAAAGAGCAAAATTGTCTTAAGATCCTGTCAATTTCAGAGACCATATTAAAACAACAGAAGTGCACACAATTTTCCAACAAAATTTCACTTCAAGTTTTTATTTCACTTCCGTTTAGCTTCCTAACAGCCAGAGGACCTGATGCCTTTTTTTTTTTTTGCTTGATTCTAATAGTGAAAGTTTTAACACTGTTTTCTAGTTTTTTGTTAGGTATATTCAATCTCCATTATTTATGGATTACATATGCGTGAAATGACCCACAGGCTAAAATTTATCTGTAACCCATAATCAACACTTGTGCTTTCAGAGTCATTTGGGGATATACCCGGTGGCAAAAAAATCTGAGTTAACCAACATGCAACTCTGCTCCCAGCTGAGGCAGCACAGGGCCCTGTCGTATTTGAGCTCCTATTCTAAACAAGTGTCTTGTCTGCAGTCTGTTTATTGCCATGTTTTTCACAGTTTCATGCTTTATGTTGGTGATCTTGTTGTTTAAAATGGCCCCCAAGCATAAAGCAGAAGTGCTACCTAGTGTTCCTAAGACAAGAAGGCTGTGATACACCTCATGGAGAGAGTTTCATTCAGGCATGAGTTACAGTGTTGTTCGCTATGAGCTCAATGTTAATGTTTCTAAAATATTTTTTTAAAGCTGTCTTTACACAGAAATGCACACACAAAAAGGTCATATACTGATTTAGTTGTGAACAGAGGCTTGCAATAAGATAACTTTGTACTTCTCCTAGGAGTATGGTCTCACATTTGCTAACTCAGAGTTCCCGGCAACTGTATACATCACAACTGCCATGCGCACTGAGTGTTAGGAAAGGGGATTCTGAGACACAGCACCGTTCTTAACTCTTTATACCTAAATCTCCGACATCACTTTTTAATTAGCCTACACTGAATCACAGCACACTTCAAGCAGAATTTAAAGCTTTCACGGACACTTCAAATGTGTGAAAGAATTTACCAATAACTTTTAACCTTCAATAGCCTATTACTTAAATTACTTACAAGTTTTCTCATAACCAAGATCAATATTAATAAGCAGATAACCCAACCTCCTAAACATCTTCAAAAAAATCAGAAAGAAACTCCTGCATCCCAAATTAAATGAATGTTCACTTACCCTGAAAACCCTCTCCTCCCTAGTCTTGTTCCTCTAGCTTTCAGGGCTAAGCTTTTCTCCTATTCAAACTCTATCCTTACCACCTGCTCCTACCTTCACCTGTTCACCACGGATCATGTTTAATTACTCCACACCAAGTATCTCTTCAGTATCTTCAAACAATTCCTCTCTAACGGTTTTCGGTCTTAAATCTAAAAATAACTTTAAGTTTCTCCAAACCGAAATTCTCCACTAATCCTGGAATTACCGCCACCAAATTAGTGTTTCCTTCATTTTCCCTTCACAGTGAAGCTTATGAAGCAAGCAGTCTGTATTCAGCGTCTCCGTGTTTTCACTTCCTTACCTGCATCACTCACCATTATTAAGCCATTCTGACACAAGACACCAATAACCACTCTCATTACTTTTTAACACAAACTAGAAATCTGGGAGTCGCCCTAAATATTTCTCAAACGTGTCCCATCATTTTTATGCCAACTATGATTGCCTTCATTCCAGCATTCACCGATACCTACCTCTTCTACTGGAATGTCCTCACTGGTTTCCCACATTTAAATCTATTTTTCCACATAACTGAGGAGGTGATTTTTCTAACTATAATCTGATAAATCACTCTGAAATCATAAATTTGATCAGGACATTTCCCCTTCAATGGTTCCTGAGTTCCAGTTTCGTGCTAGAACAATTTCTCCCTGCTGCCTGACCCTCACTCCTAAGATTAGAAACACCGGCTTACTTGGAGTTCCCAGTGCTTGTGCTATTGGCTACATCTTTTTACATGGTGTAACCTCTGCAAGGGCACGATTCCAAAATCCAAAGTCTGCTTAGAAATCACGTGTACCAGAAAGCGTCTCTCAAAGCTTCCCTGCAGCACCTCTACCCACAACAACACAAAACTATTTCTTTTCTGTATCACTTACACAAGTGTGTAATACAAATAGCAAATGCAATATATGGTTTGCTGAACTTGTTCTTTAGCACTTACTTCACAAAATCTGAACCTGCTTAAATCAGATGTAGAGAATTAGTAAATCTTTCTGCAGATTAGAAAATCAGGCTGGGTGCTGTGGCTCATGCCTGTAATCCCAGCACTTCGGGGCAGATCACTTGAGGACAGGAGTTTGAGACCAGCCTGGCCAACAATGCAAAACCCCATTTCTACTAAAAATACAAAAATTAGCCAGGCATGGTGGCCTGTGCCTGTAATCCCAGCTACTTGGGAGGCTGAGGCAGGACAATCACCTGAACCTGGGAGGCAGACGTTGAAGGGAGCACAGATCATACTACTGCACTCCAGCCTGGGTAACAGACTGAGGCTTCATTTCAAAAAAAGAATTGAAAGTCTCATCAACAGCTTTCAGAGAGAGAGAGAGAGAGAGAGAGAGAGAGAGAGAGAGAGAGAGAGAGAGAGAGAGAGAGAGAAAAGAAAACCAAGTATGACTGCATCAGAACAGACCTATTACCACTATGGCAAAATAACTGAAGCACAGTATACTCCTGACAGTGGATAAAGAGTATCTTGGTATACCAAAAAACTCATACTTTTTGTCATTCTGTACATTATGAGTACATTTTACAATGAAAATTACACAGATTTTAATACATCTAATACCTTTTTACAGCACAATTTTTAGCTAACAAGATTACTCTCAAATTCTATTACACCACCTATAATAACTAATATAGGAAAATATTTCCAATAAAATATTTAATTTAGAAAATGAACTTTTAGAACATGTCAGAATTTTGCAGATTTTCCATTTTACCATTAAAGGAAGAGCTCCTAATTGCAAGTGATGAAGTCGAGGAGGTGCGTGATAATGGGCCAAGTGAGGATGCAATGCACCAGGTGTGTAAGTAGCTGCAGTCACTCCAGCTTCGATTCCCAGCTCCCTGACAAGAGGATGAGAACAGTTTAACCTTCCTTAGGGTCCCTTTATCATCAACAGAAATGGGGAATTATGTTTACACTTAAAAAAGTAATCTAAGGTTTCTTAACTTACAAAGCTGAGGAAAGATAATTTAGCCCAAAATATTTAATTTCAAATTTATTTCAGAACTAAAAGCTCAGAAAACCTAAATTTTGTGACAATGAGAAGTAAAGTATTTGTACTTGCTTTCACATCTTACAAAGAAAGGAAATACAATGAATGGCTACTAAGGTCCATTCCAAGATAAAAGCCTGATCGTACTTGAGGAGCAGACAACATAGCATTTACTTTTTTCGTGTATCTGAATGCTACAGATGATCTCTGGGTTTTTGTCTGTTAGATATAATCTCTTGATTGTTGACATTAAGAACAGTTACAACAGCAAACTCTTCCACATTTTATAAAACAAGGGTAAACAGAATTTGAGAAGGGGTAAAACTGTTACCTGCTAAATCTTCATTTACTTATTATCATTTTATGTTCTGCCTCAAAAGTCATTATGGTTCAAGATCTCAATGAATGCCCACAAACAATAAATTCAGGAAAAAAAATTTAATGAAAATCCGCTTTCATCTCTCTAGGGAAGATCACAAGTCTAGGAGAATGAAGGCTGAATTTCCCTTGTCAATAGCAGGTGAGGGTGGTGGAGCAATCTGAGTACGAAGGTGGGGGTCAGTTAAAGATGTGAAAAGCAGGATCAGTCTAGGGAGTTAACTTTGGTGGCACCCCTGAAAAACGGGAAAAAAGCTCTACTCCTCTTACTGACATGAGAACTCATAAGCAAGTTCTTTACCAGAGGTTGGGGAGGGGGCAGGGGCAGGGGCTCGTGGATGAGGAAAGGGGATATGTTGGACAATGGACACAAAGCTTCAGCTAGGGGGAAAAATTTCTGATATTCTACTGCACAGCAAGGTGACTACAGTTAATAATAATGTACTGTTTATTTCAAAACTGTGAAAACAGAAGATTTTAAACTTTCTCACCACAAAGAAATGATAAATATTTGAGGTGATAAATATGCCATTAGCCTGATGTGATCATTTCACGATGTATACATGTACTAAAGTATGTGGTTCCTCCAAAATATATACAATTTTTATTTGTCAATTAAACATAAAAGAACACCTAAAAAAAAAAAAAAGTTCTATTCCTGCTTGACATGGTTCCCTGCCCCAGCTCCTGCTGTTTCCTCCAAATCTCTATCTGCCCAGAGGCAGTGTCTCACAGTGAAACTGGGGATTAGTTTTCTCCACATCACCATTCTGCATGGCAATTCATCACAAAGCATCTCTTCCAATAGTTTCACCACAAGCTGCTAAGTATTGCTTTGAAATTAAACAAGATACTGACCAGGCAGACCTCTCTGGAGCCTGTCGAGGATGTGAGGACATAGTTTGAGGCACATGAATATGATGCCCATGACCATAGTTTGGGTGCATCCTATGTGGATGGGGTGGGGGGCGTTCATGTGCCCGCCTGGAAACACAGAACACAAAAACACCACTGGAAATAATTGAATAATTGGTTATTTCTTTTCTTAAAGTAGAAAAAAAAACCCTAGTATTAAACATCTATAGACTAGTCATAAATTTTGCAAATTATAAAAAATAAAAAAGTATTAATAAATCAAAGAAAACATAACCTCCTCTACAAATTCTAATTGGTCATTTATTCCAATGCTTCCAATTCAAATATCACCCAAGGAAAATGGTAATTTTAACATTATTTTGTATACCTTCTTTACAAGAGATATTTTAAATAGGAGAATAATAGGAATTGAATAGAAATAAAATTTTTTAAAATTAAGTATCCCAGTCAAACGTTGCAGGCACAAATAAATAATTTTATATAAACATTAAAGCAGGAAAAATAGAAACCTTAATTTTGCTTCATTTACACTTAAAATGTAAAGACATGCAAGCATTTTAATGGGTGAAAGTTTAAGAGAAAAAAAAATTTAACCTTGTGCATTTTTTTCAAAATACATGCAGTACATGTTAACACACATAGGAAACTTATATTTAGTGCTATTCATACTTTTTATTCTGCATCCCAGTTTACTGTACTTCCTCTCCCTAAGGTCACTAACAAAAGACACTAAAAACCGCTTAGTTTCATGGATTCACTTTTTGTTTTGCTTTTGTTTCTTTTTTAAGAATCTTGCTCCAGGGTCCAGTGCAGTGGCACAATCATAGCTCAGTGTAACCGTGAACTCCTGGGCTCAAGTGATCCTCCCACCTCAGCCACCTGAGTAACTGGGACTACAGATGTGAGCCACAATGCTCAGCTAAGATTCATTTTTATAGTGTAATTATTTTCTATTAGTTTTTAACAAATTTGCAGATTTTGCATGTTTATTCTAAATAACAATTTGCCGGGTACTGGAGGATAAGACTGTAAACTGGCAATTTTCTATATAAAAGGTTACTTTATTAAAATGGCAACAACAAGCATAGATATGGGATATAATCTTGGTTTTTTGGTTTGGTTTTTTTGAGACAGTCTTGCTCTGTCACCAGGCTGGAGTGCAGTGGCTCAATCTTGGATCACTGCAACCACTGCCTCCAGAGTTCAAGCAATTCCCCTGCTTCAGCCTTCCAAGTAGCTGGGACTACCGGCACGCGACACCATGCCCAGCTAGTTTTCGGTATTTCAGTGGAGACAGGGTTTCACCATGTTGGCCAAGATGGTCTCAATGTCCTGACCTTGTGATCCACCTTCCTCAGCACCCCAAAGTGCTGGGATTACAGGCGTGAGCCACTGTGCTCGGCCGAGATTTGGGATATAATCTTACATCACAGAACTAAAGCAAGAAGTTACACGAGAGCTGGATCATTAATTAGATCAAGAGCTTGGCAAACGTTATGTGAAGGGTAAAACAGGAACATCTTTCAGCTCTAAAGGCCATATGTTCTCTGTTGTAACTACTCCACTTAGCCTTCCCAGTGTGAAAACAGCCACAAACAGCACAAACACTTTTTCAGTTTGTTTGTAACTGAAAAAATGTAGCTGTTTTCCGATAAAATTTTGTTTACAAAAATCGGCAGGCAGAATTAGACCAAGAAGGTTTGCTGCTCTGAATACGAACATCAGATCCTGAATAATCAAAAGGGAAAAAAGAATTTTCATAAATTTGAAGCACAGTGTTTTCACTGCCAGATTTTTTTTAATTCTATTAATAGTTTTCGCCCCTCTGGTCAGTAACAGTCAAATCTTTGGTATCTTCAGATACTGTTCCTCAAAATAATCAATTTTAACACGATTTTCACGATGCGAGACTGCAGCAAAGAACAACAGATGAGTTTGCATCAGCCCAGTCTACTATGTTTTTAAAAATTGGTTTGCATAAAGAAATTACCCTTGGTCATATGTTAAACTGGTCAGATTTTACTAAATAATCTGGTATAAACTTTTTTTCTCAATACCTACAATTCAGGAAAAGGCAGGGGAAGATTCTGGCTAGCAAAGAATCAATTTTATAGTGAACTGAGGACTTAGCATAGTTACTTTTGGGGGAGGGGAAGAGACGGTCTCGCTCAGTCACCCAGGCTGGCGTGCAGTGGCATAATCATGGGAGGATCGCTTAAGCCCGGGAGTTCAAGGATACAGTGAACAATGGTTGCACCACCACACTCTAGCTGTGACCTCCCAGGCTCAGGCAGTCCTCTCATCTCAGCCTCCCGAACAGCAGAGACCACAGCAGTATGCTACTATGCCCAGCTTCTTTCTTTTTTTAGTAGAGACCAGGTCTCCTAATGCTGCCCAAGCTGGTCTCAAACTCCTGGGCTCAAGCAATCCTCCTCTCCTGGCCTCCCAAAGTGTTGGAATTAAAGGTGAATCATTGCAGCCACCTATCTTTCGTTTTCTATTGGTGTTTTGTAATACTGGCACTTTGGAAGGCCAATGCAGGTGGATCACCTGAGGTCAAGAGTTCAAGACTAGCCTGATCAACAAGGAGAATCCCCGTCTTTATGAAAAATACAAAAGATTAGCCAGGCATGGTGGTGCATGCCCGTAATCCCAGCAACTTGGGAGGCTGAGGCAGGAAAATCACTTAAAACCCAGGAGGCAGAGGTTACTACGAGCCGAGATTGTGCCATTGCACTCCAGTCTGGGCAACAAGAACAAAACTCCGTCTCAAAAAAAAAAAAAGGACAGAGTCTTACTCTGTCACCCAAGCTAGAGCGCAGTGGCACAGTCACAGCTCAGCTTTGAACTACTGGGCTCAAATTATCCTCCTGCCTCAGCCTCCTGAGCAACTGGGGATTACAGGCATGACACTCACCCAGCTTAGTTACAAGTTACAATATTTCTAAAGACTTCACAGTTTTTGTTATTGGTCTTTGTTCTTAAAAAACAAAACAAAAAAACAGTATTTCACTGTGCTGCCTGGATGGACTCAAACTCCTGGGCTCCAGCAATCCTCCCAAGCAGCTGTGACTACAGTTGCATGCCTCCATACCCAGTCAGATTGCAGAGATTTAAAGACCAAGAGAAGTAAAAGAAGAAGGAAGCTTAACTTTCTTTTTAAAAATGTGACACATACGTTGGATGCTGCATCATCCTCCTCCTTTGAACCTCCATCCTCTGCATCACTTCATGAGGATGGAGTCTCTGTGCTGGAGGTGCTGTGGCTGGAATATGGTGCGAAATTGGCTGGTGTGTAGGAGGAAGATGCTGAGGGATTGGTGCAGCTGTACTGGCTAAGTGAGTTGGTGGTGGGGGTGCCACAGGATGAGATGTTGCATGAGAAGATAGTTGAGAATGGAAAGCATGTACAGGATGAGGAATAACATAATCCACTTGAGGTGGAGGCTGAGTCTGAGGAGGGGGATTTCCATGAGAATGAGGGCAGGCAGAAGCCTGATGATGAAGTGGCCTTGTTAAAGAGGCATCTGCAAGAAAAACATTTCGAGTATGTTACATAGGCACCATGCAGCTGAACATATATTGCTATTACATATTCCTACTGTACTCTTAAAGATTCTAGCACATATTTTATTTTTATGAATACTTCATCAAGTAAAGTATAAATGAAACTGTTCAAGCAACTTGCTCTCTTCTTAGAATAACCTTGCATATCTTCCTAGGTCAATATATATTACATTATATACATGAACTTCAGTATTAAATATATTAATTTCATTCACAGCTTCACAACATTCTATTACATGAATATACCAAAATACATTGACAAAATCCCCACTGATAAGAAACTCAAATGCTGTGATACATATTTGTGTATATGGTCCGTCCTGCACTCAGTCTTTCATTTACACACATGTATACACACATACATAGAGACCATTTCTGTAGCAAAAATTCCTATAGGCAGTTGTGGGACAGAAAGAGAAAATTAAATTTAGATGCCAGTTGATAAAAAATACCCTTTCCAAAAGGTTGCCATAATTAACATTTCAATCAAGAGTACACAGAAAGGGCTGGGCATGGAGGCTCACACCTGTAATCCCAGCACTTTGGGATGCCAAGGCGGGCTGAATCACCTGAGGCCAGGAGTTTGAGACCAGTCACGCCAACATGGCCAAACTTGTCTCTACTAATACTAAAAAAATTAGCCAGGCATGATGACAGGTGCCTGTAATCCCAGCTATTCGGGAGGCTAAGGCAGGAAAATCACCTGAACCTGGGAGGCAGAGGTTGCAGTGAGCTGAGATCGAGCCACTGCATCCCAGTCTGGGCGACAGAGTGAGTCTCTATCTCAAAAAAAAAAAACAAAAAGGAGTACATACGAAGGCCTGATTACCCCTACACTACCACTATTTTCTTTTAAATAAATGTTAATCAAAGAAAATTTCTTGACCACTTGTATTTCTTCTCAGAATTATCTATTTACATGCTTAGCCTATTCACCCTTTTATTGACTTACAAGTATTCTTTGCATATATGGAATTTCTGTCATAATAGGGTGTAAACATTTTTCCAAACTGTCTTTCTCCCCCTACCCCATGACGTTTTTCCTGTACTACCTTATGATGAAGGAGGCATACTTATTTCCCAACAAATATGGAAGTAAAGTCCTTAATAAGATGGCTCCCCCCATTTTTTCATTCTACATCTTTATGTTTCAAAGTCACTGCTGAAAAATCCCTCTGAGTAATACACATCTTTCTTACTCTTAGAGATCTGCATCTACTTGCCATTAAAAAAAAAAAAAAAAGTTTGTCTCCTTAGATTTCAATCCAAATTTCATTTTATTAGAATATGTTCTTGGAAGTCTGATAGAGAGCAACAGCCATTCTCTAGTTTAATTACAGAAAAGTTTTCTTCAATTTTTAATGCTTCTGATTCATTCAGCAAGGGCGGAAGTTAGGCATCCACAACACAACTGTGTTTTCTAAGTATGCCTTTGTTAACATGTAGTTAAAGGACCAACCTTCGACAAACATAATTTTTTAAAGTTGCAAGACAAATTTTTAAACCAATTTTCTAAAAGTTCTATTTTCAAATCAATACTTTACTCTTCAAGAAGGCATAAAGCTCAGTAGCTCTTAATCATAAAAAATGAATCTACTATTGTTTTATGACTGTTAACTATCCTTTCTCAAATTCACGGCATTTTTCTCTTTCTTTTTTTGAGATCGAGTCCTGCTCTGCTGCCCAGATTGGAGTGCAGTGGCGCAATCTCAGCTCACCGCAACCTCCGCCTCCCGGGTTCTCTCGCCTCAGCCTCTTGAGTAGCTGGGATTTATAGGCACCTGCCACCATGCCCAGCTAATTTTTGTAATTTTAGTAGACATGGGGTTTCACCATCTTGGCTAGGCTGGTCTGGAACTCCTGACCTTGTGATCCACCCACCTGGGCCTCCCAAAGTGCTGGGATTACAAAGTGAGCCACTGCACCCAGCCCACAGCATTTTTTCTAGTTTCAAAGTTTTAAAATTGTGTAGTCATTATGCAAGACAATACTCACAAATATTACAAAACAAGAAGTTCTGTTTCAGAATAAGTCCGTTTATTTACCTACTCTTCAGACATCATTTGAATTCACTGTTTATCTAAACAAAACAGGTTGCTCACTGTTATAAAAGAAAGACACATTCTGCATTCCCCAAAACCCCTTCCCTTTCTCTCACATTTGTGTTCTTAACAGTTTAAAAAAAATGTTTTTGATTTTGCTTCGTAGATGTACAACATATCACTTGCAGATGCAATATTATGATTTGTTCCAACAGTTACTCTCTACATTGCTATAGCTTTACAGGGTAGACCATTCACTTCATGATTCATCATAAGTAGCCTTGCCCTACCTACATATCTTTTTTTTTTTTTTTTTTAAGAAACAGGTTCTCACTATGTTGTCCAGGCTGGAGTACAAGGATTATTCAGGTGTGTTAACAGCACACCACCACCTTGAACTCCTGGGCTCCAGCAATCCCCTCTGCCTCAGCCTCCTGAATAGCTGGAACTACAGGCTTACACTACCAAGTTAGGCCTTACATATCTTATCAGTACATCTTATTAATCAGATAGCAAAACTTTTAAATGACATCATTTCAAGCACAGTTGTTTTATCACTTCATCAAGACCATAAACTTTTCAAAAGCAAGGAGACACTCTTATTGCACAAGTATTGTTGTTATACATATAAATGTACTTACGAAACAGCAAACTATTCATTTGGGTCCAAGTATCACAATGTATAGCCAATAGGAATTATTCCCATTTTACAAGTGCGAAGAATGTAAGGAGAGAGATTAAGTAAGTTATCCAAAGTCACTAATCTGATTAGTCAGAGCTGGGAGGTTAACTCAAATCTATTCTATTCAATTCAAAGCTGGTGCTTTACTACATCACACT
This sequence comes from Callithrix jacchus, assembly GCF_049354715.1. Lineage (NCBI taxonomy): Eukaryota > Metazoa > Chordata > Mammalia > Primates > Cebidae > Callithrix > Callithrix jacchus. Next base: position 5,074,643 of record NC_133509.1, on the reverse strand, counting down.
GTCTTCCCCAGTTCATTCTGGATGAAGAAAGTTTAAGAACCACATGTTTCACAAGTGAACTAAAGGATACTGGGAATGTTTTTTAAAAGCATGCGAGAGTTAGGGAGAGAATATACACAATCCTTTAGGAAAAGAAGCCCAGAAGAGAGTTATCAAAATGTCTCTAACAGAAAATAATACAATTTAAATTTCCTACCTTCATTCTCATTAATACTCATTAAACACACCGAATGAGGTGTATAAATTGATACAGCCCCTTGGAGAGAAATTTAACAGTATTTACCTGAAAGTTTATCGCTCTGACATAGCAATCTCACTTCTAGGAAGTTATACTATACATAAACTCAACCACAGACAACTTAAATGTCCATCAACAGAAGACTGATTTAATATACAATGGAGATTATGGGGGTATCAAAAACCAATGAGCTTGACTTTTATATGCTAATATCCAAAAATCAAGATATACTGCTAAATTTGAAAACAAAAAGCAAGGGGTGTATGTTTGATTTCCCATTTTGAAAAGGTAAGACATATACATACTTATTTAAATGTACAAAGAAAATTTCTAAAAGTTTTTATATCACAGTTGCTACCTCTGATATATTAAGAGTAAGCTGTGGGAAAAAGCTTTTAAATTATTTTATATCACTAGGCACAGTTTGAATGTTTTAGAATTTAACAAATGAATCTAAAACGTTTATTTATTAGAACATTTTAAAAGGAATGAACTTACGTGTAAACTGCTTCAGTATATTACTTTTAAAGAGGAGGGGCAGAAAACTACATATATGGAATTTCAAATAAAAGATGATCCATTAAGAGTGAATACCAGGCCGGGCACGGTGGCTCAAGCCTGTAATCCCAGCACTTTGGGAGGCCGAGGTGGGTGGATCACGAGGTCAAGAGATCGAGACCATCCCGGTCAACATGGTGAAACCCCGTCTCTACTAAAAATACAAAAAATTAGCTGGGCACGGTGGCGCATGCCTGTAATCCCAGCTACTCAGGAGGCTGAGGCAGGAGAATTGCCTGAACCCAGGAGGCGGAGGTTGCGGTGAGCCAAGATTGCGCCATTGCACTCCAGCCTGGGTAACAAGAACGAAACTCCGTCTCAAAAAAAAAAAAAAAAGTGAATACCATCAAGTATCACAAAATAGGCCATGCATAATATTGGTGCTCATACACGGAACTGGGCCATTTGTCAAGGCTGTGTAAAAAGTGTTTCTAAATCTATTTTCCAATTTATACTCAAAATTTTAAGTTGCATTACTGAGAAGGTAAATAATATATTCCAGTTTCACTGTACAAATTCTGGGTTGATTCCAGCTGTTTCTGCAGAATGCAGATTTTTAAATGATTGGAGAAGAAAAAAATCCAAGAAGATACATACATAACTGAAAATTCTCCTTGCCACGTAATCAGAACAAAACACAAATTTCCTTGCTGACGTCCTACTTTATTTCAGGATGAACTTTTGGTATTTCTTAGCCGTTTATTGAGCTCCATTTGATTATCAGCTTATGATCTAACAAAACAGTAACTATGTGACACGTCCTTAGGGTATTTATTAGTTCTCACCATATCTAACAAATTTCAATTTCTTCAGAAAAGGCATGCCTGGTTCTATTTTATTTTATTTTATTTTTATAGAAACAGGGTCTCACTATGTTGCCCAGGCTGGTCTCAAACTCCTGGTCTCAAGCAATGCTCCTGCCTTGGCCTCCCAAAGTGCTGGGATTACAGGAGTGAGCCAGCATGCCCAACCAAGGTTTTATTTTAATTGCCTGCATTAAGTGAGTATAAAAACTCTTTTATAACTGACAGAGCTTGCAGTCAGGATATGCTCTCTCATGTCTCAGTTAACTGCTTGAGAATTCTTAGAATTTGCTTAACAGCGCCTAGAAATATTACTCAACTTTCACATTTCTTCAGTTGTCCTAGAGAATAAATCAAAATTCCTTAAAACTTCCATTCAACATACCTGTTTCATAGTATTACAATGGGAAAAATATACTCCATGGTTAAGCCAAGTAAATACTAAAAATTTAAGAACTGGGGTTAATTAAAGGTTATTTCATGAAGGAGTATAAAATGCTTCACTGATATAACTCTAGATTTTGTGCCCATTAAGTTTATACTTACAAGGGGGTGGCATGTAATGCCGACATGACGAGAGAGAGGGCTGTGGAGGGGGCTGGGGCTGGGGCTGTGCAACCATGCTTGATCCATAGCCATCTATTGATGATAATGGTTGACTTGGGGCAGCAGCAGCAGCCTGATGGCCAAAGATTGCAGCTCGGGAAGAGGAAACAGGGCAGCAGGGGTCAAATGCAGATGCTCCATGAAAACCGCCACTTCCATGACTTCTGATACCACTGTTGCTCAGGTCTACTGGCAATGCCTGCTATATAAAAAGGAACTACGTTTTATCTTTCTAAAGTTTGGTCAAACATTTCATGCTATATTATAAAAGTATTCCTAACACAACCAAGAAAAACATAATCTTTAATTTGAAAACAGTAAGATTCCTAGTGTGAAGAACTACTGAGCACCAAAAAAATACTTGGGTATCTTGTGTATCTTAGACTGTGAACACTGTAGTGGTTTTACTTAAAACCAATTTTTAAAAATCAAGCATAAGATTATATCACAAGATGAATAAGTGTAATAAAGTCTTTTTGTCTTATTACATCTATATCTTATAAACTTTAAAATCATACTTCTATATGCTCCTTTATCCCAACATTGTGACTACTAATTTAGGACTCCTTTGGAAAACATACGGTCGCACTAGTGAAAACATTAAGGTTCTAGGAAAAATCTCGTCTGCCGCAAGTTCCAAAATGTATGAAGAAGCAAGAATTTAACCAATAGTGTTAACAAATCTACATTACTCAAAGTAACAAAGGACTGAGATTCTTCACACTAAATCATGAATTACCTTTGCCACTTAAAGCTTTCATTTGTTCAAAAAACCAAGAATAAAAAGATGACACCACTGCTTGCTTTGACAGGCAGATTTACTGCACGTTGCTTTATCATGCTTTATTGATGTTTGCGGTTTTGTTCTGAACACACTGAAGGTTTGTCAAGCAAGTCTATCAGGGTTATTCTTCCAACAGCATGTGCGTACTCTGTCTATCCAATTTTGGTAATTCTTAACAGTATTTAAATTTTTCTCATTATTATTTTATCTATTATGGTGATATTTGATCAGTAGTCATTAAAGTTACTACAATTGCTTTGGGCACCAAAAACTGTGCCCATATAAGGCAACAAATTTAATAAACGTGTGTGTCCTTAACAGATGTTCCCAACATCCTCCTCTCATCTCTGTGGGCCTCCCTCTGTCCTGACACACAACAACATTGAATAGGCCAATTCATGGACTCCAAGTATTCAAGTTAAAGGAAGATTTGCACATTTCTCATTTTAAATCAAAACCGATAAATGATTCAGCTTAGTGAGGAAGACATGTCAAAAGCCCAGATAGGCTAAAAAATATGTTATATTGGGGTTCAGGGGTGCCCTCAGTTCCCCTGAGAGGACATTTCTCCAGGTTCTTGGTCTCCTGCCCTCTCAAGAATGTGAAAGGGGACCACAGTGCAGTGCACAGTAAATACAAGATTCAAAAGTGTAGAAAGTGATTTATTTAGAGAGAGAGAAACAGGAGGAGAGAGAAAGAAACAGCTAATTCTCACACTGAGTGAGAGAATCCAGAAAGATGGAATTCAGGAGAGGAAAGCAGCTTCCACACTGAGTGGAAGGCAATAGAGAGATGGCGTTTAGGAGGAGAAGACAGGCTTCCACCACAGAGTGTGGAAGGGGACTCCAGATGGGAAATCCAAGAGAAAGACAGCTTCCACAAAGGCAATGTTCGTGGAAGGGGACCCAAACATGGAGTCCAAAGGGGTGTGGAAGAAGGGGACTTTTAACCTGGAAGGAACCCCCACCTTCTCTAAGACCCCAGGCCAATGAAAGGAGTTCCCTAGAACTTCTGCTGGAATGACTGACTCTTCAGTTTCTTCCCGAACCAGTGAAATTTAAACATAAACTGTTAAATCTCCCAGATGAAGAGAGATGGGAGGGGAGCATAGTGTAGGAAGTTCTTGCCCTTAAAACTACGCCCCCATGTGGACCCAGAAAGAACACCTTCCCTAACTGGCCTCGTATACCAGTTAGGCAAGTTGTGAATGCAAAGTAAAAATTTCTGAAAGAAACTGAAAGTACTCCAGTGAATACACAAACGATAAGAAAGTGAAGCAGCCTTAGAGATGATCTAAAGAAAGTTTCAGTGGTCTACATGAAAGATCAAGCCAGCTACAACATTCTCTTAAGCCAAAGCCTAAGCTAGCACAAGGCCCTAACTGTCTTCAATTCTATGAAGGCTGAGGGAGGCAAGGAGGCTGCAGAAGAAAAGTCTGAAGATAGCAGAGGGTAGCTCAAGAAATGAAAGGGAAGAAGCCATCTCTATACAAGTGCAAGGTGAAGCGGCGAGTGCTGGTGTGGAGGCTGCAGTAAGGTATCCAGAAAATCTAGCTAAGACCGTTTATGGAAAGTGCTACGGTGAATAACAGATTTTCCATGTAGACAAAACAGCCTAATATTGGAAGATGTCATCCAGGACTTCCATAGCTAAAGAGAAGTCGATGCCTGGCTTCAAAGTTTCAAAGGACTGGATGATTCCTGTTAGGGTCTAATGTAGCCGGTGACTTGAAGTTCAATGCTCATTTACAATTCCAAAATTCCTGGAACCCTTAAAAGTTATACTAAATCTATTCTGCCTGTGCTCTATTAACAAACAAAAGCCTAGGTTGACAATGTATCTGTTTACATGGTTTACTGAGTATTTTAAGAATACTGTTGAGACCCACTAAGAAAAAACAATTCCTTTTAAAATATTACCGCTTAGCAAAGTGAGACCTTGTCTCAGAAAAGAAAAAAGAAAATTGCTGTTTTTTGACAATGCACAGAGTCATCCAAGAGCTCTGATGATGTATGAGGAGATTAATGTTTTCATACCTGCGAACACAACATCCAGTCAGCAGACTATGGATCGAGGAGTAAAGTCTTATTACTTAAGAAATGTATTTCGTATGGCTACAGCTGCCATAGTAATTCCTCTGATCAACCTGGGCAAAAATAAACTGAAAACCTACCAGAAAGAAGTCACCATTCTAAATGTCATTAAGAACATCTGTGGTTTATGGAAGGCAGCCAAAAACAGCAACACTAATCATTTGGAAAAAGTAGATCCCAAGCCTCATGCATACTTTGAGGGGTTCAAGACTTCAGTGGATTAAGTAACTACAGATGTTGTGAAGACAGCAAGAGAACCAGAGTAAGAAGCTGGACCCTAAAGATATGATTGAATTACTGCAACTCATGATAAAAGCTGAGTAAGTTGCTTCTTACAGAGAGGCAAAGAAAGTGGTTTCTTTATGCCCTTTATTTATTTTACCTTTTTTTTCTTTTTTTGAGACAGTGTCTCACTCTGTTGCCCAGGCTGGTGTGCAGTGGCACAATCTCGGCTCACTGCAACCTCTACCTCCCAAGTTCAGGTGATTCTCTTGCCTCAGCCTTGCAAGCAGTTGCAATTACAGGCACATGCCACCACACCCGACTAATTTTTGTGTTTTCAGTAGAGACAGGGTTTCACCATGTTGGCCAGGCTAGTCTAGAGCTGCTGACCCCAAATGATCCACCTGCCTTGACAACCCAAAGTGCTGGGATTACAGAAGTGAGCCACTGACGCAGCCTCATTCATTCATTCATTCATTCACTCATTCATTCATTCTTTTCAGACAAGGTGTTGCCTACGATGGAATGCAGTGTTATAAACACAGCTCACTGCAGCTTTGACCTACCGGGCTCAAGCAATCCAAGTAGCTGGGACCACAGGTGTGCGCTATTGCACCCAGCTAATTTTTAAATTTTTTGTAGAGACAGGGTCTTGCCATGTTGCCCAGGGTGGTCTTTAACTCCTGGGCTCAAGCAATCCTCCCACCTCAGCCCCTCAAAGTGTTGGGAGCAAAGGCATGAACCAACATGCCCAGCCAGAAGTGTTTTTCTTTTAAATAAAAGCATAGCACAGCCCCAGAGACAAGTGTTTTTCGTTGTTGTTGTTTTCATTTAAAAAAAAAAAAAAAGGCAGAAGAGATGTCCTGAGATGGAATCTACTCCTGTTAAAGATACTGGGAACAAGATGAAAACGACAACAGAAGATTTAGACTATCATACAAACTCAGTATATTACATGAGTACATTACATAAACTTAAAGCAGCTGCAGAGTTTGAAAGGACTGACTCCAATTCTGAAAGAAGTTCTATGGGTAAAATGCTATTAAACAGCATCATGTGCTACAGAGAAATCATTCACGAAAGGAAGAGTGGATCAATGCCGCAAACTCCACTGTTGGCTTCAAGAAACTGGCACAGCCACTGCAATCTTTAGGTACCACCACCTTCACCAGTCAGAGCCATCAACATTAAGGCAAGACATTCCATCAGCAAAAGGATTACAACTTGCTGAAGGCTCAGAGGACTGCTGGCATTTTTAAAAGATGTATTAACAATATTTTTTAAATGAAGTATTTTTAAATTGAATCATGTACTTTTTTTAGACATAACGCCAGTGTGGACTTACTATTGTACAGTGTTAACATTAACTTCTATATGTACTGGGGAAACTAAAGGCCCAAGTCACCCTGTAGTCCTCAGAGGAACCACAGCAGTCTTTTTACTTTCAGTGAGCTCTAGGTTCAGGGGAATAACAGAAACAAAAGGAACTCTGGGTGCTGAAAGGAAAGGCAAGTGATGATACGGAAGATGGGAAGGAGAAAAGGAAGAGCTCCTTTCTTCTGTATTATTTATGTACAGTCAAGTGTATGTCTTGTCTCCTTCTGTTGAGTTGGCAAATGCAACTTCTGTCCTCAATTCAGGTAAATAAGGTTTAAGAATAATGTTGTAAGACTGAATTTATGTTTATGGTTTGAATCCTTTCCCTACTGTTTAGACCAAAATTAGCAAATGGACTAGAATACAACATCTTGTGAAGGTGACCAAATTTCATCTTATCTTCATCTCCAGTCAGTGACTAAGAATACTCCCAGGGTAACGTAATTCCTAGAAGAAAGTGAGGGTAAAATTAAAGAATAAAGGGAAAAAAACAATAATGAGAACCCTCTTCTTCACAATTCTAACAGCTCACTCAATTCTCATTCTCAAAAGACAGTCAAGGGTAAGCAAGGTGAGTATAGTGCTGGGACATAATAATTGCTTTACATAGATCACAAATGACGCACCACACTAATCAAACTACTGGGCTTTTATGGTACATGCCTGTAGTCAGCTAACTGGAAGTCTGAGGCAGGACGATTACTTGAGCCCCAGAGTTTAAGGCCAGCCTTAGTAACAAAGCAAGATCCTCTCTTAAAAAAAAAAAAAAGTGGGAGGTGGGGTGGGGTGGGGTGGGTGGAGGATGGAGGGTACTGTGGAGGGTAGGTCGGGCTGAAAGCCATATCGTATGAAAGCAAGCAGTGGGGACCATCTATACGACTACTGCATCTTCTCGGTTTGCTTGTCCAATTTTCCTTTGACTGCATAGTCGGGCACTCAAATCATAAGACATCTACACAATCACAAATCTCAGGTTTTGTTTGCTACTTTTGTTCCTCTACTTTCTGCTATGCCCAAATAGGTCTGAAGTGAAGACTATATGGTTACATTACGAGCATGTAGTTAAGTTTAGAGTCCTAGAAACATCAGTATGAGTCTCAAACTGTTGTCTTCAAAATCTCACTCTCTACCTTCCAAGCCAGTATCACCACTGAATGCCTGGGATCCTGCTGATTCTTCTCAGGTTTTGTTTGCAGTCCAAATATTTCTATTAATACTTACAGGTGGGTAAATGGGTTATATTTATTTTACACTGAACAGAACTGTAAAAGAGATCCTACCTATAATTAACTCAAGCTGAAAGAAAACATTATATAGATAATTGATCTCTCAAATCAGCTGTGTTATTTTATTAATAATAAAATATTCTGCAAATGATACTTTTGACAGCTCTTTAATGAATGTAGGAAAAGCTGGCAGACCCACCTCTTCTTCACCATTTTCCTACAATACTTACTAAGAGTCATTTAACCAAATTTATAGCAAAAGAACATTATACTATCAAGCAGGTCCTTTCACTGGAAAATTCTTCTTGATGTTCCCTCATTCCCCAGAGGCAGAACAGGTCTGGACAATCTGTTAATACCGAGAAATATAACCAACACCAAAATGATATCTAAAATCTCTTTTTTCTGCTCAATTCAAACTTCCTCTTAATAGCAGCTGCATTTTTAAAAAGAATACCTCTCCTTCTTAATGATTTTTAATCTGTCAAGATGCAGAAGACATACCATCAAAATTTTTAAAGATGAGGCAGGTACTTTAGGAAAGGTGAGGTGAAAACAGAAAAGCACCACCTTGGCCAGGCACAATGATTTATGCCTGTATTCCTAGACAACAAGAGTGAGACTCTGTCTCAAAATAAAAAGAAAAAAAAAACTTTGGAGTCTTTTTCTTGTTGCCCAGGTTGGGGCGCACTGACGCAACCTCAGCTCACTGCAACTCCTGCCTCTCAGGTTAAAGCAATTTTCCAGCCCCAGCCTGCTGAGTAGCTGGGGCTACACGCCACCACATCTGGCTAATTTTTGTATTTTTAGTAGAGACAGGGTTTCACCATGTTGGCCAGGCTGATCTCAAACACCTGACCTCAACTGACCCACCTGCCTCTGCCTCCCAGAGTGCTGGGATTACAGGCGTGAGCCCCCGTGCCAGCCTCTTTGACTTTCTTTGCCGCACTTATTTTCTGGCATATTATATGTCGAAGTCACAATTATTCTCTGAAATTACATCTTTTGGTTTTTAAAGTATGCAACACTCAGGCTTGTATCACAATCATACATGGAAGTGACATACCAAAAGTTAAAGTAGCATGGAACACTAGACTGTTTTACTCTCTGTGATTGCCAATACTAAGGTAATATTATTTGACATTTCGTGAACTCACTAATAATACCAAGTAATCTACTTAATCACAATTTTCTGCTGACATTTCAATTCTCCATAAACTGAAAACCTCATCTGCCCCTGAGAAAATACGCTACAGGTCTACATCTGAGAAGGCTGTTTATTTCTACATGAGTGAGGTTACAGTGAACTCTAGAGGAGGTAAAAGGAAAAAAAAGTGGGAGAATAAGCCTGACTCTAGAGTTTCACCATTTGTTTAAAATAAGATCCCAAAGATCAGATTCAACTGTATTTACACTAAAAACATCAAAAACCATTCCAGAATTTTTTTGTTTTTGTTTTTTTGAGACAGAGTCTCACTCTGTCACCAGGCACCATGCTGGAGAGCAGTGGCACAACCTTGGTTCACCGCAACCTCCACCTCCCGGGTTCAAGCAATTCTCCTGCCTCAGCCTCCCGAGTAGCTGAGACTACAGGTGCGTGCCACCACGCCCAGCTAATATTTTTGTATTTTTAGTAGAGACGGGTTTCACCATGTTGGCCAGGATGGTCTCGATCTCTTGACCTCGTGATCCGCCCACCTCGGCCTCCTGAAGTGCTGGGACTACAGGCGTGAGTCACCGCGCCCGGCCCTCCAGAATTTTTATAAAATGATTTTTACGTTAAGTATCAGTTCTGATTTCCCACATCCATGGTCCCTTCAATTAATTGTAATAATTTAGATCATCTGAACACCCTGGAGACTTAATTAAAAAGAGATTACAGACCACTCAATAGGCCACTTTTGAATGTGAGAATGTGACTAATTTAGTGTGGATCATCTGTCCCGAGGGCTTTTTTTCCTCCTCCCAAAGCCACCACAATTAAAAAAGAAAGGTGGGATGGTTTTAACTCAAGTGGTTACTCCCTCATGCTGGGTATTCCACACATCCAAAACAGAAGGGGAAAGGAGGGGCAAGAGGAAAGGGAAGAGAACAAAGAAAGGAGGGGAAGAGAGAAAGGAAAGGAAAGAAGCATGGTAGGGAGTGAAAAAAAGAAAGGGAAGGAGGGAGGGAGGAAAGCAGGGATGAGAAACGGAAGGAGGGGGAGAGAGGAATGAAGGGAAAGGAAGAGAGAGAAACGGAGAGAGACAAAGGAGGGAGGCAGGAAAGAAAGGCCGATTCGAATTCCACATACCTGTTCATGATAGCTGGTACCAGAACTACTAGTTGCTCCACAAGGTGCTTGTACTTGTGGAGGTCTTTCCACAGGGCAAGCAGGATCACTAAAGGAGGGAGAAACTGGGACAGCCGGGTGGGGAGTATGATGGTGGTGGTGGTGATGCTGAAAATGGTGACCGTGCTGCTGAAGGCAACTGGTATGAGGGTGTCCTAATGCATGGTGGTTCTGTGACGACCCTCCACACGGTGAGTGCTGGGGACAGCAGGAAGGCAACCTGGGCATTGCAGGAGGGCCAGTTTCCGTCACAGCACTAGAGGCAGTTCTCCTTGAGTCATCTTGAAACAGAAGAAAATGCACAGAATAATCAAATCGTTAAGTATCACTGTGTAAAAAAAAGGTATGGGGTATAAATAATTAGGAACTGTTTAGTAAATTCAAATCTCTGTAAATGTGATAGTGTCACTTTTTTTTTTCTGAGACAGAGTTTCTGTCTTGTTGTCCAGGCTGCAGTGCAATGGCACAATCTTGGCTCACCACAACTTTGGCTCCCAAGTTCAAGCGATTCTCCTGCCTCAGCCTCCCAAGTAGCTGGGATTACAGGCACTGGCTAATACTGTATTTTTAGTAGAGACGGGGTTTTTCCACGTTGCTCAGGCTGGTCTTGAACTCCTGACTCAGGTGATCCGCCTGCCTCGGTCTCCCAAAGTGCTGGGATTACAGGCGTGAGCCACCATGCCCAGCCGATACTGACACATTCTTAACATACACATTATATGATTTTATGCAGTGGTCTTCACTGAGATTTTCCTGAAACTCTGAATTCTTCAGGAGGCTCATATTTACTGTGATGTGTAAGTATGGCAGTTAATCATATCTTCCTAGGGCATAACAAATGATCACGAACAAAATTGCATTTTAAAAGTTTTAAAATACCACGAGTCCTTCCACTATATGCTACAAATCAAGTGACCTTCCCCTGAGGTCCATGAACCCCTAATATCATAAATCATTCCTGTATAACACAGACAGCTATGTACCGCTTAAAATTTTACCTTCTTAAGACACAACCACCCAAGTCAGAGTTTATCTAGCTGAGTCTCACTATCTGCTAACTTTTTTTTTTTTTTTTTAAAAAGACCAGGTCTCACTCTGTTGCCTACGCTGGAGTGCAGCGGCTTGATCTTGGTTCACTGCAACCTCCACCTCCCGGGCTAAAAAGATTCTCTTGCCTCAGCCTCCCAAGTACCTGGGACCACAGGCACACATCACCACACCTGGCTAAGTTTTGTGTTTTTTTGTAGAGACGAAATTTTGCCATAGTGCCCAGGCTGGTCTCAATCTCCTTCCTGAACCCAGGTGATCCGCCTGCCTCGGCCTCCCAAAGTGCTGGGATTACAGGTGTGAGCCACCATATCTGGCCCAGTATCTTTTTCCCTGCCTTTGGACTCTATAATCAGAACCAATAAAATATAAGAAATGATCAGACTCTAATACCTGTAAAATAATATGTGCTTTATAATAATCTAATAACCTAGTGTCACATAGTGGGGAAAAAAGCATGGAGTCAAATGAATCTGGGTTCTAATGTGGGACCCTTCTTTTAGCAATGGGACCACAGGAAAGTTGTTTAACCTCCATTGCATCCATAAAATGTGGCAGTAAAATTGCCTTGCATGACTGTCTGAAAAAAGTTTTCTAGGTATGAAACACATGAGTCCTGATTATGCTGTCTGCCACATGCCCAGAATTATTTTGAAGACATATTCTTCCCTGCGAGAAGAACTGCAAAAGTGACCCCTGAAAGTTTGTCCCAGTGTTTCAAAGTCATTTAAAACCCAGAAACTTTTCCTTAAACTAAACATTAGACGGAAATTATATAAAACAGATTTTTTAAAAGGGAAGTTTCTGATTAAATTACAAGGGTGAAAAGCCCAAAGCCAAAGCCTTAAACCCCCACTTTGATTCTGAGGCATCTCATCAGAACCCTTAGAATTCTGGAACGTTACTGTCCCAGCCTTGATTTTAGAGTACCCAACAGCAGAGATATCCTGCTCCCATGTGGCTCAAAGTAGCTCATCTCTTCTGGGCCACATGTATCAATCAATTAGGAATCTTTTGCCTGTTTACAAATAATATAAAAATCCAGGCTGGTCGCGGTGGCTCAAACCTGTAATCCCAGCACTTTGGGAGGCCGAGGCGGGTGGATCATGAGGTCAAGAGATCGAGAACATCCTGGTCAACATGGTGAAACCCCGTCTCTACTAAAAATACAACAAATTAGCTGGGCATGGTGGCACGTGCCTGTAATCCCAGCTACTCAGGAGGCTTAGGCAGGAGAATTGCTTGAACCCAGGAGGCGGAGGTTGCGGTGAGCCAAGATGGCACCATTGCACTCCAGCCTGGGTAACAAGAGCGAAACTCTGTCTCAAAAAAAAAAAAATCCTCCAACCGCCAAACAGTATTGAAATAAATGAAAAAAAAAAAAAAAAAAAAAAAAAAGAATCCAACCAAAACAGCTTAAACAATAAAGGGAATTATGGGTTCACATAAATGAATCTAGGTAGGGGCGTGCTTCAGGCTCTGCTTAGTAAGATTCCAGCAAATTTCCCTATAATTCTCCTGGCTGTGCCCTCTTAATGTCCTATCCTGCCTTTCCTGATTCTCATCTCTTCAAGGTCTGTGTTCTAACCTCTGTCACACAGTAGCTCTAATCTACATTTCTGTATATTCGATTTTTCCAAGCTCCTAGTCTGGCCTATGGAGGCTAATCTCCCAAACCCTTTTGTAAAGGTTCTTAACCTGGGGAACTAGAATCCAGGGTTCTGTGAACCTGGATGGAAGAAAAATACAAATTCTCACTAACCTGTAACTGACCCTAGAATTAGTACTACTTTATAGCATCAGTTGACATGTGAAATATTGTAATTTGTAATAAAATAAAGTCAACAATTGCTTACTTTTTAAAACAAATAATGGCAGTTTCAAAGTCAGTTCTAGAATTATGTTACTTTCATTCACTTGCATTCCAAATGTCTTGAATAACCTGGACGAAGTTAAAAGCAGCGTATCAGGAACCCAGCATGATCAACAGTCTCTTAGGGCTGTGCTGAACCCAACATTAAGTAGCTGTTTCCTATAAATTATAATATGTGTAACAAGTTACTCATTATTTCAGTAGCTTTAGTTGCTACAGCATTTTCAGGATTTTATCTTAGTCCCTATGTAAAAGTGTTACACAAGTAATGTCATTTATTGTGTATCACATCAGGAAAAAAAAGGTTGAAAACCCTTGGGACACTAAATTCACTCACTGGGATACACTAAATGGCCTTCATGGTCCCTTCCAACTCTGACACTTTAATTTACAAACCAAGTTACTTGAGGATTACGTGAGACTCTAAAAGTCAGGATATGAGTTTGTTACCATCACGAATGTGATAGATATGGCATGTATCTGTTCAGAAATTGATTGTCTCCTTTTGCCTTTGAGGATTCTGAAAATAAAAATCAGATTGAGAAAAGAGTAAACACAATGACTATAATATATTTAAGGCTGAATACATACTTAAGGCATAAAATAATTAACAGTATGACAAAAAGAAGACTGATCTTACAGCTCTACTTCTAGGCAACAGATTTGCCTTCCAGTTAAATAGTCTGTTTTCCTATTGTCCAGAACCTCTTTTTTTCTCAAGCAGGCTTGCAGCCCCAAGTAAAGACAACCAATTAGCCTCTCATTCAAGAGTTACTACCTAAATAAAACCGCCATAAATTAGAGCTGAAATACAAAGATATCAGATTCAGTAAATAAAACATTTCTTTTTCTATGAAAATTAACCCATAGAGAGCCCAGTAAAAACGAAACAATCACGAACCCGCATCAGGGAAATTAACTCCACAGCCCAGTGACAATAATTTCGTTAAAGTCCCTCCTAGGAGTGCCTTCAGTAACTCTAGCAGGATTACTGAGATGCAGGCATGAATTTAATCACTCATTCAACAGACTTACACATAATAGAGGTGTGGTAAAATATCTACAAAAGGCACTGGATGACATAAAGGTGAAAGTGAAAGTCCTAGCCTTTGACGTAACTTACAGTATTATCTGCCTTTGCCGTTTTTATCTCTAGCAACCAGAAACACGCTTGTGCAACATAGGTGGTTCAATAAGCACTTTGTAAATTTAAGTTAAATTCACAAGGGAAAAGAGGCATGCACTCATGTAGCTAAGTGCCAAGAAGAGAAACACTTGCTCTTTGGCCCTTAAGAAGCTCATCATCAAGCATGGAGACAATTTAGGATACAAATCAACCAATACTAGAACAGAAGCACCGGTTTCTAGTATAGCATAAAGCAATGCTGTCCCCTGCAGACATTTTTGGTGCCACAATTGGAAGGGAGGTGGTGTTACTGGAATTGAGAGGCTAGAAGCCACAGATGCTGCTAAATATCCTATAATGCACAGCCCTTCCCCACCTTCCACTGTAAGTACTATCTGGCCCAAAGTCAACAGTAGGGCCAAGATTGAGAAATCTTGGCATAATGGGGAAAAGTACAGGTGCCACGCCATACTGCCTAGGTTTGAATTCTTCTTCCACTATCATATAACCTTAGATGTGCTACTTCACCTGTAGAATAAGAGTAATAAAATCTGCCTCATTACTGCAAAAATCAGAGTTATGACAGGTAAATCCACTGGCCAACATTATTGGCTCAACATTTATCTATTGTTATCCACTAGAATGTAAGCTCTGTTAGAACAAAAACTTATCTGTTTTGTTTCCACTGCCTGACATATAGTGTGCCATTAATAAACATTTGTTAAACAAATGAATATTTAAAAAATAAGCAAAAAAAATACACACAAAAAAAGAAAAAAGACCAAAAAAATGAATATATAAGCTATCATGTATGCATAACACAAGGACCACGTGGAGAGGTCAGGCAGATAATGAGCTATTTCTGGCACACAGAGTTTGAACTGGGTGCAGATTGGTCCAGGACAGATGTCCAAGAGGCAACTGTACCTGAAAGTCTAAAATGGCCATGCGTGGTGACTCACGCTTGTAATCTCGGCCCTCTGGGAAGCAGAGGCGAGTGAATTGCTTGAGTCCAGGAGTTCAAGACCAGCCTAGGCAACACAGCAAAAATCTCTACAAAAAAGTACATAAATTGGCCAGGTGTGGTGGAGTGTGCCTTTAGTTCCAGCTACTTGGGGGACTGATGCAGGAGGATTGCTTGAGCCTGGGAAGTGGAGGCTGCAGTGAGACTGCACTCCAGTCTGGGTGACAAAGGCCCTGTCTCGAAAAAAAAAAGTTTAAAACAAATAGGGTGGTCAAAAAACACAGGAGAGACATCAGCATACTAGTGACAGATTACAACACTTGCAGTTAATGAAATGGGCTAGAGAAAAGGGTTTGAGAACACAGTCCCGGGAAGAAAATCAATTATGAAAAGGAGACTATCGTCAGATTTTAAAAGATCGGGTTTATTCATTATGAAAGGCGTCAGAAGCCCATTAGAGGAAAGAGTTCAGTGTGACAAAAATACACTTAAAAGTACATAGACCTAACACAAGTATACACGTTTATGTACTAAGGAAATGAAACCAGAGAAGACGCCGAAGACATGGAGGAGATCACTGTTAAAGCAAGGTCAGGACAAAGAGAAGGACGAGAGGTGGAGGACAGATAAAGGCAATGGAAGGGAGAGGGAGTTAGGAGACTAAGAATTTGTAGAGGACGACAGGTAGAGACCCACGGAAGTTTTTAAGGTGTTGGAAGCTGCGGGAGTTCATGCTTAAGAACATTCATTCATTCATTCATTTAATTTTCCCCTGGGGAATGAAAACCTTGAGGAAAAGGAGAATGTTTTGAAATAGGCACTTAGAGGAAGGAAAGGGAGCTGATCAAGACACATTAATACTAGGGAGATTTCCTACAGAAAGCCCACGATGAGAACCCATAAATTTATGGAGGAACTTGGGTAAGTGTGAAGCTAGATGGCTTGAATGTGAGGGTTGGAAAAATGCAAAAAGGTATAAGGTAAGGACAGGTTGTGGGGAAAAAAGTTTAACTAATGTTCCATAGGGTCCTGGAAGAAAATGGACCTTAAGAGAGGCCCATTTAGGACTGTAGCCAAGATGCTCAGAAATTAAATCTGAGTTGTGAAAGAACAAAGATTTATATATAAATGCTTTTGGACTATTCTGAAATAAGGTTGGGATTGTATCACATAAAATCTACATAAGAATAATGCTACAGATAGGCCAAGCGTGGTAGTTCACACCTGTAATTCCAGCACTTTGGGAGGCTAAGGGAGGTGGATCGCTCCAGGCCAGGAGACTGAGGCCTGTGTGGGCAACATGGCAAAACTCCATCTCTACAAAAATACAGAAATTAGCCAGGCATAGTGGTGCATGCCTGTGGTCCCCTAGCTACTAGAGAGGATCAGGTTGAGCCCGGGAGGTGGAGACTGCAGTGAGCCAAGACTGCACCACTGCATACCAGCCTGGATGAGAGTCAGACCCTGTTTCAAAAAAAAAAAAAGGAATAATGCTACAGCAAGCTGTAACAGGAGACAGGAGTCAATGAGAAGTCAATCCTTGCCTCTAAGATTATTACAATTTTGTTCAAGGTACTTAACTTCTCAGATTTCTTCATTTCTGAAATGGCAAGAGAAATGCCAACATCAAGAATTTTTTTATTTTTTGAAACAGGGTCTCGCTCTGTCACCTGGGCTGGAGTGTAGTGGTGCCACTGAGGATCACTGCAGCCTTGACTCCTCAGGATCACATGATTCTACAGACTTAGTCTCCAAGTAGCTGGGACTACAGGTGTGTGTTACCACGCCTTGCTAATTTCTACAATTTTCTGGGGTTTTTTTTGAGACACGCTCCATGGCCCAGGCTGGAGTGCAATGGTGCTGTCCTGGCTCCCTGCAATCTTGACGTCTCAGGTTCAAGAGATTCTCCTGCCTCAGCCTCCTGAGTAGCTGGGACTATAGGCACCCACCCCCATGCCCGGCTATTTTTTTGTATTTTTAGTAGAGACAGGGTTTCACCATGTTAGTCAGGATGGTCTCGATCTCCTCACCTCATCATCTGCCTGACTCAGCCTCCCAAAGTGCTGGGATTACAGATGTGAGACACTGTGTCTGGCTTTTTTTTTTTTTTTTTGAGACAAGGTTTCACCATGTTGTCTAGGCTGGTCTCGAGTTCCTGGGCTCAAGCGATCCAACTGCGTTGGCCTCCCAAAGAGCTGGGATTACAGGCATGAGTCTCACCATGTCAAGGATTTTTTTTTTTAAAGAATTAAAATATATACAATAACATATAAGATACCCAAGTAACAAGCTAAGGAAAAAGTATGTACTCAACAATGGAAATAAAAGCCCATTTCATTTCTGTCTGCATTTTTTCAGAGAATGTATTTAAAAGACACCCTTACTGGGCACGGTGGTTCACACCTGTAGTCCCAGCTACTCTGGAGGCTGCGGTAGGTGGATCACCTGAGATCGGGACTTCACAACTAGCCTGGGCCAAAAAGAAGGATACTCCTGGGAATGTTTCTCAATTCTGCCCTCAGTTTTCCAGAGAGAGTACTTCCTAATCCAGCCACACGTAGTTTTCTAATGCTAAATGTAAATTATATGAATATTAAAAGAATTAAATGAGACACTATTAAAAGCAAAAAGTGATGGAAAATATAAGATGGTTTCATTATTAATGGTGACTTAGTCAAGCCACAAGCTACAGGGTCTACAGTGTCCTTATTGGTAAGCAGTTAGCAAGTTCCTATCTCTGTACCATTATCCAAAAACAAAAGAAAGCCAGTTTAAGACTCAGTTGACAACTGACATGAGAGAGCGCTAGTGGTATCACTGCTAACTGAAACACAGTAACTAGCTTGGTATGAAAGCTAAAACTGTAAAAGAAAACTCTGGAATCAGTATTTGTGACCTTGGTTTAGGCAATGGTTTCTTAGATACGACACCAAAAGAACAAACAATAACCCCAAAACCCCAGAAACAGATACCATTAAAATTTCTAAAACTCCCATCCCCATTCTCAATCATTTTGTGAAAATAGCTAAGGAGCAGACTCAGTGCATCCATGGCGATTCTATGTTAACTTGCTCAGGAACCATCCAAGTGTTTTCCTCAGCATTTGCACCATTTTCTATCCCTACCACCAATTCTCAAGGGTTCCAATTTCTCTACATCTTTGCCAACACTGATGATTTTCTATCTTTGTTTGTGTTGTAATTACAGACACCCTAGTGGGTGTCAAGTGGTATCTCATTGCGGTTTTCAGATGCATTTCCCTTATGATTAATGATGTTCAGCACCTTGTGCTTCTTTTATATAGCTTCTTCAGAAATGTCTATTCAATCCTTCCTCATTTTAAAATTGGGTTGTCTTTCTGTTGGGTTGGGGTTTTTTTGTTTGTTTTTACTTTTTTGTTTTTTAAACATAAATAGAGATAGGGTTTCACCATGTTAGCCAGGCTGGTCTCAGACTCCCGGAGTCAAGCGATCCTCCCACCTCAACCTCCCAAAGTACTGAAATTACAGGCGTGAGCCACCATACCTGGCCTGTTGGGTTGTTTTAAGAGTGGCTTTGTAGGCCAGGCGTGGTGGCTCATGTCTGTAATCCCAGCACTTTGGAAGGCCAAGGTGGGCAGACCACCTGAGGTCAGGAGTTCAAGACCAGCCTGATCAATATGGACAAACCCCGTCTCTACTAAAAATACAAAAAATTAGCCAGGCATGGTGTTGCATGCCTGTAATCCCAGCTACTCCAGAGGCTGAAGCAGAAGAACTGCTTGAACCCGGCAGGCGTTGCGGTGAGCAAAGATGGCACTACTGCACTCCAGCCTGGGCAACAAGAGCAAAACTCTATCTCAAAAAAAAAAAGTGCTTTGTAGATTCTGGATTCTAAAGTGCTTATAAGATATACCATTTGCAATATCTGTCTTCCATTCTATAGGCTATCTTTCACTATCTTGATAATTTCCTTTAATACACAAAAGTTTTAAATTTTGATAAAGGCCGGGCGCAGTGGCTCAAGCCTGTAGTCCCAGCACTTTGGGAGGCCGAGGCAGGTGGATCACGAGGTCAAGAGATCGAGACCATCCTGGTCAATATGGTGAAACCCCGTCTCTACTAAAAATACAAAAAATTATCTGGGCATGGTGGCGTGTGCCTGTAATCCCAGCTACTCAGGAGGCTGAGGCAGGAGAATTGCCTGAACCCAGGAGGCGGAGGTTGTGGTGAGCCAAGACTGCGCCATTGCACTCCAGCCTGGGTAACAAGAGCGAAACTCCGTCTCATTAATTAATTAATTAATTAATTAATTTTGATAAAGTCCAACTTAACCACTTTTGCTTTTGTTGCTCATGCTTTTGGTGTCAGCCACTTACCTCTCCCCAGGCTCTATTTGAGCTCTAATAATCTGGTCACACATAGCACACAAACTATGAAACCAGCCTCATTATAATAAAGACTATCTTGCTGACATATGAAGTTTATTATAAAGTAAGAATACTCTTATTAATACAGCTAAAATCTCAGACTTAAAAACAATACTTTTCCTAACAAAAGTAATGACTGAAATTCTTCTGTCCCCAACTTTTTTACCTACCTCCTAGAGAAGTGCCAGTGGTACTATTGCTTGTAAGAGTAGCTGAAGCCTCTGACACTGTTGAAGGTTGGCTACTGCTGACAGCTGAAGCAGTATCAGAGGCCTGCTCAGAGGTAGGTGGATTTGAACTGTTAATGGAAGCGCTAGTAGCTTGTGATTCCATTCTTGCAGAAGTGGTAGGTACTACAGTAGGTTCTACAAAACACAAAATGTCAACTTAGCATTTCAGAACAAATGAGACGAAGGGGTATATTTTAATCAAAGCTAATGTGTTTATGATAATCAACAAGCAAACTTTAAAAATGCAAAGTCTCTAAAAACATGGTAAAGAAAGCTTTCACAAAGCTAAACTGCAATATCAAACTGACGTTACTAAAATATTACTGCATTTTTTAAAATCTAAGACTTATAACCATATTCCAATAATGTAGGTGATAACAGTTTTCAGATGGCTTCTAAATAAATTCTCTGATCTATGACAAAGAAGAGTAAAAGGGAAGTAAAAGCTCTTTGCTAAGCACATACACATGGTCACAAGTTGTCAGAACAGTGTTACAAACCGCACTCTGACACAATATGAATTCTAGGGTAAGACTGTCTGGATAGCAACACTGATTTCACCACTGACAGTACGAATATGAATAAGTTACTTAACTGATCTCCATTTCCTCACTCTCAGAACTGGAAAAGTAACAGAATTTTCTTCACAGAACAGTCATTAGGATGAACTGCGATCACATACTTCATATGGTGCTTTATAGAGAGCAATCACTTAACCTTAGCTATGATTTCTAATGTCTGTTTTAATCTTCTTTCCATGCCTTTCTGTACATTTTCCAAAGTAAATTTTGTAAATATTAATATTCATCAGTGCCTTCTAATAAAAATTAACATTTTTCTGTCAGAAAGTAAGAGAAATTTCAGGCAGACCTCAAAGAACTAATTGTAAAATGGCTGCTTAAAATGGAGAACAATTGGAATAAATCCATCCAAAGCATAGTCACAACAATTAAATCTGAAAAGAAGGGGCTCTCTTAACACACTGTGGAATGAGAAGATTGACCTTCTATATAATGCAGTATGGTAAGCTAATTCCTTAGGTACGAATAGTACCTCTAAGTCCATATGGGACACTTTACTTTCAATGCTACTATGTACAAATGTATATGCGAATTGCTTCTACATAAAAGGAGGGGGGAAGAACTTCTGTTTATTTGTAAGTAGTTTAACCAGGGTTTCTCAATCCCGGCAATACTAACATTTTGGGCTAGACAATTCTTCGGTGGGGAGGAGATGTGCGCTGTGAATCGGTAGCATCCTTCCCTAACTGTGAAAACCAAAAATCTGCAGACATTGCCAATTATCACCTGGGGGAGAAAAGTTCCCCTGGTTGAGAACCACTGATCTCATAAACTTAAGTTTTAGATTTATTTTTAGTAAGAGAGAAACTTTCCACTGAGAAAAACTAGGGGAGGAAGAGGGTATCTACTGATGACTGGAATGCTTTTAACCCAGTAGTGTGACTTCCGGTTGAACTCACTCTAGTGAGGAAAAGGCCATCTCCTACGTACTGGCTAGCAGGTGTCACATTGGAACACATACGAAAAGTTTCCAAAATAGTCACCCTGTATTTAATTAACTCTGAGCAATCATCATTAATTAATTCCTATTACATTGGCCTGTGTCTTACAGATAATTTACGGGGTTTCAAAACAAAAACCAGAGATTGTTGAATGAAATGCGAACAGCTGTTTATCTCTTCATAAACAACGCAGTACTGGTACTCTGAAAGTTATGACCAACCAAACTGCAAACAGCCCATAAAAGAGCTGATTGCATATGGCCTCTAACTCTTCCCACCTATTAACTCTTTCCATATACCTGACATGTTCTTTGCTCATTTTATAGCTAACTCCCAAATCTAACGAACTTATATATGGCTTACCATTTTCATTTAGGGAAATTATGACTGACCAATTCTTAAGAGACAACTAATAATACCTCAAGATGATTCAGTATGTGGGAAAATTCACATACGCGTTCACTCACATGTTCATGAATTCTCCCATCACACGTTCACTCACATGTTCATGAATTCTACCATCACACGTTCGCTCACATGTTCATGAATTCTCCTAGCACACGTTCACTCACATGTTCGTGAATTCTCCCATCACGCGTTCACTCACATGTTCATGAATTCTACCATCACACGTTCACTCACATGTTCATGAATTTTCCCATCACGCGTTCACTCACATGTTCATGAATTTTCCCATCATTCGTTCACTCACATGTTCATGAATTCTACCATAACACGTTCACTCACATGTTCATGAATTTTCCCATCACGCGTTCACTCACATGTTCATGAATTCTCCCATCATGCGTTCACTCACACGTTCATGTATTCTCCCCCTTTTCCTAACCTCTCTATTCCAACTCTGGTTTTGTTTCCTGAGTTACTTGGGTACAGCTGTGAGCCAAAATAAAGCACAAAAACTGAGCAGCACAAAAAGGTACCAATAATACTGAAGAATAACGTAACTTTTAAAAAGTAAAGTTACATATTTTAAACAACCAGTATTAGTAATTTAAAATTCAGTTATAATGCTTCTGTGTTTGTATATAAAAAGTGCTGCTCCTATTTTTTCATGGCAAGTTAAAGACAATCATATTACAAATCAAACTAAACTAGTCTGAGCTAAACTCAAACTACCACTTGTAAAAATATTTTTTCCTGAGAAAACAGCTGTCAAGTAATGAAACAATAACCACAAAAAATTTTATGTACATTTACAAGCCTAGGATATCCTATCAACTAAAAACGTGAGATTAAAATATCTGACAATTTCCCTGTAGTTAATACATTACCAGTAAGCAGTAGGAGGAGTTTCTAGCATATTAAGATTTCCTTTTATCAAACTCCTTTATAATTTTCTACTGTTACTACTTCAATTTACCATCTTCATCAACGGTAAGGTCCACAACTTCTGCTGCATTCTGCCTCAAGGGCTGTATAACAGTAGAAATCCTACTGCGGTTCCGTGGCTCCTGTGGCCGACTTGCATGAGAACTTGAACCCTGGCTCCAATGAGATCTGGAGTGTCCAAGGGTTGAACGAGACCTTAAATTACATTAATAAATAATATATTTTAATAAATAAATAAATAATATATATTAATAAATAAAATATTAAGTTAGTAAATATAAATAATTTTTAGTCACCACAAAAACCCATAAGCCTTTCTTACTAAATGTTAAGTTTTTCATACATGTCTCCAAAGAAATAATGGTAATAGAATTAAAAATCATGACTAGCACAATGTCCAGCACTCAGTAAACTTTGCTGTATGAATCACCAACCAACTAACCTAAGAATATAAATGCTATGTTGTACCAATCATTAGTGTAAAATATATGATTCTGTTTCAAGAATGCTACTCTCTCCTCCATGGTTACTTTGAGTATTTACCTAGGTTATAATAAACTATTTATATTTTCTGTTAATAGCTAAGATAATTCACTAGAGGTAAAGGAATAAAAAAACACCCTACACATTAAAAACATCCACAAGTACTTAATAGTTTGGTAGCCATAAGAAACATCACTTGCATGAGCTGCTTTATGCTTTTAAAACACATGACTGCAAACCCTAAACATCTAACTTCATTTAAGTATGTGTGTGGCATTACACTGTTCTAAATTTACTTACAGGTATGTATACTTTTAAGGACTCGCGATAATGATTTGGACTGAGGATATACAGGGATAATATGTAGAACATGCAGTCCTAAAGGCTCTGAGAGAAAAAAATGTATGTTTTAGAAAGGTAAGGCCCATAAAACACAAGGGCTTTCTCCTACTCAAACTAAATATAAAACTGCTCCTAAGTTTATTGTCAGCATTTATGGAAAAGACCTGTAATATAAAAGGTCATCGAGGGGAGGAACCTAACCACTCGGAAGAGAACTCCAAAGGTCAAAGTGGGCTGAAAATGGCCTCCACATTTTCAGAAATTACGAGTTTAAAAAGGAGTTCAAATTCTAAAATAAAACTCTTAAGAAGGAGTATAAAGGTTAATGACTGAGCCACTGTCAAACAGGATAGTACATATCAGAAACAGTTGTGGTACAGCTTGAGCAGTGACAGTAAACAAATGTCTTGGGATAAAATGGTTTCATCTGAGGACAGGTATCAAAACTTAAAATTCTTGAAAAGCCAAATCTATGATGAGGCTGAGCAGTGTCTTATCTCTGGGAAGTTGTTAATAGCTGAAGGAAGTGACAGGCCCGCTCTGCAGTACTTCTGTGAAAAGCAACATATTCTACCAGACGGAGCAAGTGTAAAAAACAACTGACGTATGAGGAAGACTCAAGGAGGTGTTAGTAGCCACTATGATCAGTAGCAACGATCAAATTCTGACACCGAACACTCTAAAACACAGAAATACTCTCTTAAATGAACGGGCCAAAAGCCAGCTAAACAGTATCAAAGTGAATATCCCCGATAACAATAAGGAAAACAACAATGAGTCGTGAACACTTGGGTCTTTTTCAAGATCATTATCTATTGCTCAGGTAAATGAATCTGCTTGGCATCACCATGTCCAAAAGAAGACCTCTAGCCCTACAAGGAAAAACAGGTCCATAATTTCAGTAGTCCTTACAGCTCATAAAAATTGAGTCACTGTTGTACCAAGCACTATGCACAGCCACAGGACATGTGTGGTACATAACAATGATTATCAGTTTTCATCAGAGTTGGGGAAAATCATATAAAAATTAAGCAAGGATATGTTATAGAATGTTCACTTCTGTGCCTTTGGAAGTAGTACTTTGATGCTAAAAAGGCAGTGAAAAAGCGTGCTCGAGCTCTATGTGTGTTTGTAACAGATGTCAGAAATGCTTTTAAAATCAGTAACAACATATTAAAATGCAATCAACAAAGGCACTTTTAAATTCATTACAACACAAAAATTAAGATTCATCTGTTAATTAGTTTGGTGTAGCAAATGTAACAGAGCAACTCTTTACTACTATTATTACCAACAGTTATAATCGTCCAAAGTATAAGATGAATGCAGTGTTAGGAGCTGATGTCCTGAGGGGAGAGCTGGAGTGACTGTGCAATAGGGCAACGTCTGTTTTCCAGTTATTTATAAAAACAAATGAGGATGTTTCACTGAGGTGTTATTTCAGAGCACAGAAGACATTACTGAGTGAAGGACAAAGAGGCAAACAGGATGTTTTGAATTACAGTGCCCTAACCTAGCAACAGCACAAATTTCACTGGTATCAACAAGTAGACTCTAACAAAAAGGGCTATTCCAACATCAGTACCTCTTAATATATCTTTCACTTTTAACTTTAGTACCATCCCCAACACTTACGTATTATTCACATCTAAATTTCAAAGGAGATCATGAATCCTTCATATCATTAAACAAATGCAATTTCATAAAACACTAAGAAAAATTATTGTCTATTTAGAGCAATAATTCTTAACTCTCACTGTATTCTTGGGGTGCTTTTAAAAGACTAAGCTCTAAAGTTCCAGTTCAAGTCTGGGAAAGAGTCTAGGCAACAATATAGCTTTATTTTATTATCTCACCAGGTGACTTTAATGCAGACTGCTTTGAAAACCACTAATCTACATGGGCTCAGTGGCATGTGCCTAGAGTCCTCCTACCACACACACTGAGACAGGAGAATCACTTGAGCCAAGCAGTTCAAGTTCAGCCTTGGCAACATAAAAATATTCATGAATACTCAACCTGGGTCTCAAAAAAATTTTTGTTTAAATGCATATATTTGCAGCACAAGCATGTTTAATATTTACATTTAAAATTTCAAACATTTAACTAAGAATTAAAATCTCACCGATAGCTTTCTCCAACTGTTACAATCTCCACTTCACTGTCAGTTGAGGTAACATTAATTTCTTCATTGGCAGTAACCTGGGGAGTGGAGGAAGCTTCGATCACCACAACATCTTCATCAATACCTCCTGGAAACAAAAAGAAACAACATTTAAAGGCATCTTCCTGTCAGCTAATCACTAGGCACAAATTTTTATTCTGACTTTGAAGACTATGAGATTCATTAAAAAAATAAAAATCATATCTGTCAAAATAAAAAGTTTTTAAAAAATACACAAGGAGCAAAAAACAGAAAAAGTGGTAATCACTGCTTTAATCTATACTTCTTTGTATGTTTACTTCCTCTTTTATGAATTTTGTGCCTTTTGTTACAAATGTTCAGTGGTTTCTATATGAATTTGTAAGATCTTATATATTTATCCTCTAATATCTGTAGTATGTGATAGATCTTGTGAATATTCCATTATTTAAGATATTAACCCCATAATATCCCAGATGAAGTTATTCTAGTAGCTGTATATGATTTCTCTAAGGCTGTTTTCATATAGGTGATATATTCTTTTAAGAAACACACAGTAGCTTTTTGGTTTTATGTTATAAAATTTGGCATTTATTTATTTATTTGAGACAGTCTCTCACTCTGTTGCCCAGGCTGGAGTGCAGTGGCATGATCTTGGCTTACTGCGACCACCTCTGCCCCCTGGGTTCAAGTGATTCTCATCCCTCAGCCTCCCGAGTGGCTGGGACTACAGGTGCACACCACCATGCCAGGCTAATTTTTTAGTAGAGATGAGTTTTCACCATGTTGCCAAGGCTTGTTTTGAACTCCTAATGTCCCACCTCAGCCTCCTGAAGTGCTGGGATTACAGACATAAGCCATTGTGCCTGGCCAAAATTTGTCATTTTTCAATGCATATTCTTTTCTAAATTACTCTAAGTTTGGAAAGTGCTTGCTTGTTTAGAAGGTGGAATACATATTAAATTAGACTTGGTTGAAGTCTTTCTTTAATATGTTTTATATTACTGTATCTAGAACTTGTTTTTGTTGATATTAGACAAGATTATATAAATAGAATCCTGCTCTGTCTCTCCACAGCTAACTAGCTACAACAATAACATTTATTAAAAATTTTTTTTTTTTTTGAGACAGTCTCACTCTGTCATCAGACTGGAGTGCAGTGGCACCACCTCAGCTCACTGCAACCTCCACCTCCCAAGTTCAAGCGATTCTCCTGCCTCAGCCTCCCAAGTAGCTGGGACCGCAGGCATGCACCACCACACCTGGCTAATTTTTTATTTTTAGTACAGACAAGTTTTCACTATGTTGGCCAGAATGGTCTCAATCTCTTAAACTCGTGATCTGCCCATCTCGCCTCCCAAGGTGCTGGGATTACAGGCTTGAGCCACCATGCCCAGCCAAAAAATCTTTTTTGATACCTCTTCAAATTTTCAGTTATACAAAAGAAATATGTTCTGGAAACTTACCGCACAACATAGGGTCTATGATTAAAAATAATGTATTGTATGTTTAGAAATGTGCTAAAAGGGTATATTATGTTAAGTGTGCTAATGAAAAAGGGAAACAAAGGTAAGGGGACAGGAAGATATTTGTGGAGATAATGGATATAAGTCTATGGCATTGATTGTAATAATGGATTTTACAGGTGTTTTCCCCCTTTCCAAGCACATCAAGTTATATACACTACCTTCCTTCAGCTTTTAGGTATATTAACCACACCTCAATAACGCAGTTAAAATATTTTTGATACTTCTCTTAAATAGTATGCATATTTTGGTGCATTTTGAAGCTATCTACTCAACCCCTTTTACATAGAGTCTAGTTTAAGGGTAATTTGACTTTTTAAAATAATTTTTTTGAGGTATCATTTTTAAATTCTGGGCCAGGCGCGGCGGCGCATGCCTGTAATCCCAGCAAATTGGGAGGCCAAGGCGGGTGGGTGGATCACGAGGTCAAGAGATGGAGACCATCCTGATCAACAAGGTGACACCCTGTCTCTACTAAAAATACAAAAAATTAGCTGGGCGTGGTGGCATGCACCTGTAATCCCAGCTACTATGGAGGCTGAGGCAGGAGAATTGCTTGAACCCAGGAGGCGGAGGTTGTGGTGAGCCGAGATGGCATCATTGCACTCCAGCCTGGGTAACAAGAGCGAAACCCCGTCTCAAAAAAAAAAAAATCATCCATTTTGTCTGGCCTTTCCAAGGGAACCACCATCTTCCAATAATTCACCAAGACGAAAACCAGGAAAAGAGAAGAGGCACCTGCAATATGTTCTCTAGGGCTTTTAGAAAACATGGAGTTGTTCCTTTGGCCACAGACATAGAAATCTACAAGAAAAGTGATGCTGTGGACATCAAGAAAAAGGCTACTGTTCAAAAAGAAATGCCCTCTAAATATTACCACGGCAAAACCGGAAGTCCGAATGCCCTCTAAATACTACCATGGCAAAACCGGAAGTCAGAACGTTACCCGGTATGTTGTTGGAATTAACGTTACTTATTAATTCTTTTGGCAAGAATCTTGTTTGTTGGTATTGCTGTAACAAACAAGATTCTTGCCAAAAGAATTAATGTATATAATGAGCATATAAAGCACTACAGCTTAGATAGCTTCCCAAAACACATGAAGGAAAAAGATGAGAAAAAGATGGAAGCCGAAGCTAAAGGTACCTAGGAACAGCTGAAGCACCAACATTCTCCACCCAGAAAAGCACACTGTGAGAACCAATGGACAGGAGTTTAAGCTGCTACAGAACCTATTCCTTGGAAATGCATGGCTATTAGGTGGCAAAAAAAACCTATTAGGTGGCAAAAAAAAAAAAAAAAAAAAAAAAAAATCGAAGACACCTGGACTATAAACAAAACAAAATAAAAGCCAAGGGCATTATGCTAAGTGAAATAAGCCAGTCACAAAAAGATAAAAACTGTGATTCCAATTATGCAAAGTATCTAAAATAGTCAAATTCATAGAAACAGACAGTAGAGTGGTGGTAACCAGGGTCAGAGGGAGGAGAAAGAGGAGTTGTATAATGGCTATAGAGTTCCAGTTTTGCAAGACGGGAAAGTTCTACAGATCTGTTTCACAACAAATATGAATACACTTTTTTCTTTTTGAGACGGGGTCAAGCTAGAATTTAGTGGCACAATCACAATCATGCCCTCAATCTCCTGGGCTCAAGAGATCTTCCTAATTCAGCCTCGTGAGTAGCAGGGACTACAGGTGCACACCACACCGACTAATTTATTTCTTTCTTTTTTTTTTTTTTTTTTTTTTTTTTTAAGAGAGAGGGTCTTAGTACATTGTCCAGGCTGGTTTTGAACTCCTGGGCTCAAGTAATCCTCCACCCACCTCAGTCCCTCAAAGTGCTAGGATGACAAGTATGAGTCACTGCACCTGGTCTCAATGTGAATTTACTTAACACTACTGAACTGTATGCTTAAAAATGGTTAAACGGTTTTTTAAGAAGTAACGCTCCATTTCTTCTCTTGCTGCATATTTTACAAACCTGTTGCTGAATGGCTTCTCTTTTCATTACTATCACCTGTGAATACAAATGTCAGCCAACAGTTTACAATGTCTATAATTAAGATTTTTACCATAAGCCAGGTGTGTGCCTCATCCCTGTAATCCCAGCACTTTGGGAGGCCGAGATGGGCAGATCGCGAAGTCAGGAGTTCGAGACAAGCCTGGCCAATATGGTGAAACCCCATCTCTACTAAAAATACAAAAATTAGCTGGGCATGGTGGTATGTGACTGCAGTCCCAGCTGCTTAGGAGGCTGAGGCAGAAGAATCACTTGAACCCAGGAGGCGGAAGTTGCAATAAGCCAAGACTGCACCACTGCACTCCAGCCTGGGCGACAGAGCGAGACTTCATCTCAAAAAAAAAAGAATTTTCCCATTATGACTATTAAAAATTTCACCCGTTTTAAATGTACATTCTGCTAATTTTTAGTAAACTTATGGAGTGTAATCATCACCACAATCTGGTTTAAGAACATTTCGAATAACCCCAAAAGAGCTTGCAAGCCCTGTTTCGGTCAATCATCATCCCCTATACCCAATATCCCTGCAACAACTGATATGCTGTCATTATGAATTAGTTTGTATTTTGTAAACTTTTGTGTTAAGTGGAGTCACATATTACATACACTTTTGTATCTGATCTCCTTTACTCAGCATATTTATCTTGAAATGTACTCATTTGTTGTATCAATATTCATCCTTTTTAAATTGCTGAGTAGTATCCAATCATGTGGATATAACACACTTTGTTTATCCATTCATCCATTGATGAACATTTGGATTTTGCTGTTTTTGCGTATTACAAACGAAGTTGCTATGAACATTCACGTATAAGTCTTTGTACAAACATGTGCTTTCCTTTCTCTTAGGTAAATACTTCGGAATGTAATTTCTAGGTTCTCTGGTACGTTTGTTTAACTTTTTAAGGAATTGCCAAATTGTTTTCCTAAGTGGCTCTACAATTTTACATTTCCAGTAAGAAAATGAAGGCTTCAGGTTCTCCAAATCCTCACCAACACCTACTGTTGTCTCTTTTTCATTACAGTTGTTCCAGTGGCTATACAGTGGTATCTCATCGTGGTTTTAATAACCATTTCTAAAATAAGTAGGCTGGACACAGTGGCTCAGGCCTGCAATCCCAGTGCTATGGGAGACCAAGGCAGGCAGATTGCTAGAGCTAAGGAGTTTAATACAACCTGGGCAACATGGCTAAACAGTGTCTCTACAAAAAATACAAAAATGAACTGGGCATGGTGGCACATGCCTGTAGTCCCAAATACTCGGGAGGCTGAGGTAGGAGGATGGCTTGAGCCCGGAAGATGGAGGCTGCAGTAAGCCGAGATAGCACCACTGTACGCCAGCCTGGGTGGCAGAGCTAGACCTTGTCTCTAAACAACATAATAATAAAAATAAAACAAAACAACTAATGGGGCTGAGCATTTTTTCATGTGATTATTAGTTACTTTGGTTTTCATCTGAGACAGGGTCTCATTCCAAAGCCCAGGCTGGAGTGCAGTGGCACGATCACAGCAAACTGCAGCCTTGACCTCAAGCAATCCTCCCACCTTAGCCACTCAAGTAGCTAGGACTACAGGTACAGGATGCCATGCCCAGCTAATTTTAAATTTTTTATACAAATGAGGTCTCACTACGTTGCTCAGGCTGGTGTTGAATTCCTAAGCTCAAGCAATCTTCCTACTTTGGACTCTCAAAGTGTTAGGATTACAGATGTGAGCGACTGTGCCCAGCCTAATTGTTAGCCACTTTGGTGAAATGTCTGTTCTTTTGCCCATGTTTAATCTGAATTTTTGGTCTCATTATTGAATTACAAGAATTCTTGGCCAGGCACAATAACTCATGCCTGTAATCCCAGCATTTTGGGAGGCTGAGGTAGGCGAATGGCTTGAGCCTAGGAGTTCAAGACCAGCCTCGCAACACAACAAAACCTCATCTCCACAAAACCTGTTCTGGAGGCTGAGGTGGGAGGATCAATGGAAACCAGGGGATTGAGTCTGCAGTGAGCAGAGATTGTCCCATTGTTCTCCTGCCTGGACACCAGAGTGAGACCCTATGTCTCAAAACAGTAATAATAATAAATGAAGAGCTCCTAATATATCGTGAATACAAGTCTTTTCTCAGATATACTATTTGCAAATATTTTCTTCCAGTCTGTAACATGTCTTTTCATTTTCTTGATAGCGTCTTTTGAAGCACAAAAATCTCTAATTTTCATGTTCAAATTAGCAACTTCTTCTATGGATTGTGATTTTGGTGATATATTTAAGAAACCTCGGCCTAATCCAAGGTCACTGAGATTTTCTTCTATGTCTTCTATAAGTTTTATCATTTACCTCTTACATTTAGGTCTATGATCTACTTTGTAATTTCTGTGTCAGACGAGAGGTAAAAGGTCCATATATAATACTCCAAAGAGCCGAAATGGCCAGGTGCAGAGGTTGACGCCTATAATCCCAGCAATCTGGAAGCCTGAGGTTGGCAGATCGTTTGAGCCCAAGAATTTGAGATCGGCCTGGGTAACATGGCGAAACCCCATTTCTACACAAACTAAAAAATTAGCCAGGTGTGGTGGCACGTGCCTATAGTGCCAGCTACCCAGGAGGGTGAGGTGGGAAGATCATCTAAGCCCTGGAGGTTGAGGCTGCAGGGAGCCCCGATGGCGTTGCTGCACTCCACCCTGGGAAACAGAATAAAATCCTGTCTTAAAAAAATAAAAGGATAAAAAAAAAAGAGAAGAAAATAGCAGCAGACACAGATAAATAAGGGAAATAATAAAAACTTATCTGATTTGGAGAAATTTTTTTTAAATTATTTAGTAATATTGTATTTATATTCTGGAATATTTGTAAAATGTTATCAATCAGATAGAAAACATAACATTTATTAGGAGTTATGAGATGTGAAAACATTTGAAATGGTTTTTAAGTCCTAAAGATTACACACATAGACTGAGGTAAAATGCATTTTTAACAGCTAAAAATATATCTTAAGGGCAGAAAAAAACCAAAACAGTAGCACTCAAGTGACTATTTAAAATAAAATTGTAGATTGAATTTCCAAATTACTTTCTAACTCTTGCTTCATAATCATGAACACAAGACAGCTTAAGGCAGAAGTACAGCAGGAACCCTGAGACATTAACCCAACTAACCACTGACTTTGCAGACATGTTAGTTGTTGTTAGTTAACTCAAATTATTCAATACTGAGTTAAGTAACGGTGGTAAAAGTACATTTAAAAGTAGAAGCATTGGCTGGGCGCAGTGGCTCAGGCCTGTAATCCCAGCACTTTGGGAGGCCAAGGTGGGTGGGATACGAGGTCAGGAGATCGAGACCATCCTGGCTAACGTGGTGAAACCCCATCTCAAATACAAAAAATCAGTCAGGGGTGGTGGCATGTACCTGTAATACCAGGCACTCAGAAGGCTGAGGCAGGAGAATCACTTGAACCCAGGAGGTGGAGAATGCAGTGAGCGAAGATCACGACACAGCACTCCAACCTGGGTGACACAGCGAGACTCTGACTGAAAAACAAACCAAAAACTAAAAGCATTTTATGTATCAATGAAAAGTCATAATATTTTTAAAACCTTCCTTATTTCAATCCATAAACTAGACATTACCAGTTCTACATGGAGATTACAAAATTTCTTTTAAAACCTGTTTAAGCGCACACCTGTAGTCCCAGCTACTCGGGAGGCTGAGGCAGGAGAATTGCTTGAACCTGGGAGGCGGAGGTTGCAGTGAGCCGAGGTCGCGCCACTGCACTCCAGCCTGGTGCCTGGTGACGGAATGAGACTCTGTCTCAAAACAAAACAAAACTTGTTTAAGCCAGATGCGGTGGCTCACGCCTGTAATCCCAGCACTTTGGGAGAGCAAGGCAGGTGGATCGCCTGAGGTCGGGAGTTCGAGACCAGCCTGGCCAACTAGAGAAACCCTGTCTCTAGTTAAAAAAATAAAAATAAAAATACAAAATTAGCCAGGCATGGGAGCAGATGCCAGTAATCCCAGCTACTCAGGAGGTTGAGACAGGAGAATCGCTTGAACCCAGGAGGTGGAGGTTGTAGTGAGCTGAGATTGCGCCATTGCTCTCCAGGCTGGGCAATAAGAGCAAAACTCCATCTCAAACAAACAAACAAACAAACAAACAAAAACCTGTTTAAAAAAGAGGAAAAACTAAAAAATAAAAAAAAAAAACCACTGTAGAAAAGAATAAGCTAACATTATCAAACACCTTTTACGTGGCTTATGTAACATTTTGAAACCTCAATGATAAATGATACAAAGCTAGTTTTGCTAATGCATGAAAATTCAATTTATATAACTTTTTATGAATACAGAGATTATGTAACTAAAAGTATAAATAGCTTGCTTAGGCACTCTTATTCTATTCCTTAAACATCATTATTTTTCTAAAAAGGACTTTGTGCACAACTTGAACATAATACATAAAAATTATATAACTAAAGCATATTCACAATAGGCAACATTTTGGCATCTACAATCTAGTGTTTCTCTAGTAAAACAGCTATTTAAAATTTTTAAAAAGGGAAACATTCCTAAAATAATTATAAAATTAATCTTATGAAATAGCACAGCTTAAAAGAAAATCAGGAGAACAGATCCTTCTTAATGGGTCGATTTTATTTTCATGTTATCTTTTACATTTAGAAATACTAAAGGGTAAAAAACAAGTATGGCTAAGACAGACTGGTAGGACTGTGGGTGATTTTCTTTGAACTTTTTTTTTAAGGTTAGCTAGGTTGTTTATACCTTTTAAATCATGAGAAAAATAACATCTCTCTCTGGCTACCAGGCTAGAAAGAATATGAGCAGTGTAAGAACAATAACAAAACAATGGTTTCTCTGAGAGCTCTTTATGAACTCCTCAAAGTCCATTTCTATCTCCTGGTAAGACATCACGGACTCTCTCGGCATCAGCAATAAGCAATGTTAGCCACTATACTCTCTGGTGACCTTAGTCCGTCTGTGCTTTGAGACACAATAAGAGTTTCCAGGGTGGACGCAGGGTCTCAAGCCTGTAACCCCAGCACTTTGGAAGGCCAAGGTGGGTGGATCACTTGAGGTCAGGAATTCAAGACCAGCCTGGCCAACATGGCGAAACCCCATCTCTATTAAATATACAAAAAATTTAGCCAGGTGTGGTGGTGTGAATCTGTAATCCCAGCTACTCAGGAAGCTGAGGCAGGAGAATTGCATGAACCCAGGAGGCAGAGGTTGCAGTGAGCCAAGATCATGCCACTGAACTCCAGCCTAGGCGACAGAAAGAGACTCCACCGCACAAACAAACAAACAAAGTACATCATCACTGACAATTAAATAAACAAAATGTGGTATATCTACACAAACAGAATATACTGTAACTAATAAAATTAAAACTAATGCTGGGCGTGGTGGCTCATGCCTATAATCCCAGCACTTTGGGAGGCCAAGGTGCGCAGATCATGAGGTCAAGAGATCAAGCCCATGCTGGCGAACATGGTGAAACCCCATCTCTATTAAAACTACAAAAAATTATCCTGGCGTGGTGGTGCACGCTTGCAGTCCCAGCTACTCGGGAGGCTGAGGTGGAAGAGTCCCTTGAACCGGGAGGCAGAGGTCACAGTGAGCCGAGATTGCGCCACTGCACTCCAGCCTGGTGACAGAGCGAGACTCCATCTCAAAAAATAAATAAATAAAAACTAATTACTGATACCTGCTACACATGGATTAACCTCCTTAAAAAATTATGCTAACTTAGGCTGGACCCCATGGCTTATGTCTATAATCCAAGCACTTTGAGAGAACAAGGCAGGTAGATCACCTGAGCCAAGGAGTTGGGAGACTAGGCTGGACAACATGGAGAAACCTCGTCTCTACAAAAAATATAAAAATTAGCCAGACGTGGAAACATGCGCCTGTAGTCACAGCTACTTGGCAGGATGAGGCAGGAGGATTGCTTGAGCCTGAGAAGAAGAGGTTGCAGTGAGCTGCGATTGCCACTGCACTGGGCAAGAGAGCAAGACCTTGCCTCAAAAAAAAAAAATTATGCTAAGTAAAAGAAGCCAGATGTAAAAGACCACATATTGTATGATTTCATTTATATAAAATATCCACAAAAAGGGGGAAAAAAAAGAGGTTGATGGGAATGAAGATAGGAACAAAGACTGACAGTAAGAAAGCAGGTGGGATCTTCCAGGATTGATAGACATATTCTATAACTGTATTGTGGTGATGACTGCACAATTCTAAATTTACTTTTAAAAATTACCGAAATTGGGCTGGGCGCAGTGGCTCACACCTGCAATCCCAGCACTTTGGGAGACCGAGGCAGGTGGATGACCTGAGGTCAGGAGTTCAAGACCAGCCTGGCCAACATGGTAAAATCCCATCTCCACCAAAAAGTACAAAAATTAGCCAGGTGTGGTGGCATGTACCTGTATAGTCCCAGCTACTTGGAAGACTGAGGTGGGAGAATCACTTGCACCCTGGAGGCAGAGGTTGCAGTAAGTGGAGACCACACCACCACTCTCCAGTCTGGGTAACAGAGCGACACCCTGTCTCAAAAAATAATTACCAAATTTTACACTTTAAAAAATGAATTTTATAGT
Source organism: Callithrix jacchus (assembly GCF_049354715.1). Taxonomy (NCBI): domain Eukaryota; kingdom Metazoa; phylum Chordata; class Mammalia; order Primates; family Cebidae; genus Callithrix; species Callithrix jacchus. Next base: position 5,038,761 of record NC_133509.1, on the reverse strand, counting down.
AGTTAATTATACCTCAATAAAAATGTTTTTTAAAAAACATAAAACACTCTGGAAGATACAAAACCAGACCTTAACAAATGAAAAGACATGCCATATTCTGGAATAGGAGGACTCAAAAATCCCAAGATGTCCGATCTCCATAATGTACTCTACAAATGCAATCCCCAAAAAGTACCATCATAGACCTCCCTTACCCCCACCACCTCCATATAAACAAACTGATTATAAAGCTCCCTTGGAAGAATAAACAACCAGCAATATCTAGAAAAACACTGAAGACTCTATAGTGCTCTTCCAGTACATGGACAGACAAGAGTAGTAAGACGGAATAAAAACTCCATGAACAGGACCAAATGCACATGGGAAATTTAACATGTGACAAAGCTAACACAGCTCAAGTCGACAGGAAAAAGAAAGATGCTAATGACTGGTTTGCAGACAACTGGATAGTCACACGAGAAAAACTTCAGTTCATTTTTCATATTATACATAAACACCAAGTGGATCTATGCTCTAAATGTTAAAGAATTAAGTACAAGGACTGGGGAAAATGGGCTAATTCTGCTAGAACTTTGGAGTGGAAAAAGTATTCCTAATTATGACTCAAAATTCAGAAGTAGTAAGAATAAAAGCTGATAAATATGATTTGCGAAAAAAAAATGTTGGCCAGGCGTGCTAGCTCATGCCTATAATCCCAGTACATTGGGAGGCCGAAGCAGGTGGATCGCTTGAACTCAGAAATTCAAGACCAGCCTGGGCAGTATGACGAAACTCCATTCCTACAAAAAAAATACAAACATTATCCAAGCGTAGGAGTGTACACCTGACATCCCAGCAACTCATGAGACAGTGAGCCAAGATGGCAATGCTGCACTCCATCCTGGGTGACAGAATAAGACCCTGTCTCCAAAAGAGACAAAAAGATTTTTAAAAATCAGCATAAAAGTATAGAAGCCAGCCGGGTGCAGTGGCTCACGCCTGTAATCTCAGCACTTTGGGAGACCGAGGTGGGTGGATCACTTGAGGTCAAGACCAGCCTGGCCAACATGGTGAAACTCCATCTCTACTAAAAATAAAAAAATTTAAAAAGTATGTAAGTCAAGAAATTACTAATTAATTTGTGAAAAATGTGTATACTATAAAGGATTTGTATTGCTAATATACAGAAAGCTTCTAAAAATGTACAGAAAAATAAAGACTAACATCCTGATATTAAAACAGGCAAAAAAATAAATAAATAAACAGACTGATCACAGAAAAAGAAATACAAATGACTTAAGGTTTTTAAAACATATGAAAAGATATAAATTACACATTTTAAAAAAAAGAAATACAAATTTAAAATGTACTGACATGCTATTTCTCACCTATCAGATGGACCAAAACCCCCTGACAACAATATTCTTTCGGAAAGATTTTGAGAAAACAGGCACCCTTGCTGGTAAGCATTCAAAATGGTTACAATAACTATGGAGAAAAATGTGGCCATATTTTACAAAATAACGTATGCACTCATCCTTTATTCAACAACTCCCTTCTAGAATTCTATCCTGAAGACACACTGGCAAAAAATAGGAAATGACATATTTATTAAAGTGCTATTTAGAAGAAAAAAAAAGTCAGCCAACTGTTCATCAACTGGTTGAACAAACTATGGTACAACCATCCAAGGGAGTACGACGAAGCTTAAGAACAAAAGGAATGAAAAGAGATGAGATACACAGAGATACATATTTCATTCCTCTACAGTATCTCTGGATACCCCAACAAAAGTGTATATTAAGTGAAAAAAGCAAGGGACACTTTTGAGTAAGAGAAGGGGGACATATTTTCAGTTTATTTTTGAAGAGAGAGAAAAAAAAGAATTAACCAAAACTAAAGTTAGACCTCACTGAGTATATCTTGTTTTAAAGTTTTGACTTCGAAGCCAGGTAAATGTTTTACACAATTAAAAAGCGAAATTAAAGCTTTTTAAAAAATACCTTGAAAAAGCTAACCCTAAAATGCCTACGAAATTGATAACATAACCACACAGAAAACTGGCCAAGACCAAAAAGGCACAATACAAAACAAAATACTTAAACCGTACTCACTAGAATTACTGGATTAGGTTTGTGCAAAAGCAATGGCGGTTTTGCCATGAAAGGTAAGTTTTATGTTGAAACTAGTTCGCTTATGTGTATGTACTTATGGTTTCTCTACAATAAGGCAAATAAGTAATGGTTAATATTGTTAAGAATCGGGGTTTTCTGTGCAAGAACAAAAACAAATACAAAACAACCACTTACATAAAAACCCTAATCCTAAACTTGCAACGGAGATATTCAGTTAAATTAATGATTTATGTTATTCCAAAATCTTCAAATTCCTAGCTTTGTCTGTTAAAACAGTCAAAATGTGCTAGGCATGGTGGCTCACACCACACCTGTAATCCCAGCAACTGAGGAGTATAAGATAGGAGGATAAGTTGAGTCCAGGAATTGGGAACGAAAATGGTCAACATAACAAGATCTCATCTCTAAAAAAATTTTTAATATAATTTAAAAATTAGTGGGGCAAGGTGGCATGTGCTGTAGTCCCAGGTACTCGGAAGGCTAAGGCAGGAAGGAGGATCACTTGAGCCCAAGAGGTCAAGGTTGCAGAGAGCTATGAACGCACCACTGCTCTCCATCCTAGGAAACAAAGTGAGACCCTCTCTCTTAAAAAAACAAACAAAAAAACTAAAAGTTAAATTCAAAAAAGCCAAGAGCATTGGCAACCCAGCAGAGCAAAAAACACCTTAATTCCCAGACTTTAGTCTCTATCACTTCCCAATAAAAGAAAATCAGGAGTTGTTAAAGGAATGGCTGTTTCTAGGTCTATGGCAGGAAATGTAGATTAATCTGCACCAACTTGATAGACCAGAGAGCAGGGAAGTTATCAAAGACTATTAGGATGGCACCAAAAGAGCACTGACCCAGTTTGAAGATGTTCCCAATGGCCAAAGATGAAATCATTTTAAAATTATAAAAAGACTGCAACAAACTGAAACTCATCAAATATACTAAAATTCATGCATCCATAATGATACTCGAAAATGAAAAAACCTCTTTGGATGCTGCTAGAATACTAAGACATTCTGAGAAGTGGTAAATGAAGAAAGAAAATCAAGCATTCGTCTTGCCTTTCCTGCATGAACAGAATTTCAGAACAACCAATTAGCTGATGAACGAAATGTTCTTTTATAGAAGAACCTCAGACAAGAAACCTAAGCAAAATGATAAAATTAGAATATCAATATTTTATAACCCCTAATGATATAATGAATCTGGGCAACGCCATTAATAACTGCTAAAAACAAAACATTACAGCAAAAGGCGAAGGGGAACGTTATAATGGAAGGATCAAGATGCCATCTGAACCCTCTGATCAAGCTCGCGAGACAACAGAAAGCACAGAGTATCACCCACAAAGTATTGCCAGAACTGAACTTGAACTTAAGCAACCTTTTAGACCTAAGTACCAGTTTACAAAAACGATGCCATATACAAAAAAGAACTAAACCATGTGTGCTGAAGTGTCTGTGAGTAAAACGATGCCTACAATTGTGATATTCTCCCGGAAAAAAAAGAGGAGTGAGAGATGAAATAAGAATGGCAGCATGTCAACAACTGAAGTGAGACGCTGAGTTCATATTTCTGTTTTTGTGTGTCTAAAAGTTCCCAAATAAAACCATAAAACAAAAAGAAAGTATAACTATCAATGCTATCTTTACAAAAAGAGGGATAGAAGTATTCACAGCTTCTGATATAATTCCTGATCCTGGGACTCTATAATTCCAAGTTATCTTTTTAAGCAAACTTTTAAAAAAAAAAACTTAAAAAGTTAATACAGTATGGAGTACATGTGAAAAACATAAAAATACAGCTACTGAATAATTTTTTAAGTCCTACTATAAGTACAGTGATATCTGTAGTTTGAGACAAAATTTCTAGTGATGTGTCTCTCCTGGAATCAGTAAGTTCCATACCTCATGCAGAGCAGATGAGGGTCCTATGCTCTCAAAAACTGTGATGACTTAAATAATGGTCCCAGCAATTCTCAAGACACCTATGTATACGATGCTGTGTGAATAAACTTATTTTCAGGAAATGTGGGTAATAATCACTAATTCTAAGTTAACATTTGTTCAACATTTTATATATAAATAAGCTAATAACTATAAGACATATAACTATTTTAACAACAGCCTTAAAACTGTATATTTCAAAGCAAGATAGACAAAACTTCTTTTTGTCCTCAGTGGTAAAATGGGACTGACTTAAACTCTCTTACTGAGGAGCATATTTGGCATTTACATTTCCTTCAAGACTGAAGGAGATATAATCTGTAATATCTATTAATTTTAAAGCTAGTAGAGTATAAGGAAGTGCTAATATCCACAATTAATTGGGAAACTAACGCTTTAGTACTGTTAAATGTTAATTAGTTCCAGTAATGTTTGTTCTCTGAATAGACCCTAGAAATATATCACTAAAACACCTGTTCTCAAACCCAGCTTCTGTTAGGTTATTTTAAATATGTGAAGCTGCTGACAAATATTAGAGGAACAAAACAGAATGTATAAATTATCAGTGTCACTGACAACTGGGAAAAATTCAATGTCCAACAGACTTGCTAACCCAAGTAACATATCATTTCAGCTTTCTACACGCAAATAGAAAGCCCTAATAAAGTGAAATGCCAATTAATGAAGGGGCAGCAATAAGCAAACATTTTCCAGAAATCTGTTGATTGTAACAAATAAACTGGTTACGTGCAATGGCTCACACTTATAATCTAGCACTTTGGGAGGCCGAGACAGGCAGATCACTTAAGTCAAGGAGTTCGAGACTAGCCTAGGTAACATGGCAAAACCCTGTCTCTATTTAAAAAAAAAAAAAAAATTAGGTGTGGGGGCACACACCTGCTGTCCCAGCTACTAAGGAGGCTGAGGTGAGAGGATCACCTGAGCCCAGAGAGGTTGAGGCTGCGGTGAGTCGTAATTGCGCCACTGTACTCCAACCTGGGCAACAGATAAGACTCTGTCTCAACAAACAAACAAAACAAAACCTAAAAGAACCACAAATAAACTTTTGCTTGCCATACAGTGTAAAATATTGACTTAACTAATTCTTAGGTGATATGGCAGTTAATTATATAAAACTGTCGAGCCTTGTTAAGATACTAAAAAAATACTTAAAATGCAAAACATTTTTCCATCAGTTCATTACGGCAATAGCCAATAAATACCGATGCACCAATATGGTTTGGCTGTGTCCCCACCAAAATCTCACCTTGAACTGTATTAATCCCCACATGTCAAGGGTGGGGCCACGTGGAGATAATTCAATCATGGGGGCGATTTTCCCACATACCATCTTCTCGTGGTAGTAATTCTCACCAGATCTGATGATTTTATAAATGAGAGCTCCCTGCCCAAGCTGTCTCTTGCCTGTCACCACGTAAGATGTGACTTTGCTCCTCATTCACCTTTTACCATGACTGTGAGGCCTGCCCACTCAAGTGGAACTGTGAGTCAATTAAACCTCTTTCCTTTATAAATTACCCAGTCTTGGCTGCTAGGTGTGGTGGCTCACACCTGTAATACCAGCACCACGGGAGGCCAAAGTGGGTGGTGGATCTCTTGAGGCCAGGAGTTTAAGACCAGCCTGGACATCATGGTGAAACCCAGTCTCTACTAAAAATACAAAAATTAGCCAAGCATGGTGGCACAGGCCTGTCATCTCAGTTACTTGGGAGGCTGAGGCAGCAGAATCACTTTAACCCAGGAGGCGGAGGTTGCAATGAGCCAAGATTACACTACAGCACTCCAACCTGGGAAACAGAGTGAGACTCCATCTCAAAAAATAAAATAAAATAAATTACCCAGTCTTGGGTATGTCTTTATTAGTAACATAAGAATGAACTAATACAGTAAATTGGTACTAACAGAGTGGGGCACTGCTGTAGATATCCAAAAATATGGAAGCAACTTTGGAAGTGGGTAACCGGCAGAGGCTGGAACCGTTTGGAGAGCTCTAAAGAAGACAGGAAGATGTGGGAAAGTTTGAAACTTCCTAGAGACTTCTTGAATAGCTTTGACCAAAATGCTGATAATGATATGGACAATAAAGTCCAGGCGGACGTAGCCTCAGGTGAAGATGAGGAACTTCTTGGGAACTGGAGTAAAGATCCCACTTGCTATGCAAAGAGACTGGCAGCATTTTGCCTCTGCCTTAGAGGTCTGCAGAACCTTGAATTTGGGAGAGCTAATTTAGGGTATCTGGTGGAAGTAATTTCTAAGCAGCAAAGCATTCAAGAGGAAGCTGAGCATAAAAATTTGCAAAGTTTGCAGGCTCACAATGTGAGAGAAAAGAAAAACCAATTTTCTTGGGAGAAATTCAAACCAGCTACAGAAATTTGCCTAAGTTATGACAAACCAAATGTTAATCACCAAGAAAGTGAGAAAAATGTCTCCAGGGCATGTCGAAGACCTTAGGCAGCCTCTCCCATCACAGGCCTGGAGGCCTAGGAGGGAAAATGGTGTTCTGGGCCAGGCCCAGGTTCTCCCTGCTCTGTTAAGCCTCAGAACATGGTGCCCTGCATCCCAGATGCTTCAGTTCCAGCTATAGCTAAAAGGGGCCAACTTACAACTCGGGCTGTTGCTCAATGTGGTGCAAGCCCCAAGCCTTGGTGGCTTACACATGGTGTTGGGCCAATGGGTGCAGAGAAATCAAGAACTGAGGTTTGGGAACCTCTGCCTAGATTTCAGAGGATGTCTGGGGGGAAATGCCTGGATGTCGACATGGAAATTTGCTGCAGGGATGGGGCCCTCATGGAGAACCTCTGCTAGGGCAGCGCAAAAGGGAAATGTAGAATTGGAGCCCCCATAAACAGTATCCACTTGGGCACTGCATAGTGCAGCTGTGAAAAGAGGGCCATTGTCCTTTAGACCCCAGAATAGTAGATGCATCAACAGAACTTGCACCGTGAGCCTAGAAAAGCTGCAGACACTTAACACCACCCATGAAAGCAGCCAGGAGGGGAGCTATACCCTGCAAAGCATAGGAGCAGAGCTGCCCAAGGCTGTGGGAGCCCACCTCTTGTATCAGCATAACCTGGATGTGAGACATAGAATCAAAGGAGATCATTTTAGAGCTTTTTCTTTATTTCTTATTTTTTCATCCCTTGAGTCTCACATTTTGGAGGTTTAAGTTTTGACCTTGTTAGATTTTGGACTTGCATGGGGCATGTAGCCCCTTGGTTTTGGCCAATTTCTCCCATTTGGAATGGGTGTAATTAGTCAATGCCTGTACCCTCATTGCATCTAGAAACTAACTTCCTTCTGATTTTACAGGCTTATAGGCGGAAGGGACTTGCCAGATGAAAATTTGGACTGTGGACTTTTGAGTTAATACTGAAGTGAGTTAAGACTTTGGGGGACTGTTGAGAAGGTACGATTGGTTTTGAAATGTGAGGACATGGGATTTGGGAGGGGCTAGGGCAGTTTCCCACATACCATCTTCTCATGGTAGTGAATAAGTCTCACAAGATCTGATAGTTTTATATATGGGAGTTCCCCTGCACAAGCTCTCTCTTGCCTGCTGCCATATAAGACGTGACTTTGCTCCTCATTCACCTCTGACATGATTGCGAGGCTCCCCCAGCCACGTAGAACTGTGAGTCAATTAAACCCCTTTTCTTTATAAATTACCCAATCTCAGGTAAGTCTTCATTAGCAGCGTGAGAATGAATTAATACATGCATACTGTAGATGATTTGCTAAAGCCAGTTAAATATACACAATTATATATGAAAAAGTTGTCCCGGAAGCTCCAGAGTAACTAATATCCATTCATCCATACAAATCATATTAACTTTTAGTAAATAAATCAAATTAAAAGTTGAGACATTCCAACTCCATCCAGAAAGCCTGAGTTCAAGTTCTACTCTACCATTTGAATTAGCTAAAACTTTTTGCCAAATCACTTTATTTGAATCATTCAAAATATAACTAGGAAATAATGTATCTCCTAAGAAATCTAAGGAAGTTAATTCTTTGAAAGAGCTGAGATTTCTTGATAATAAAATCCCATTAATATTTCAGCTTATTCTAAAAATAGTTTTAAAAAAATCATTCCAAACTGATTTTCCAAATGCTTCATCTGTAATATAAGCGTCATGATAATAGAATCCATCTCCTAAGAGTACTAGAAGGATTCAATAATAATACACATAAAACAGAACATTCCTGGCACAGAGTACGCCCCAACCAGTGGTAGGTATTTTTATTATCATCATGACATTAGCAACGAAGAATTTAATGCAAACCTCTTGGAGGGCATCCTGGTAACAATCACTAACAAAATCTTAAATGCATATACCTTCTAAAACACTGTTAGAAATTATTCCTTAAGATATACTTACGTATGTGTACAAAACACAAGCAAAAGGTAACTCAATGCAGCAAAAACCCACTAACAAACGCTGATTAAATTACGGAACATCCATACAAAGGGAATACTATGCAAATGTTAAAAAGAATGAGATAACTATACATAGTGATATTTAAAAAGCCACTTAATTTATTTATTTATCTTTAAATAGGCTTTCACATTTTCTGAAGGAGATAAACTGCTAATAGTGATTACTTCTGAGTAATAGTAAGACTGGAGCATCTGAAGAAGAGATAAATTTTTATTACCTATTTTATACTTACTTGATACTTTAAAAATTCCACATCATGTGAATGTTATTAAATCATTATTTTTTAAGAAACTAGTTTAAAGGAAATCACTTGTCTAGAAACCAGAAAACATTGGGTGTACTTGGTTTCAACACTCTGGATTTCTGTTTCTAATGTTTGAGTATAATATATGAAAATAATGTAGTTAAAATGATGTAATTCTGCCAAGAAAGGCAGTAAAAAACCACATGCTACAGTAAATATTAAATAAGATTTTAAAATGAATTAAGTTCAAACTTCTCTTTAATAGTTGAGAATATATGAACTCCTGGCAGTGATAATTACATTCAATTACTATATTCTCATTCCCCTATAAACATCAGCTCCTTAGAACTTCTGCTTGACATCAACCATCCTGTTACACTAACTTCAAGCAAAACAGAGCTCTGCTGTTCCCGCTTCCAAAACTAATGAATTCACATTCTGATCACTTGAGAAAAATGTGACAATTAAGCAAGACAACTGATCTCCCTTATTCTCAAGAAACTTCTGGGAATGGTTTACTCTACATACCTCTCAGCTGGTTGTAGACAAGCAAAATGAACTCTTCTCAAAACAAGTATTTGTATAGGTTAAAACTGAGCTGAACATGGCTAAGCCTAAGATATGGTAACTAAAACAAGATTACTGGTTTTGGGGTTCTGGCAAAAATAGAAAAATAAAAATGAAAAAGGAAAGAGAGTCTTGAAAGAGAAAGGAATTCATAAAGAAGAAAAGAAGCAGAAATGGCACATCCAAAAGTAGACTAGCAGGCCCTGACCTTATCACGTAAGAAATAAGGTAAAACTGGGAAAGCTTTTGTTAGTATCAGAAACCATGATCCCAGCTAGCCCTTTAGAAAGCTCTCCCTAAGCCCACTCCCTTATTCCCTAATTTCACAAGAAATTAATCTTTTCCCTCAGTTCAGACTTAGCTCTTCAATGCTCACTTCAACAACTCCCTTTAAATTACAGCTGTAAAGCTGATGCACCTTAGGATGGTTCATGTACATAAAACATACATTTCTGGACTGTCTGCAAATCAACTTATTCTACTTAAATATCACATTTACTCTGTGTGCGTGTGTGTGTAAAAGAGAGAGACAGTGAGTATGAGCAAGAGCACACATGCACAAGAGCACTGATAGGAAACAGTCCATATTAAAATATATACTGTCAGGACCAAAAGTCTCTGGGTCTTAGTATTAGAATAAAAGTTGGCCGGGCGCGGTGGCTCACGCCTGTAATCCCAGCACTTTGGGAGGCCGAGGCGGGTGGATCACGAGGTCAGGAGATTGAGACCATCCTGGTCAACATGGTGAAACCCCATCTCTACTAAAAATACAAAAAATTAGCTGGGCACAGTGGCGCATGCCTGTAATCCCAGCTACTCAGGAGGCTGAGGCAGGAGAATTGCCTGAATCCAGGAGGCGGAGGTTGCAGTGAGCCGAGATCACGCCACTGCACTCCAGCCTGGGTAACAAAAGCAAAACTCAGTCTCAAAAAAAAAAAGAATAAAAGTTAACACTCAGATACTTAATATTATTTTTCAGCTATAAAAAAACATGATAACAGCAAACAACAAAAATAGAGTACTTAAAGAAAAAATATTGAGAGGCCGAGGCAGGTGGATCACCTGAGCTCAGGAGTTCAAGACCAGCCAGGGCAACTTGACAAAATCCATCTCTACCAAAAAATACAAAAATAAGCCAGATGTGGTGGTGTATGCCTATAGTCTCAGCTACTAAAAAGGCTGAGGTGAGAGGATGATTTGAGCCCAGGAGGCAAAGTTGGCAGTGAGCGAAGATTGCATCACCATACTCCAGCCTGAGCAACAGACCCACTTGCTGTCTCAAAAAAAGAAAAACTATTATTTGTCTTTTTTCAGTGACTAGTATTGTTCTTACTACGGTTGAATTCATCATACAGATAGCTGAATAAGTATTCATAGAGGCTGAGGCGGGTGGATCACGAGGTCAAGAGATCGAGACCATCCTGGTCAGCATGGTGAAACCCCGTCTCTACTAAAAATACAAAATATTAGCTGGGCGTGGTGGTGCGTGCCTGTAATCCCAGCTACTCGGGAGGCTGAGGCAGGAGAATTGCCTGAACCCAGGAGGCGGAGCTTGCAGTGAGCCGAGATCGCGCCATTGCACTTCAGCCTGGGTAACAAGAGTGAAACTCAGTCTCCAAAAAAAAAAAAGTCAAACATACTAAAGAAACACAAGGAAAAAAACTGTGTGCCATAAATTAAAAACACATATAATACATAGTATAATCCAGTATGTATAAAATGTAATAAATGAGGCCAGGTGTGGTGGCTCACGCCTGTAACCCCAGCACTTTGGGAGGCCAAGCAGGGGGACAGAGCATTTGAGGCCAAAAGTTCGAGACCACCCTGACCAACATGGTGAAACCCTGTCTCTACTAAAAATATAAAAATTAACCAGGCATGGTGGCAGGTGCCTGTAATCCCAACTACTCGGGAGGCTGAGGCAGGAGAATCTCTTGAACCCAGGAGGTGGAGGTTCCAGTGAGCCGAGACTGCACCACTGCATTCCAGCCTGAGGGACAGAGTAAGACTCTATTTCAAAAAAGAAAAAAAAAAGTAATAAATGGTTATTCCCCCAAAAAACTCTGACTTATTTTTGTCCTCGAAATTTTTTTAATTTTTATTTTTGAAGTAGAGTCAGGGTTCTATACTACAATTGGTAATTTATACAGCTTAAAAATAAAAGTTAATAGATGCTCATAGTCCTTTTATATAAAACAAAATCAGTAAGACATAACCAAAAAAATAAGTGCAAATACAATGTAATCAGTTCCATGTGTTACTCGGCTTAAACATTTTTACCTGAGGGAACAGCTGGATTGTTTTGGTGGTTTTCACTGGCAGAAACAAACAAATCTTCTTCTCCTTCAGTTGACGAGCTAGAAGAGGATTCACTGCTGAGGTCATTCTCACTGGAGCTACTAGAACTAGGTAGCAAGGCATACTTTCTTCGAGCTAACACTTCCCGTTTCTTCCTCTGCATTAATATCCTCTCTTTTTGTTTCTGTGTCCTCTGTGAGGAATTAGTTTTTACAAATCTCTTTCTGCATGGAAGTCTCCTTAATGAACTGCTATGTAAACAGGGTCTTTTCATTAACAATCCCGATACAGATTCTGCCTCGGTCCGAGGCCACTTCTGAGACCGTGCACTATGGCTTCTGCTTTTAGCACTCAAAATGGTCTGGGAATGTCTCACGGAGACTTCCTTATCCTCATCTGAAGTCACAGTATCAGAATCTCCAAAATGCAGACTAGATGAAGGAGAAGAAAGACAATCACTAAAAGAGGAATCATTATCGTCATCACTTGGTGTTCCCAGGTGTTGCCTCAGTCCTAATATTCCCTGGTTTTCTTTGACACAATTCTGCACACAGGAAGGGCCAGCCTGCTGGCTTTTGCGTTTTTTCCTCACAACGACACTTTTTTCTTGTTCTTGCTGGTTACCATTCATGTCCTTCTCTTGTTTTTGAGAATCATCACACAGGTGAGAGAATTCATTCCCCACTTTACTATTAATCATCTCAACTCCTGCAGGAAAACTTTTGGCTGCCCCAATGGGCTCTGGATGCAAAAGGATCCCTTTCAGACTCTCCTGTGTCTTTGGTGCATCAGAAGGAATCTCACTCTTCATATCCACTTTTAAGGTGTAGAGCTCGTTATATTCAGGAGTCCATTGAGACATGGGAAACTTTAAGGAACGCCTAGAAGACAAAATTAGATATTTAAAAGATTTTTAATGTGTTTTTTATACTATTTAATTGAAGAGTTCTCAAAGTCCACTGAGCAGATCCCTTATAAAGGCAGAAGTGTCTTTTCCTCATCAGTACATTAAATGTCTGTTATGAATTATTTCACTGTTCTTATAAAACATTTTTCTCTGATCACTCTCCTCATGCACCCAATTTTTAGAAATACAGTAAATATAAAGCATAAGCCTACTTAAAGACTTCTAATAACCAAAAACTCATCTTAGTGTATATCTTACTACCTTCAGCAACATATTTGGTTAAATCAAACAATTGCTTCAAAACCTGTTTCAGTAAAATATAGATAAAAGAATGAGAATTCAAAAGACTAATCAGACAACATGTTTTACTCCTGGTATGACATTTTAAAGTGGTTACTATGAAATATTTCTGTACATCTAGATGTTTACATTGGATTGAAACATTAATAATGTGCTAAAGAATATAAGCTTCGCTTTCCTATTTTTTCCTTCATACTATTCTGTTAATTCTCTAATGAGAATCTGAATTCTCCTGGTAGTAGGCACAATTACAGCATTTCAGTTTTAGATACAGAAAAGATTAGAGCCAAGATCATTCAGTTAAATAAAGAGTACAGCAGAATATAAAAATCAAACTTCCTACAGCTAATACACTATCTAAATCCTTCAACCTCTTAAATTACGAGTTGCTAAAAGGAGACTTGAATTTAAAGCATTTACATCAATGCAATGTACATGTGAAAATAATGTAAAACTAGCAAATGCCATGACTCAAAATGAAACATACTCATCCGAAAGGCAGTTAATGTGACAAACAAAGAGCTTTACTACTGCCATGTTACTGTAGTATATAACTTTATTATCAGAACAAGTGACAATAATTAAGACATGGAATGGCTTATTCCTACAGAAAGCTATCAAAACCACTGTCTTATTTTATTCTTATTTACAAGGTTAGGCAGGGCTGTATCCAAGATCAGCCATCAAGCTCTAACTTAGGTCAGGAGGACCACTGATAAACCAGGAACACAATGAGTGAACGTGAGCATGGTAATCAGCAAATTACAGAAGACGGCCAGTCAGACAAGGATCACCTTAATTAAAAACAAGAAAACAGGAGTCACAGTGATAAAACACAGGTACAGATCTAACAGTTGAGAGGGGCCAAATAGGATGGCTATAATAAAGAACACAGGTAATAACGAGTGTTGGAGAGGATGCAAAAAAAAAAAAAATTGGAACCCTCATACATTGCTGATGGAAATATAAAATGGCATAAGCTACTTTGGGAAGCACTCTGGCTGTTCCTCAAAAATTAAACACAGGCTGGGTGTGGTGGCTCACGTCTGTAATCCCATCACTTTGGGAGGCCAAGGCGGGCAGATCACTGGAGGTCAGGAGTTCAAGACCAGCCTGACCAACATGGCAAAACCCTGTCTCTACTAAAAATACAAAAATTAGCCAGGCTGGTGACACATGACTGGAATCCCAGCTACTTGGGACAATTACTGGAATCAGGGAGGCAGAGGTCGCAGTGAGCCACAATTGCACCACTGCACTCCAGCCTGGGTGACAGATCAAGACTTTGTGTCAAGAAATAAATAAATAAAACAAAGAATTGCTATATGACCCAGCATTTCCACTCCTAAGTATATACCCAAGAGAAATGAAAACATATATTCATACAAAAACTTGTAAACAGTAACATTACTCATAATAGCCAAAAAGTGGGATCACAAATGCCAATCAACTGACGAACAATAAATCCATACGAAAGACTGCTCAGCAATTGAAATAAATGAAATACGGTAGATCCCCCTATCCAGTTTCACTTTGCATGGTTTCAGTTACTCACAGTATGACAGAGAGACCACAGTCACATAAGTTTTATTATAATATATTGTTATAACTGTGCTATTTTATTGTTGCTGTCTCTTATTCTGCCTGATTTATAAATTAAACTTTATCACAGTCATGTATGTATATGGAAAAAAACACTACATACAGTTTCAGCCATCCACTGGGGGATCTCAGAATGGTTTCCCCTTGGATGGGGGTGGGGACAGCCATACTGATTCAAGCTACAACACGGATGAACAATATGCTGAGAAGGGGAAACCAGTCACAAAAATGACATAATGTAAGATCCCTTTTATATGGAATGTCAGAATCGGCAAATCTATAGAGACAGAATGTGGTAGCTTATGGCTGGGGATAATATGAGGATTCAACTGTGATGCCAAAAAAGAATAGAGTTTCTAAGGTGGCTCAAGCCTGTAATACCTACATTTTGGGAGGCTGAGGTGGGCGGATCACCTGAGGTCAGGAGTTAGAGATGAACCTGGCCAATATGGTGAAACCTTGTCTCTACTAAAAATACGAAAATTAGCTGGGCGTGGTGGCATACACCTGTAATCCCAGCTACTGAAGAGGCTGAGACAGGAAAATCCCTTGAACGCGGGAGGCAGAGGTTGCAGTGAGCTGAGATGATGCCACTGCACTCCAGCCTGGGCAACAGAACAAGACTCCATCTCAAAACAAACAAACAAACAAAAAAGTACAGAGTTTATTTTCAGTAAACTGAAAATGTTCTACGATTAAATGTGGTGCTGAGTATTCAACTCTGAATATACTAAAAACCCAATGAAATTATATCTCAATAAAACTCTTGCAAAAAAGTCAAGAGGTTAAAAAAAAACAAAAAAGTCAAGAGGACAAGTATCAAGATTTCTGGGCATCAGATAAACTATACAGACTCCATCAGCAACAGAAGTCTCATGACATATTTTGCAAAGAGCTGGGGTTCTTCCAGAAATCCATGTCGGAGTTATGTTCAGGTGGATTTCAGAGGAGGAAATCTTGGAGTCTTCATTGGCTGAATTAAAAATGAGACTCCTCCCTCACCCATAATTACAAAGTCTTCATGTTGATAATGGAGCCCATAGCAATGAAAATTTGCCAAAAAACAGTCATATTCTGAGAATATGAAGCCACACATTAATTTACAAAGAAGTGATTCATAGCACAATTAACTAAACCCAATTTCTTTTCCATCATTGTATGTCCCAAAGCCAAAACAATCCAATTAACTCTTTATGGTTAAATCTGCTCTGATGTTTGGTCAAATTGGTCTGTCCAATGAGACAAGGGTAGAGGGGAGCAACAGAGGTGGTTTGGTGATTCTGTCATGTGTGTTTGTACACCAGTAACTTCTCTGAGTTACAATGTCATGCAGTCATTAAATGGAAAATTAACAACCCATAAAACTAAGAGGCTCCCACCCAGGGAGTTATTCATGCTATCTTTTTTTCTCCAATATCCATCATTGTATTGTATCGTGCTCTAATTTTTTTTTTTTTTTTTCTAAAATCCACTGCTAGCCGGGCGCGGTGGCTCAAACCTGTAATCCCAGCACTTTGGGAGGCCGAGGCCGGTGGATCACGAGGTTAAGAGATCGAGACCATCCTGGTCAACATGGTGAAACCCCGTCTCTACTAAAAATACAAAAAATTAGCTGGGCATGGTGGCGCATGCCTGTAATCCCAGCGACTCAGGAGGCTGAGGCAGGAGAATTTCCTGAACCCAGGAGGTGGAGGCTGCGGTGAGCCGAGATCGCGCCATTGCACTCCAGCCTGGGTAACAAGAGTGAAACTCCGTCTCAAGAAAAAAAAAAAAAATCCACTGCTGTATTGTATTATGCTCTATTGCAAATTGAGAAAAAGAGGAAAGTTCAAAAAGAAATAAACAGAAGTACTGCATTTAACTTAAAAAGCAGCAAATATAACGAGATAATATTCTAAACTATTTGCTATTTAACAAACCATATTTTCTAGTCTTTTATTTTTTTAAAAATTATTCGCTAATTTACAAAGGAGGCGAATATGTACAAGATGTATCTCCTTGGTGACATTATAAATGGCTTGCTGTTATACATTGTTTCAATACTGAACCCATAATACTAGTCCTTCTTTGCACAGATCAATCCAATCATTTTATTGCTACGTCATGATGACTACACGCTAATTACTCCTGATATTACTGTAGAATACACCACTACTGCACTAAGAAAACATGATACTAAAAAATGCTTTTTTTTTTTTTTTAAGACAGGGTTTCACCATGTTGGTCAGGGTGGTCTTGAACTCCCGATCTCAGGTGATCCGCCCGCCTTGGCCTCCAAAGTATTTGGATTACAGGCGTGAGCCACCACACCCGACTAATACTAACTTTCAAAACAAAAAATTAGGGTTAGGATTTAGTAATCCACATTATAAACAAGTTTAAGTGAGCAAAGGGAGGAAAAACCCATTAAGATTATCGATAAAACTCTGAGGAACTCTACTTCTTTTTTATATTATTATTATACTTTAATTTCTGGGGTACATGTAGAGATCTTGCAGGAATGTTACATAGGTATACACTTGCCATGGTGGTCTGCTGCCTCCATTCCCCTGTCTCCTACATTAGGTATTTCTCCCAATGTTATGCCTTCCTAATCCTCCCACCCCACCACTATCCCTCCCCTAGACTCCCAACCCCCAACAGACTCTACTGTGTGATGTTCCCCTCCCTGTGTCCATGTATGCTCATCGTTCAACACCTGCCTATGAGTGAGAACATACGATGTTTGGTTTTCTGTTCTTGCATCAGTTTGCTGAGAATGATAGTTTCCAGATTCATCCATGTCCCTGCAAAGGACACGAATTTATCCTTTTTTATGGCTGCATAATATTCCATGGTGTGTATGTGCCACATTTTCTTTATCCAGTCTATCATTGATGGGCATTTGGATTGGTTCCAGGTCTTTGCTACCGTAAACAGTGCCTCAATGAACATACATGTGCGAGTGTCTCTATAGAACAATTTATAATCCTTTGGGTATATACTCAGTAATGGGATTGCTGGGTCAAATTGAATTTCTATTTCTAGATCCTTGAGGAATCACCAATGGTTCTGTCATTGTGACAATGACATTCTGTCACTGTCATTCACTGTGGCTGAACTACTTTATACTCCCACCAACAGTGTAAAAGTGAGGAACTCTACTTCTAAACTGTGATACACTATTATTGGTATGATGCTTCACTACCTATTATAAATACGAATACTTGTTTCAAGTTTAAATAAAAATGTAACTATTGCTTACATGACTCTAAAGAAACAAGATTTTTTTAAAAAGCCACAAATGACTTGGTAGTTTTCTATGAAAGTTTTAGAGATTATCAGAAAATGAACTAAAATATGTCTACCATTTAACTATCTTTTTGATATAACTAAGTGGAAAAAATAATACTTATACCACAGGGATATCACTTGGGGTTAGTATTACATTTTTAATCCTCTTATTTATTTTACTATGTGCCAGCTTAAGTGCATTAAATCAAATGCCTAACAGAATATTCTCTTCTACTACCTATAACTACTACTACTTGTATCTAGATAATACAGACAATATGCTTTGTTACATATTCTAAATAGTCAAAATTTTATACCAAGTATTTTCCCTCAAAAGTTATCACTCTGGACTCTTAAATGCATTAGCTCATACTAAAATTTCTCAAGAGATTTCTGCTAGGTGTATACAATCTAATAATGTACTCAGTTATGAAAAGAAGAATGGGACCCTTGATAAACTTATTACCTTTCCTGGAAGAAAGGAGAAAGTTACACTCAGGATAATGGCTATGAAACTGTAAGATAAGCTCAATTTGTGCCTGGGTGCAGTGGCTCACACATGTAATTCCAGCACTTTGGGAAGCCGAGGCGGGAGGATCATAACAGCATTATTTGCCAACAACCCAAAGGTGGAAGCATCACAAGTGTCCACTGAAGTGATGAATGCATAAACAAACGTGATACACACAATGAAACACTATTCTGTCATAAAAAGGAAACCCTGACACGTTACAACATGGATGAACCTTAAAGACATTAGGCTATGTAAAAGAATAAGAAAAGCATTATATGATTCTACTTATATGAAGTACCCAGAGTAGCCAAATTCACAGACAGAAAGTAACATGGTGGTGTGAGGGCCTGAGGGAAGCAGAGAACAGGAGTTAGAATGTCATGGTTACAGTTACAGAATTTCAGTCGGGGAAGATAAAAGCTGTGGCAACAGATGGAGATGCCGCACAACAATGTCAGTTTACTTAACGCCAAATTATACACTTAAAAATGGTAATTTTATGTTGCATACATTTTACCACCAAAATAATTCAAAAGAGATATTGTTATAAAACATTATTCTGGAAAGGCTAGAAAAGTCACTCAAACAAGAGAATGGGCATAAATATGTGAAAGATGAATATTTACCTATGTTGGCATCTGCTTCTCAGAGAATATGGACCAAAACACACTTCATTTAAAAAACTCACCCTCTTTTCCTCATCACTCAAACTCATATTCTCTCTTTCTTAAAGTACTTGCTACTAACTGAAAAGATCTTGTTAGCCTATTTATTACACAAAGCAGCTCACTAGAATATAAGTTCCAAGGAAGAGAGAATCTCATCTAGGAGATCTCTAGCAACTAAAGCAGTTGACTGGCACACAGTAGGCACTCAATGAGTATTTTCTTTAATTGCATTAATCTGTAAAAGAACAGGCAAAAGGAAGGAAGTAAAACATGACTGCTGTATTTCTAGCTTGGGTAACTAAGAATATGGTGACACCAACAGCAGAGATACAAAAGAAAACATGCAGAATGAGAAAACGAATAACAAAATTAGGAAAATAATGTCTAACATTTCTTGAACATACACTATTGCCCAATTTCCTTTTTCAGGTTCTTTGGAGCCGCAAGATATGTATTGTATAACTAGGGGAAATCAAATCCTTAAAACAGAGATTGCCCATGGAAAAGAACAGGAGGGAGCCGAAAGATTTTTTCTATATAAAATTGGTAAACTCGTCTACATGCTGCTTCTTCAGACATAGGAAATATTAAGCAGGAAAGTGGTACATCTTGCAGCAAGTCTAGCAAGATCACTCCTCATGTCTCTTAGGGTCTCCAAGCTCACAGTTTAGAAGTTAAGTATTCAAACTAGAAAACTGCAGCATTTAGCTCACAGACATGTTTTGTTTGGCATATATAATTGAGGGAAAAACAAAACTGACAGTTAATAGTGAAAAACTATAGGCATTCTCATTAAAATATGGAAGAAAAAAGGTATTCACTGTTATAAAACTGTTCTGGAAAGGCTAGTCAAGTAATTTAAACAAGAGAATGGGCATAAATATTTCTTAAAAAGGTAGTTTTTTTTTCATTATTTGCAGATGACCCTGACAAATGAGCTCAACAGTAGAAAACCACTGGCAATAGTAAGACAGGCTAGTTATTTATATATCTACCAAAAAATAAATAAATG
The DNA here is from genome assembly GCF_049354715.1 of Callithrix jacchus. Taxonomy (NCBI): domain Eukaryota; kingdom Metazoa; phylum Chordata; class Mammalia; order Primates; family Cebidae; genus Callithrix; species Callithrix jacchus. The sequence goes on along the minus strand of NC_133509.1, from coordinate 5,018,868 downwards.
AAAATAACACTCCAAAATACGATGACTTTCCTTTAAACAAATGAGTTCGAAAATACTACAGAGTAACAAAAATATACTACTTACAATAGGAGTGAACAGATTCAATATCTGCTATGAAATTTAACAAGAGAGGCATAGGACCTACACGAAAACAATTATAACAATTTCACTTAAGCAAAAATTTATGGGAAATTCAATTTGATGCCAAAATACTAGCATATTCTTTCAATTATAAAACAGGGTAAACTAGCATGCTATTTTCTTACTTTCAAAGATTCTCTGTCATTCATATAATCCACCAGAACACTATCGATCTGTTCATACTTCTGCATTAAGCAGTTCAGAATTTCTCCTTACTTTTCTCAGATCCCAAGTAAAACCTAGATACCCTTCTAGGTAGAGAGCAGGAAGGACAAGCAATCTCCTTATTGGATGTCTCTATGCTGATATAATGAAAAATTTCCTACTATTTGCCAATGTCACCTTGGTCAGTCTTTTGGTTGCATTTAAAAGACACTGGAAGAGGAATGATCTACATGGAGTGTGAAGAGATTAAACCACCTAAATCCAAAGACATTCACTATACTCCTTAACCTATACAGATACCCATGAAACAATGACTGGCTAAAAGAGGAACTGCACAAGGGATATCTAAGTGAGGAGATTAAGGGACATCCTCCATTCCATGTTGGTCTGGATACTTCTGCTAACACTATTAAGAAGAATGAAAATACAGTTAAATGGAGATTAGAACTGTCAGATGCCGGAAGTCAAAGGAAAGTTACCTTTTGGGAGATCTGTCTAGGATAACTATCTCCTCTGACAAGTAAAGAGGAACTGAGAAGCAAAGATAGAACGATGCTTACATTTAGATAAAGTTTCAATGAGTTTATTATCTCAGCTAAGGCTTGCTCTCAATAATGTAAAATTCTCTGCTGCCTCTGAGTACAAAGACCTCAAAACACTTAGGGTAGAGAACTAGCTAACAGACAAAATCACTAAGAGGAAATTTTCAAGACTAATAGTCTTATAAAATATTTTTAAGTGCTTGCTTTGGCAGTACATATATTAAAATTGGAACGATACAGAAAAGAGTAGAATAAATTTAAAATATATATATATTTTATTTATATATATGTATATAAATAAAAAATATATATATATTTTAAATATTTTTACAAATCAACAGGAAGTTGGGAAAAAGAAAATAAAAATATTTTAGAGGAAGCTTGTTCAGGTGTGGCAGCTCATACTTGCAATCCCAGCAGTTTGGGAGGCCTTGGTAGGGGGATAACTTGAGATCAAAAGTTCGAGGCCAGCCTGGCCAAAATGGTGAAACCCCATCTCAACTAATACTAATTAGTTAATCTCAACTAATCTCAAAAATTAGCCAGGCGTGGTGGCACACACCTGAAATTCCAGTAACTCAGGAGGCTGAGACAGGAGGATTGCTTGAACTTGGGAGGCAGAGGTTGCAGTAAGCTGAGATCGTGTCACTTTACTTCACCCTGGTTGACAGAGGGAGACTCTGGCTCGAAAGAAAAATTTATAGGAAGCTAGAGAAACTGAATGCAATGCAATAACCAAAAAGCTATAGTTAATCTAAGAACCATGTGAAAACATTATGGAAACGAAATATTCAATGGATACTGAGTGATAAACAGTGATGTAGATTTTCCATCCAGGAATCACTGAGTTACAGTCTTGACTCTGCCCCTAAGTAATCTTTGCCATGCTCCTTGTAAAACTGTTTCTAGCATATAAAATTGGAATAATAATAGTGCTTACAGGGAATAATAACATGTTTAAAAGTGCAATGGAAAAAAGATCACATTCCTGAAAGCAACATAAATAACTATAAATATACGGTTATTCCAAGGTATTAAGCCCAACGAGAACTATGTAAAACCTACATGAAAAACACTACAAAACTGTACAACATGATTTAACAGACAATCCCAGTAAAGAGAGAGACCTCATTTCTGGATGAGCAACGACTCCAAACTGGATCCGTCACAAAATAGAAGCCAAATTTTTTTTAAACTATAGAACATAAACACTACCATCAGACATATCAGGCCTTTAAAGACATTGGTATTTTTAAAGGGTTTTAATACATAAACCTAAAGGCTCATTCGAATTAATAGTCTGCATTTTGTTTCTCATTATTTTGTTCAGTGGAACTTAAAAATAATTAAAACTTAATTTAAGAAAATAAATAAGTGGTGGATCACACCTGTAATCCCAGCAGGTTGGGAAGCCGAGACAGGTGGATCACTTGAGCCCAGGGGTTCAAAACCAGCCTGGGCAACATGATGAAACCTCACCTCTACCAAAAAAAAAAATACAAAAATTAGCCGGGGTGGGAGCACATGCTGAAGTCCCACCTACTTGGGTGGCTGAGGTAGGAGGATCACTTGAGCCTGGAAGGCAGAGGGTGTAGTGAGCTGATCTTACACTGTACTGCAACCCGGGAAAGGCCCTGTCTTTAAAAAAAAGAAAAAAGAAACAAATGCAGACTTACATGCATAACTGAAAAGGCAGAAACAAAAAAAGGTAAACTCTTAACTATTTTTTATTCTTTTCTTATTTAAAAAAAAAAAATATATTCCAGCCGGGCGTGGTGGCTTACACCTGTAATCCCAGCACTTTGGGAGCACGTGGTCAAGAGATCGAGACCATCCTGGTCAACATGGTGAAACCCTGTCTCTAATAAAAATACAAAAAATTAGCTGGGCATGGTGGCGCGTGCCTGTAATCCCAGCTACTCGGGAGGCTGAGGCAGGAGAATTGCCTGAACCCAGGAGGCGGAGGTTGCGGTGAGCCGAGATCCCGCCATTGCACTCCAGCCTGGGTAGGAGAGTGAAACTGTCTCAAAAAAAAAAAAATTTTTTTTTCCATAAAATAAACTACTAAGCAGCCTTTTAAAATCAGGCAGGATTTGCACAAACTGTTACAGAAAGTATGGATAATTTAAACAGACAATAAGTAAACTTGCTTTCATGGGATTCTTTCTTAAACAACTTATATTAATACATACATTTAAAAATATTGAAAAATACTCACTTAACAATTTGGCAGTGAAACTACAGGGTAGAAATTTACAGCACTGGGCTGGGGTCTTTTACCCTTTATAAGTTTCTGTATACATGGTTTGTTTTTCTAAAAAGTAACCATTTACCAATTTTGAAATTACAGACTTTCTAAGAAAACAAATTATGAGAATATAATTTATTTGATTTTTTTGCTACATTAAAACGCAACTTGATAAGAGCTTTTTTTTTTTTTGAGAAGGAGTTTCACTTTCGTTGCCCAGACTGGAGTGCAATGGGGTGATCTTAGCTCACTGCAACCTCCGCCTCCCAGGTTCAAGCGATTCTCCTGCCTCAGCCTCCCACTAACAGATTTCTATACAAACAAATCAAATATATGCAAGCACAATTTTTACAGCAATCTTGACTAGTCATAAAATTTCTTAGTGACCAGAAATGACCACCAATCCTGAACAGCTTAATGACAGAATAGGGCAGAAAACTCGGAAATGGCAGTGACTTTTAGCAAATATGAATGGAATTGTCAAATGTGAGAAATAATTTTCAGTTATCTATATTAGTCTGCAATTCTAGGCATGTTGTTTTTGAACCCATCTTTACAAATGAATTTTAATGCTCCAAAATAGTAATTTATCATCAAACCATTTCACAAAATCTTTTATCATTCAAGTGTAGTAATTATTATTGCTGCATCAATGGAAAGTAGTCTTTTTAAGAGTTCAATAAATATGCCGGGTACAGTGGCTCACACCTATCAGCCCAGCACTTCGGGAGGCCAAGGCAGGTGGATTACCTGAGGTCAGGAGTTTGTGATCAGCCTGGCCAACATGATGAAACCCCATCTCTACTAAAAATACAAAAGTCAGCGGGGTGTGGTGGCGGGCACCTGTAATTCCAGCTACTCGGGAGGCTGAAGAAGAATTGCTTGAACCCAGGAGATGGAGGTTGCAGAGAGCCAAGATCACATCATTGCACCCCAGCCTGGGCAACAAGAGCAAAACTCCATTTCAAAAAAAAAAAAAAAAAAAAGTTCAACAAATAATGTGACATACCTGGAAGACAAACCTCCAGGGACCTTTGGTTCTTGCTAATTCAAGTAATAAATCTGTCAACGTTCAAAGCTTTGAACTTACAAACTACTCCTAGAGATTTCTGTTATTTTGAATTCCAGTTTCCAAAACTGAACTTTAAGTAGCTTCCAGATTTTCTTGGAGATTGGAACTCAGTGAAATGAAGAGTTCTCTCTTTTAAAATGATAGAAGCCAAACTTAAAGGTAATTGATGGTTTTATAAAAATATATGGAAAAGATGTCTGCTTCAACATGTCTTCAAAATGTTAATCTGTAACTGGAAAATGTAGAATTAAACCATTCACTAATAAGTTCTTAAACCTTTATAGCAGCACATTTTACATTCTGAACTAATTTTTTTGTCAATACTATTAAATAGCTTGGTCTTTTTCTGATTAATAGGACTGTCACATACGGTGAATGATGCATTTACAATCTCTAGAAGATCAAATTTAAAAATACAAAAATAAAAATTATTGTGGCCTATACAGCAACCTTTTTGGCACCAGGGACCGGTTTCATGGAAGACAAGTTTTCCATGGACCCAGGGTGGGTGGTGGTGAGGCACAGGTGTGGTTTGAGATGATTCAAGTGCATTACATTTACTGTGCACTTTATTCCTATTATCATTACATTGCAATATATAATAAAATAATTATACAACTCACCATAATACAGAATCAATGGGAGCTCTGAGCTTGTTTTCCTGCAACTAGACGGTCCCAACTGGGGGTGATGGGAGACAGTGACAGATCATGAGGCATTAGATTCTAAAAAGGAGCACGTAACTTAGATCCCTCACACGTGCAATTCACAACAGGGCTCACGCTCTTTTAAGAACGCTGCCCCTGATCTGACAGGAGGCAGAGCTCAGGCAGTAATGTGAGTGACCCAGAGCAGCAATAAATACAGATGAAGCCTCACAACCCACTCACCCACTCACCACTCACCTACTGCTATGCAGCCTAGTTCTTAACAGGCCATGGATGGGTACTAGTCCGTGGCCCAGGGGTTGGGGAATCCTATTACACAGAACTCTTTGGAGAAAACAATCTCACTGCAGCAGTGAGCACATCCTTGTGAGAAGCAGGACATACTGTTTCAAATAGGTAGGACAGAACGAAATTACATGATGGGCTAAAAAGGCAAGATGAAAAATGTTGACTGATATGGTAATATGCTCAATTATTCAAATAAATATAGAATAACTACTTTATATGCTGTCTCTGTGGGCAGAGAGAGAAAATATAGGGTCCTATCCATCAAGAACCTCACAATTTAGTAGGACAGAAAGAATTATACAATAATAAACCAAAATTGGCCAGGAGCAGTGGCACACGCTTGTCATCCCAGGACTCTGGGAGGTGAAGGTGGGTGGACTACTTGAGCCAGAAGGTAAACAAATGACAAAACCCTGTCTCTACTAAAAACAAAATATTATCTGGGCACGGTGGTATTAAGAAAGTGACATCCAAATCAAACCATGAAGGATGCACGGGGTGATGATGGGCAAAGAACATTCATTTAAAATAATGCTGAGACATGGCAAGAAATGGCAACATCTAAATATTCTCATGTTTGTGGCTGTAGGTTCTTTCTTTTTTTTTTTTTTAAGTGGGGAGAATAACCTAGGGTCAAATTATCAAAGAGTGAGGGATTACAGGTTTCTGTTTAACCCAGTTTTAGGAAGACTTACCAGAGGAGCCGAAGGGAACAGGCTAAAGGGAAAGTCAACAAAGATTACAGAAGAAGCTCTTACAGTGAAGGGGGCAAAAAGTGGTTTTAGCAGTATTACCACATTAACATGCTAATTATGACTAACAATATTATCTCCATTTTTATTAAAATGTACATATTTCAAGAGTATAATAAAACTATGAATTGATAAGAATGATAAAAGATTAAAAATGCAGAAATATACAAAACACAAAACATGACAATATCTCTAATATGCTGGTATGCAAATAAAGCCTTCAAACTGGTAAGGAAAACATAGGTGACTTCTATCTTATCCATAATATTTATTTTTATTTATTTCCCTTTTATTTTGAAAAATTATAAAGAAAAATAACAGAACAAAAAAAATCCAACTTTGGTCCAAGTAAGTACTGATCTAAAATCTAAGTCTAAATAGCAAAGGCCAAACTACAGAATTTTAAAATAATAAGAAATTGGGTGGTCAGGCACAGTGGTCAGGCTCATTCATGTCATCCCAGCACTTCGGGAGGCCAAGGTAGGCAGATGGCCAGAGGCCAGGAGTTCGAGACCACCCTGGGCAACATGGTGCAACCCTGTCTCTTCACACCCAACATACCTAAAACTAAAAAGCCCAAAGTCACTAAACATAGGCAAAGACATTCCAGTACTGGAACTCCACACGACTCTTTGGCAGCTTCTAATAATGTTAGTTACGCATATATCTAACCTATGAGCCAGTAATTCCATGCCTAAATTGGAAAACATGGATACAAACACTTGTATATGAATGTTCATTGCTTTACTCACAACAGCCAAAAATTAGAGAAAAAATAAATCTCCAAGTGAACGGATAAATTGTTACACAGCTACAAAGAGATACTCAACAGCAACAACAAAGAAGGAACTACTGAGACATGTATTAATATGGATTAATCTAAAAAACATCATGCTAAGAGAAAACTAGACACAAAGGATCTGTATACTCCTAGTTATATGAAATTCCAGACCAGCAAAACTAACCTAAAGTAAAAAAAAAAAAAAAAAATTTTAAACAGTGGTTGTGTCTTCAAAGGATGCGGAAGGACTGACAAGGAAGGGCATGAGGGAAGAACTTTTTGAGGTCATGGTTGTTTGTGTTGAATATCTTCGTAAGGATTTGGGTAACAGATGCATTTGACAAAAAATAAATGGTACACTTAAGATTAGTGCATTTCACTGTATGTAAAGTTTACTTTAAAAACTGTAAACAAATATTCAACCCTACTTAATGACATGAAGCTGTAGTTGTTAGGGGTAAAATGCACTGATGTAACTTTTTTTTTTAATTTTGTAACTTTAAAATGCAAAACAAACAATAGGTTTGGTTGATGCATGACTGGAGGAACACAGAGATGGCTAGACATACCATAAAGCAAAAAAAATAGCAAATTGTTGATCGCAGAATCTAGGTGGCAGGGAGGTGGGCGATCACTGTACAATTCTTTCATCTTTTCTATGTTTGCAATTTTTCATGACAAAATGCTAAAGGGAAAACATTTGATGGCCAGAATATCAAACACAAGAGTAATAATACTACTAATATGAAACCCTAAAACAAAGACACTCATCTATGATAGCAAGAGTAATACTACTAATATGAAACCCTAAAACAAAGACACTCATCTATGATAGCAAGAGTAATACTACTAATATGAAACCCTAAAACAAAGACACTCATCTGTGATAGCAAGAGTAATACTACTAATATGAAACTCTAAAACAAAGACACTCATCTATGATAGCAAGAGTAATACTACTAATATGAAACCCTAAAACAAAGACACTCATCTATGATAGCAAGAGTAATAATACTACTATGAAACCCTAAAACAAAGACACTCATCTGTGATAGCAAGAGTAATAATACTAATATGAAACTCTAAAACAAAGACACTCATCTATGATAGCAAGAGTAATACTACTAATATGAAACTCTAAAACAAAGACACTCATCTATGATAGCAAGAGTAATACTACTAATATGAAACTCTAAAACAAAGACACTCATCTATGATAGCAAGAGTAATATTACTAATATGAAACTCTAAAACAAAGACACTCATCTATGATAGCAAGAGTAATACTACTACTAATATGAAACTCTAAAACAAAGACACTCATCTATGATAGCAAGAGTAATACTACTAATATGAAACTCTAAAACAAAGACACTCATCTATGATAGCAAGAGTAATAATACTACTATGAAACCCTAAAACAAAGACACTCATCTGTGATAGCAAGAGTAATACTACTAATATGAAACCCTAAAACAAAGACACTCATCTATGATAGCAAGAGTAATACTACTAATATGAAACCCTAAAACAAAGACACTCATCTATGATAGCAAGAGTAATAATACTACTATGAAACCCTAAAACAAAGACACTCATCTGTGATAGCAAGAGTAATACTACTAATATGAAACCCTAAAACAAAGACACTCATCTGTGATAGCAAGAGTAATACTACTAATATGAAACTCTAAAACAAAGACACTCATCTATGATAGCAAGAGTAATACTACTAATATGAAACTCTAAAACAAAGACACTCATCTATGATAGCAAGAGTAATACTACTAATATGAAACTCTAAAACAAAGACACTCATCTATGATAGCAAGAGTAATATTACTAATATGAAACTCTAAAACAAAGACACTCATCTATGATAGCAAGAGTAATACTACTACTAATATGAAACTCTAAAACAAAGACACTCATCTATGATAGCAAGAGTAATACTACTACTAATATGAAACTCTAAAACAAAGACACTCATCTATGATAGCAAGAGTAATACTACTACTAATATGAAACTCTAAAACAAAGACACTCATCTATGATAGCAAGAGTAATACTACTACTAATATGAAACTCTAAAACAAAGACACTCATCTATGATAGCAAGAGTAATACTACTACTAATATGAAACTCTAAAACAAAGACACTCATCTATGATAGCAAGAGTAATACTACTAATATGAAACTCTAAAACAAAGACACTCATCTATGATAGCAAGAGTAATACTACTACTAATATGAAACTCTAAAACAAAGACACTCATCTATGATAGCAAGAGTAATACTACTACTAATATGAAACCCTAAAACAAAGACACTCATCTATGATAGCAAGAGTAATACTACTAATATGAAACTCTAAAACAAAGACACTCATCTATGATAGCAAGAGTAATAATACTACTAATATGAAACTCTAAAACAAAGACACTCATCTATGATAGCAAGAGTAATACTACTACTAATATGAAACTCTAAAACAAAGACACTCATCTATGATAGCAAGAATCAGATGAGTGGTTGCCTCAGACAGGAGATGCGGGTGGCTGATGGCAAAAGAGCAGAAAGGAACTTTCTAGAGTGATATTTTATGTCCTATTGAGATGGTGACTGCACGGATACACACATTTGCCAAAACTCATGAAACTATACATAAAATGTGTGCCTCAAACTGCATATAAATTATACACCAAACATCAACTTGGTTGGTTTTTAAAATAAGTTCACAATATAAAATCTGGAATACACAGAAAAAGAAAAGAGAAATTAAGTCCCTCCAATCCCATCACCCAAATAAAATCACCAACCTTTCCTTCTGTTGACAATGACCATGCCTACTGAAGATAAAAATACACCTCACTGTTCTCCTTAGAAGGAAATATAGAAACAGTGACTTCCTAAATTCTGGAATTGCTTACTCAAGCATCTCAAAACCCACTGATTTAAATCCCCACAAGGCTATCACCGCTGTGACTCTTTAGGAAGTTAGTAACCATTCTGTGCCTGAATTTTCTCATGTGAAAAATTATTTACCACAAAGTGTTGTTGTAAATATTAAACAAAGTAACATATGTTTTTGAAGATGAAGAGTCAACTAGTTTTTAGAAATCATCCAGGCACAGAAGTCCACAAGCTTCCTCCCCTTGAGCCTTCCCCTACCCACCACCACCCTTTTCTTTTAAGCTGGCAGGCCTTCAATCCTCTAACTACACCCACCTCAAACCAGTCTAACTTATTCAACTGAATCCCCAATTCCTCTTGAAGATTAGATCAAAACCTTGAGTTAAGGCCAAAACGAAAAGAATACATAAAAATCAGAAAACTAAATTTAAAAGATGACAGCTGTCCTGAGAATGGAGAATCTAATGTTAAGGAAACAATTACTCCTTGAATGAAGTCCAACAAGTTTATTTAGATAAAATTTGTTTTTTATATGATATATGATTTAGGTCAGTCAAAATATGTAACCTAGAGAATAGTAATGAAAGATTATATTCTAGAGGCAGGGTGCAGTGGGTCATGCCTATAATTCCAGCACTTCAAGAGGGAGGATTGCTTGTACCCAGCAGTCTGAGATCAGCCTAGGCAACATAGTCACCAACATGACTGTCTCCACAAACGAACAGTATGTGCTAAAGAAAGAGAACATGAGTTTTAAAAGAAAAACAAGGAAGAATTACTGACATTCTAATGCCTGACAGCTAAGGCGTACTGAAAGCTGGAACTTGGGAGAGAACATCTCTGGATAGACATCGTGCCCATAAAGTGAATTTGACCAGACAAGAAAAAAATAATTTAAACCACGTAGGAGATTATGCTTGCCACTCTGCTCACTGATTATACGCCTAGAAAGAACGCAAAATAAGAGATTAAATTTTGCTGCTTTCTCTTGGGTCTCACTTCCCAAGTGTTTCTCAAAATGTCAGATTCTAATCTTTAGAGCCACTTATTTTTCTCACACTATAGGACATAAACACAAACCTACTCTTTCTCTGATGTTTAACAATGAAAACATAATTTATTCCAATAGTTGAGGGAAAATGGTGAGTGCTGGACTTCCAGAGACTGTGTATTTTATGGGCAACTTCAGGGATTTCCAAAGTTATCTTTGACTAAATGCCATTTTTGTATTCCTTGGATCAGTATACTCAGACAGTGAAGCGAAAACTCTTGTTGCAAGAAACAGAAAATACCAAGATATTAAACAATTCTAGAATATTGGTTTGGGGAAACCAAGAATTTACTATCCTGTATGCTGATGTCAGCTACTTTATTTAACAAACCTTTTTTATTTGGATTTCTGCTATAAATCACTACTCAAGGTGATAAAAAGTTAGTAAGGTGCTACTAGGTTCCTTTAAAATTTCATATTCTAGATAAAAACAGTAATCCGAATCCTAATATGAATTCCTGTATACGTTAAGTCTCATCTACACACATTTACCTGTATACTTTTTTTGCAATCTTCTGAACTTTGTTTTCAGTAAACATAAACTGTAAGTTCTTTCTGTTGGAGATTTAAAAAAAAAAAAAAAAAAAGAGGCAACTAAAGATCAGTAAAGATAATGAGAGAGAAAAGAAGGACTATTTTAAATTGAAGCTTGTTAAAGATAAAGGAAGGGAACTAAAAACAAAGTCGACCTTAAAACTGCTAATCCAGAACTGCCATCTGAGGAGAAAAAAGTATGCGTTCACACTGGAATAAAATAAATACATCCAAGAGTCTGGGAAAAGGGTATCAAAAACATCTACTCAACTATGGCAAGGAGGATAAACACAGGTAGGTCATTCAAACTTTTTCTATCCCATTCATCTGGGACGAGAACAAAACCAAGAAATGTCCCTCAGGTAAAAGAGATTAATTTTACAATAGCTTATTAATATTTTAGAAAGACAAAACATCACTGCTAATATGTTAACGATCATTTATTCATTTATGGTTCTCATTCAATAAATATTTATTGAAAGCCTATAATGAGCTAGTTTTAGTCACTGGCATCAGTCATGAACAGGACATAGAAAAGTCTTTACTCTCATGGAAATTACATGCAAATGAGAGAAAAAAAAAAGATAATTTTAGAGAGAAACGTGTGTTATTAAGAAAATAGGCCAGGCACCGTGGCTTGCACCTGTAATCCCAGCACTTTGGGAGGCCAAGGCAGGCAGATTGCTTGAGCTCAGGAGTTCTAAACCAGTCTGGGCAACATGGTAAAACCCTGTCTCTACAAAAAATAAAAAGTAACAAACATTAGCTGGCTGTGGTGGCATGTACCTGTAGTCCCCAGCTACCTGAGAGGATGAGGTGGGAAGATGGTTTGAGGCTAGGAGGTGGAGGTTCTAGTGAGCAGGGATCATGCCACTGCACTCCAACCTGGGCAACAGAGCCAGACCCTGTTTTGAAAAAAGAAAAAGAAAAGGCCAGGAGTGGTTGTTCATGCCTGCAATCTCAGAACTTTGGGAAGTAGAGGTGGACAGGTTGCTTGAGCTCAGGAGTTCCAAACTAGCCTGATGAACAGGGCAAAAGCACATCTCTACAAAAAATTAGCTGCATGTGGTGGCACATGCCTGTCCCAGCTACTCAGGAGGCTGAGGTGGAAGGATTGCTTGAGCCTGGGAGGCAGAGGTTGCAGTGAGCTGACCCTGAGCCACTGCACTCCGGCCTGAGCAAAAGAGTAAGATCTTGTCTCAAAAACAGAAAAAGAAAATAAAACAGGGAGTAGGACCCCTCAAGGCCAGGAGTCCAAGGCTGCAGTAAGCTATAGCACCTGTGAATAGCCCCTGCAATCCAGCCCTAGCAACATGAGATCTCATCACAAAAAAGAAATAAACAAAACAAATGGTAAAGGTTGACCATCAAAAGGATCCTCTCTAAGAAGCTAAAAACATGAATCTTGACAAGAAACTAGCCAGCAATCAAGCCACACAATTCTGGAGGAAGAGTATTTCTGGGAGAGAAAAAATAGGAAAGACTGTGTGACAGGAATACGCCTAACAGGTGCAAAGAACAGAAAGAAGGGAAGTGGACGGAAAGGGAAATGGCTCACAATGAGATCAGAGGTGGTCAGGGCCGGATCAGGTAGAGCCTGCAGGGAACTGTGTGCCGCATTTTCATTTCATTTTATCCTTACTAAAAGCATCTCCAGGGACTGAAGACTACAGAAGGGACTTGCCCAAGGCCTAACACCAAAGCCTGGATCTAAATAATTACGTAAGTTGTTGAGTTTGCTTACTCTCTCTCTAATTAAATGCACAGTTATGAGGAATTTCACTCAGAATTTCAGTTCCCATGACTTTTACATAAAATTATTACCTATGTTACTCAATCACAATTTCCTGATTTACCATGGAGGTTTTTAGGAACTTGGTCCTCACAGTAGGAGAATGTTCTAAGAAAATGTGGTATCTGCTACAAGATAAGCAAGTACCAAATACTATGGGAACACAGAAGGGACAGTTACCATTTCCAAAGGAAAAACCTGTAAGAAGTTTAAGAACTGATCTTTAAAAGTAGTATTTCAAGTGGATATTAAGGATAACAATACATCAGAGAAATGGCAGGAGGATCGTCAAGAAAACAGAATGGTGAGTTTTAAGGAATACTATACAGCAGTCTGCCCTTAACTGCAATTTAACTTTCATGGTTTCAGTTACCTATGGTCAACCATGGTCCAAAAATATCAAAACTCCAGAAATAATTAACAGCCTGTAAGTTTTAAACACTCATGAATGCCTACACATTGCCCATGTCATTCACCTCACTTTGCCATTTTATCATTTTCCGTCATCACAAGAAGGGTGAATACAGTATTCTGAGACAGACCACATTGACATGATTTTTACTGAATATAATGTTATAATTATTGTTTATTAGTTATTGCTATTAATTTCTTTGCCTAACTTATAAATTAAACCTTATAACAGGCATGCATGTTGTGGTTGTAAGCATCTACTGGGGGGTCGTGGACCGTATCCTTCAGAGATAAAGGAGGACTACTGTATTTAGTTCTTTAAACGTGATTTCATAGAAAATAAAATAAAATCCCATGGTAATATATGTTTTGTACATGTTCTGTAACAAATCGTATATCACATGACTTTCTTCATTCAATGAAAGTATTAAGTATTTTCTATTAAAGAACCTAGCTGTCAAACCAGACTTAGGCTTTGTAAAGTAAATTTATTCACCAAATACAGAGAGCCCAGTTCCATATCACTAATATAACTTTTTCCTGGCAAAACTGTCATGATTATCAAAAGCAAAAGTTCACATTTTTAAAAACATGGTAAGTTATACAAAACCTTTATCTCAAATCTCCCTCCAATCCCCACTACGTTGATAGTAAAAGGAATTTTTTTTAAAAACCAACTACAAAAATAGGAACTAACAGCAGGCAAAGTAGAGATCACAACCGAATCCTGTTATCTGATAGAAAATCCAAAAAAAGAGAACAGAGGTAAAAAATGGCTAAGAAGTTTTCAAAGGTAATGTAAGTATTTCATACAACTGAAGAACTTAATACCTCTGTTCTCAGAGACTACCATTCTCCTCCTTGCCCACTCCACTAAAGCCCCAATAGTTTCCAGGTTATTTCTCAAGCAGGTCAGGCATGCGATGGCTAGTCAAGCTGCCTTCAGTGCTCTTCCCCCAGATAACCACGAGGCTCGCTCCTTCACTCCCTTCACATCTGCATTCAAATGTTTCCTTATCCATGATACCTTCCTTGACACCTTACATTGACAGTTTAACACCAACATTAATATTTTTGTGGAAAGTCAAAAAAAATAAAAATATAAAGTTAACCCCACCCTCTATATTCCTTTTCCAGTCCATTTCCATAATCACCATCTACAAAATTTGTTTCTCCATCAGAGCAGAGATTTTGTTTTGTTCACAACTATGTGCCCAAAAGCTTAAAACACATATTTGGAAGGACACGTGCCGTGGCTCATGCCTGTAATCCCAGCATTTTCGGAGGCCAAAGCAGGTGGACCACCTGATGTCGGGAGTTTGAGACTAGCCTGACCAACAGGGAGAAATCCCATCTCTACTAAAAAAATACAAAATTAGCTGGGCATGGTGGCACATGCCTGTAATCCTAGCTACTGGGGAGGCTGAGGCAGAAGAATGGCTTGAACCTGGGAGGCAGAGGTTTTGGTGAGCCAGGATCGCACCATTGCACTCCCGACTGGGCAACAAGAGCAAGATTCCATCTCAAAAATAAAAAAACAACAACAACAACACACATTTGGCATTCAACAGGCATTTGCTGAATTGTTGTTTAAAATAATCAGGGCCAGGCGTGGTGGCTCACGCCTGTAATCCCAGCACTTTTGGAGGCCGAGGCGGGTGGATCACGAGGTCAAGAGATTGAGACCATCCTGGTCAACCTCTACTAAAAATACAAAAACAAACTAGCTGGGCATGGTGGCGCGTGCCTGTAATCCCAGGTACTCAGGAGGCTGAGGCAGGAGAATTGCCTGAACCCAGGAGGCGGAGGTTGCGGTGAGCCGAGATCGCACCATTGCACTCCAGCCTGGGTAACAAGAGCGAAACTCCGTCTCAAATAATAATAATAATAAAATAATCAAAAATTACGACATAACTGAAAGATGGGATGAAGGGAGAACAGTGGGCTCATCTACTACGTCATCAAAAAACTGGTTAATTCTCTGGAGCAGCAGTTTTTTTTTTTTAACCGTGAGGTCCTTTATAATCTTTCCTGTTTTTTGAAATGGAATTCCACTCTGTCGCCCAGGCTGGAGCACAATGGCACGATCTCAGCTCATTGAAACCTCTGCCTCCCAGGTGCAAGTGATTCTTGAGCCTCAGGCTCCCGAGTAGCTCGAATTACAGGCGCCTGCCAACACACCCAGGTGTTTTATATTTTTAATAGAGACAGGGTTTCCCCATGCTGACCAGGATGGTCTTGAACTCCTGACCTCAGGTGATCTGCCTGCCTCAGCCCCCAAAGTGCTGGGATTACAGGTATGAGCCACCACGCCCGGTCCTGAGGTCCTTAATTATCTTAAAAATTGGGGGGCGCGGTGCATCGCTTGAGCCCAGGAGTATAAAACCACCCTAGAAAACAGGCTGAAACCTGTATCTACCAAAACCAGAAAAATTAGCCAAGCATAGTGGTACAAACTTGTAGTCCCAGCTACTCAGGAGGCTGAGGTGGGAGGACTGCCTGAGCTCAGGAGGCAGAGAATGTAGTGAGCTGAGACTGTACCACTGCACTCCAGACTGGGTATCAGAGAGAGACTCTGTTTCAGAAAAAAAAAAAATCACTGGAAGGTCTCAAAAAGCTTTTATCATGTGGGTTGTTTCTACTGATGCTTACTAAGATGGTCTAGATCTGTGTCCTAACCCAAATCTCAGGTTGAAGTGTAATCTCTACTTCTGGAGGCAAGGCCTGCTGGTAGGTGACTGGATTATCACGTGACTTTCTTACGGTTCACCACCATCCCTTTGGTGCTGCTCTCATTACAGAGTTCTCACAAGAACTGGTTGTTTAAAATTTGATGGCACCTCCCGCTTCTCTCCTGCTCCTGCCATATAAGACACTAACTCCTGCTTTGCCTTCTACCATGGCTCCCTAAGCCTCCCCAGAAGCAGATGCTGCCATGCTTCCTATACAGCCTGTAGAACCTTGAACCAATTAAACCCCTTTTCTTTATATATTACCCAGTCTCAGCTATTTATAGCAGTGTGAGAATGAACGAATACCCTTGCCCTATTGGGAAGTAAAACTCCTAAATGCTTTAAAATGTATTACTTTAAAATGCAGTAACAGGCCAGGTGAGGTGGCTCATTAGGAGGCTGACATGGGCAGATCACTTGAGGTCAGGAGTTTGAGAGCAGCCTGGGCAACATAGTGAAACCTTGTCTCTACTAAACATAAAAATCAGCCAGGTTGGTGGTCCACGCCTGTAATCCCAGCTACTCAGAAGGCTGAGGCAAGAGAACCACTTGAACTCGGGAGGCAGAGGTTGCAGTGAGCTGAGAGTACACCACCTCACTCCAGCCTGGGAGACAGAGTAAGATTCCATCTCAAAAAAACACCGCAAACTCATATCGAATATAAGTAACTTTTATCAAAATATTTTCAAAAATTTAATAAGAAGAGTAGTAATGCTATACAGTTTTCTGCAAATCTAATGACTAGCTTAAAAAAAGAAAGCTGGATTCTCACATCTGCATCTAAATTCAATCTATCATGAGACACTGTTTTGGTTAAATTATAAGAAAATCCAGGTCCACACAAATATGTAGGGTTTTTTTTGTCTGTTTTTGAGATGGAGTTTCGCTCTTGTTACCCAGGCTGGAGTGCAATGGCGCGATCTCGGCTCACCGCAACCTCCGCCTCCTGGGTTCAGGCAATTCTCCTGCCTCAGCCTCCTGAGTAGCTGAAACTACAGGCATGCACCACCGTGCCCAGCTGATTTTTTGTATTTTTAGTAGAGATGGGGTTTCACCATGTTGACCAGGACGGTCTCGATCTCTTGACCTCGTGATCCACCCGCCTCGGCCTGCCAAAGTGCTGGGATTACAGGCGTGAGCCACTGCACCTGGCCCCGCAAATATGTAGTTGACAAAAGTAGTAGTATTTTTAATAACCTTTTCAGGTAAGTGTGGGTGTTAATCCTCTTAGATACTACCCCAAAACTTTACAAGGGCAGTTTTAGTTAATTGCAATGTGGAATCTGAAATCTTACCAATGAAACCTCGTACCATTTCACTGAAAAATCGACTACTCTACATTGCACTTTACATAGATCTTTCACCCATACTTGACTTTGTAACATCATGCATCGGTCATATGAAAAATACTGTTTCACCAAATTAGGCACCTCTTTCAAACATGACACATTTCATTATGTAACAGTAAAAAAAAAAAAATTAATAACACAACCAATCTCATCAGAAAATCTGGAGAAGCTGTCAAAATTTTAGTGACTGATAGGAGTGTCCCACAACTCTAATTTTTGCTTGACAGTCTGAATTTTATCTTGGCAACAAATTCTATCATTTGCTTCTCTTGAAGGGAAAGGCTCACTTCATTTGAGAAAATATGTACAAATATCCAAGTTTACATAACTATAGCTTGCTACCTTCAGGTAAAAATGTATTCATGAAAAAAGTGACTAGTTTGTTAATCCAGTTCATAACTAAATTAAACAAGTTATTTTCTGAAAATAAGCACCATACACTGGCATGCAGCGGAAGAGCCTATAACAACCTTCCCAAGAACACATGGACACACTGAGAAGAACATTCACTGGGGTCTTTCAGAGGGAGGAGCGAGAGGATAAGGAAAAGTAACTGAGTACTAGGCTTAATACCTGGGTGGTGAAATAATCTGTACCACAAACCCCATGACAGAAGTTTACTATGTAACAAACCTGTACTTGTACCCCTGAACTTAAAGTTAAAAACAAAAAAAAAAAAAAACAAGCCAGGCATGGTAGCTAACGCCTATAATCCCAGCACTTTGGGAGGCCGAGACGGGCAGATCACCAGAGGTCAGGAGTACCAGAACAACATGACCAACATGCAGAAACCCCCGTCTCTACTAAAAACACACAATTAGCTGGGGATGGTGGCACATGCCTATAATCCCAGTTACTTGGGAGGCTGAAGCAGGAGAGTCCCTCGAACCTGGGAGGCAGAGGTTGTGATGAGCCGAGATCGCACCATTGCACTCCAGCCTGGGTAACAAGAGCAAAAATTCATCTCAAAAAAAAAAAAAGAAAGAGAAAAACAAAACTTCGCATTTTGTCACTTGGAATATTAAAAATACATGTACTCAAGGATTAAAATTAATAAATTAACAGTTTTTACTCCTTTTTTTTTCTGAGTAGCTGGGACTACAGGCACGTCCCACTACACCCAACTAATTTTTGTATTTCAGTAGAGACGGAGTTTCACCATGTTGGCGAAGATGGTCTCGATCTCCTGACCTTGTGATCTGCCCGCCTCGGACTCCCAAAGTGCTGGGATTACAGGCATGAGTCACCGTGCCCGGGCTCTGCTTTTTCTTAAACTGTAAATATGCAGTCATTCTCAGTGCAGTGTTGCCACTGTCTTGATGCGTGCTACAGGGCCAGCAGTTTAAAGCACCACTGTTTTCTGCATCATTAGTGTACATGTCAACTTATGTTTCCATCGGTTACATAGCAAATGAGAACTTGGTATTATTCTGAAATAGTTTCAACCTGGGAGACCTCCTGAACACCTGACCCACCTCAAGTATCCACAGACTACACTTTGAGAACCACTACTCTGGAAGTACATATAAAATCTAAGAGGAAACAGATATATCTTCGGAGAAGAGAGTCAGGTCACAGGAAGATAAGAATGACAAGGAGCCTTGTTTTTTCCCCTGTACATTCTTTGTACCGTATAAATTTGATACACTTTGTATGTATTACTTGTCTCTAAAAAAAGTTACCTTAAAAAAAAGACATTTAAACTGACATAAAAACTCAGTAGAAATTAAACATACTAGTAGAAATATAAGTACATAAGTAAATATAAAGAAATATAAGCATACTACTTAGAAATATAAAGGTATATTCTAGAAAAAATAAGAGCTAAAATGTTTCTATTTAGGCAGTACAACTAAAGATTAAGAGAGTGGCAGAGAAAACTGCTGTGTTTCATTATAAGCCTTTTGAAACTGACTTTTAAAACCAGGTACATATATTAATTGGTTGAAAAATTTAAATATTTGAGATATTACTTTGAAAAAAACACCGATTAAGTTAGGTTCAGTAAGTAAATAAAGCAAATATCCATACACAGGTGAAAAACTGGCTGTGAAATAAAACAAGATGTAATAGTAACTGCCTGGGGCAAAAAAAATGCACTGGTGAGTTTTCAATCACATACAAAAATTTTGTTTTATAAAAATCTTTTTTCTTTTTTTAGATGAAGTCTAGCTCTGTTGCCCAGGCTGGAGTACAGTGGCATGATCTCATCTCACTGCAACCTCTGTCTCCCAGGTTTCAAGTGATTCTCCTGCCCCAGCCACTCAATTAGTAGCTGGGATTACAGGCATGCATCACCCCACCCGGCTACTTTTTTCGGTATTTTTTAGTAGAGACAGGGTTTCACCATGTTGGCCTCAAATGATCCATCTGCCTCAGCCTCCCGAAGTGCTGGGATTACAGGGGTGAGCTACCGTACCCAGCTCAATTTTTTTAAAATTTATTTTAAAGCTCATTAAAAAGCAACAATTTTCTTCAGATTAGAATGTCTCATGACTTAGTTAAAAACAGTTAAAAGCATAAACTTTATTTTTTTAATAAACAGTTAAGTAGCCAAAGACACACATGCACACACGATTCTTTTTTTCTTCATTTCATATGATCACAATTAAGAACGTATCAGAGGCTGGGCGCAGTGGCTTACGCCTGTAATCCCAGCACTTTGGGAGGCCGAGGCGGGTGGATCACAAGGTCAAGAGATCAAGACCATCATGGTCAACAAGGTGAAACCCCGTCTCTACTAAAAATATAAAAAATTAGCTGGGCATGGTGGTGCACGCCTGTAGTCCCAGCTAGTCAGGAGGCTGAGGTGGAAGAATCGCCTGAACCCAGGAGGCGGAGGTTGCGATGAGCCAAGATCGCGCCATTGCACTCCAGCCTGGGTAACAAGAGCAAAACTCCGTCTCAAAAAAAAAAGAACATATCAGAATATAACTCATGTATTTGAAAAATAAAACAAATTAAAAATCACTTTATGATAATAAACTGCTAAATCTTACATGATTATTTCATAAAATCTTCACAGAAATATAAACCTAGTATCAAAAATCTAATTTAGTTTCCTAGAGATGTCCTGATCCAGAAAGAAGAGATAACTTCTGTATATAACGCAAAAGCAAACCGGACTGCCCACTAAAAGGAACCAGGGTTCAATGGAAAATGGCTCATTCCAACACTGACACAGGAAAGAAACAAGATGAGCTTGGAAAATCTCGATATGGCAGAAAGAAAGGAAATATTTAGGAAAAAAAAAAAAGAGGGTATGTTAAAAAGACACAATAACCCATGTGGAGAAGCTCCTAATGGACAAATCTGGGACAATTTGAACATTAAAATAAAGGTAATAATGGGTTATGACCCACTGAACAGGGAACATACAAATCTTTATTAATAATCAGATAAAAGAATGTCTCTTCCTTATAAAAGAATGTCTATTAGTGAAGAAAAAGGATGAGTTACAAAATAAACACTTACCAACCATCAGAGTAAAGATCAGGATAGACAAGAATCATCAACGGATGCTATGTGACCCTTGAGGAGCAGAGTATCTGAACCATCTCAAAGTTATCCCCACGGATTGCCTATTTGATGTACATTACAGGAGAATAAGGAGATATGACAACTAAATGCATTTTGTGATCCTGACCTGCACCCTATGAGGAAAATGCTGTAAAGGCATAAATGCTGTTATTAGGACAAACAGACGAAACTGGACAATGAGCTGCAGATTAGTATTACCGAAGTTAAATTTCCTGAATTTGGTAACTGCTGCAGTGAGAATGCAAAAGAATACAATACACGGTGAATATTTAGAAACAAATGGGCATAATGTAAGCAATTTACTTTTAAAAGATTCAAGAGAGAGTAAGGGGCCAGGAGCAGTGGCTCATGCCTGTAATCCCAGCACTTTGGGAGGCCGAAGCAGGCTGATCACTTAAGGTCAGGAGTTTGAGCCAACATGGTGAAACAGCCTGGCCAACATAGTGAAACCTGTCTCTACTGAAATACAAAAATTAGCTAGATGTGGTGTTAGGCATCTGTATTCCCAGCTACTCAGGAAGCTGAATCAGGAGAATCACTTGAATCCGGGAGGTAGAGGTTGCAGTGAGCCGAGATCATACCACTGTACTCCAGCTTGGGAGACAGAATGAGACTCCATGAGACAGGCAGATCACTTGAGGTCAGGAGTTCGAGACCAGCCTGGTCAACATAGCAAAATCCCATCTCTACCAAAAATATTAAAAATTAGCCGGCTATGGTGGCGTGCACCTCTAATCCCGGCTATCTGGGAGGCTGAGTCAGGAGAATTGCTTGAACCTGGGAGGCAGAGGTTGCAATGAGCCAAGATGGTGCCACCACACTCCAGCCCGGGCCACAGAGTGAGACTGTGCCACACACACACATACACACACACACACACACACACACACACACACGGTAAAAACAAATTGGGATGTCAAAAGATAGTAAAATAACAGACAAAAAAAAGACAGTAAAATAAGTGATTTATTCAAGTGCCTTATAGTACATATGAATAAAGGAAATCACAATATTGATTCAGCTTGACACCTAGAGGTATAGAGAATTTCTTAACTTCTATTCTGCAGAAAAGGAAACATATTTTGTAAGTATCCAAGCAAATAAATGCTAAACTAAGATGCTAATCCTGTATGTCCTCAGGAAAACACAGAAATCTTTGATTTTCATGTTAACACAACCCACACTGCAGAATTCTCCTTTCCAACAGCAAGTCATAAGCCCTCATAGGCAGGTGTTAAGAGCCTGTCCTTTGTTCTAACTCAAGCACTGGCACAGTGCCTGAAATACAGCAATCCTGTTTGTTGAGTACTGAACATTTACAAATAGAAAGAAAATACTGTATTTCATCAAAATGAAAAAGGGGGGAAGGAAAGAGACAAATACAGTACTTTTACAAATTTTTTTTTTTTTGAGACAGAGTCTGTCACACAGGTTGGAGTGCAATGGTACAATCTAGACTGACTGCTACCTCCACCTCCTGGGTTCAAGCGATTCTCCTGCCTCAGCCCCCTGAATAGCTGGGATTACAGGTACCCACCACCACACCTGGCTACTTTTCGTATTTTTAGTAGAGACAAGGTTTCATCATGTTGGCCAGGCTGGTCTCAAACTCCTGACCTCAGGTGATCCACTCGCCTCGACCTACCAAACTTCTGGGATTACAGGCATGAGCCGCAGTGCCCAGTCACTTTTACAAATTATTTTAAAACATTTTTAAATATGATTGAGCTTTTTTTTTTGAGACGGAGTCTTGCTCTGTCACCCAGACTGGAGTGCAATGGCACAATCTCAGCTCACTGCAACCTTCACCTCCTGGATTCAAGCCACTCTCCTTCCAAGTAGCTGGGATTAGAGGCGCACACCACCACGCCCAGCTAAATTTTGTAACTAGTAGAGACAGGGTTTTGCCATGTTGGCTAGGCTGGTCTCGAACTCCTGACCTCAGGTGATCCGCCTGCCTCAGCCTCCCAAAATGCTAGGATTACAGGTGTAAGTCACTATATTCGGCCTAAACAGGAATGAACATTTTCAGAAAACTATTATTTTATTGTATTTCATTTATTTATTTGAGACAGGGTCTGGCTCTGTCACCCAGGCTGGAGTGCAGTGGTATGATCTCAACTCACTGTAACCTCTGCCTCCTGGGCTCAAGCCATCCTCTTACCTCAGCCTCCCAAGTAGCTGGGACTACAGGCATGTGCCATCATGGCCTGGAAAATGTATTTTTTTGGTAGAGACAGAGTTTCGTCACATTGCCCAAGTTGGTCTTGAACTCCTGGGCTCAGGCAATTCACCTGCCTCAGTCTCCCAAAATGCTGGGATTGCAGGCATGAGCAATTGTGCCCGGCCAAAAAACAGTATTTTACAATATGAACATTTTCAAACCTCACAAAGACAGAGAATATTGTTGGCGCCCATGAACCCATCACCCCAACCCAACAATTATCCAGACTGTGCCAGACCTACTTCATCTATCTCATCTCCCTCCATTGCTTTCTTTTGGTTTTTATCTGGTATCTGTTTAAAATATCAGACATTGCTGGGCACGGTGGCTCACGCCTGTAATTCCAGCACTTTGGGAGGCCAAGGTGGGTGGATCACCTGAGGTCAGGAGTTTGAGACCAGCCTGGCTAACACGGTGAAACTCCATTTCTACTAAAAATACAAAAAATTAGCCAGGAATGGTGGCATGCGCCTATAATCCCAGCTTCTCTGGAGGCTGAGACAGGAGAATTGCTTGAACCCAGAAACCAGAGTTTGCAATGAGCCCAGATCATGCCATTGCACTCCAGCTTGGGCAACAAGAACGAAATTCTGTCTCAAAAAATAGTAACAAAATAAAATACCAGACATCTGCAAGTTTTCTCCCTCATTCCTCAGTCTCTAAAAATAAAAAAGAAAAAAGTGGGTATTTTCTTACATAAACATAATGCCATATCAGCCCTAAGAAAATCACAGTAACTCCTTGATATCCTCTAATACCCATCCATATTCAGATGTCCCCAGTGTTTCAAAAATAATTTTCTATGATTGGTTTGAGTCAGGATTTAAACAACAGCAACATATTGTATTTGGTTACTACACATAAAATAATTTTTATCTTTCTGCTACATCATTTGGCAGCAAATACGAAAAGCTTAATAGACAAACCAAATAATTAATTTACATTTGTAGATTCTCGAGACTCAAACCTCATCCAGAGCATTTGCCATTCCTGCTATCTGTACCAGTCTTCCTCCAAATCGCCACTATGGCTGATCTCTTTCTAGTCAATGAAGCCGCAAGCCAAATTACCCTCAAAAAAGGCCCTCCCTGCCAGGCACGGTGGCTCACACCTGTAATCCCAGCACTTTGGGAGGCCGAGGTGGGTGGATCACGAAGTCAGGAGAAGGAAACCATCCTGGTCAACATGGTGAAACCCTACCTCTTTTTTTTAAAGGCCCTCCCTAACCACTCAATCTAAATAAAAATCACTTCTATCCATGCCATATTACATGCTCCTGTTTTCTTCACAGCACTTACCACTACCTGAAACCATTCTGTTTATTATCTTCCCCCAAACACAACAGAATGTCAGCTCCATGAAGGCAGAGTGCCTTCACTGAAGACGAGTGACAGTGCCTACAACATGAGACATTCAATACCTGTAACGACATAATAATGCAGTATGTAAGCTCAGCTAAATATCGGGGGTCTTTTTGTTGTTTTCTTTTGTTTTGTTTTTTCGAGACAGAGTTTTACTCTGTCACCCAGGCTGGAGTGCAGTGCACTTAGCTCACTGCAACCGCCACTTCCCAAGTTCAAGCCATTACACCTCAGCCTCCCGAGTAGCTGGGATTACAGGCGTGTGCCACCACCACACCCTGCTAAATTTTGTATTTTTTTTTTTTAGTAGAGACAGAGTTTCACCATGTTGGCCTGCCTGGTCTGGAACTCCTGACCTCGTGATCTGTCTGCCTTTGCTTCCCAAAGTGCTGGAATTACAGGTGTGAGCCAGGGCAACTAGTCTCAGATAAGTATTTGTCTTTAAACATTTGTAATTCACTCCTCATGTAATATATAAATTGGGTACTTGTAGAAAACTGGGCCAGCTGTTACCAATCATCTGTAGGATGTAGGAAAGAAAAAAAACAGAGTCCAGTATAAGATATTCAAATATAACTCTGGACTTTTACTGAACAATAATCACAGGCTTCTGAAAAATTATTCGGGACAATTTTTAAAATGTTATCAGGAGTAATGAAAAAAAATCTTAGTACCATGTGAAAGCTGTTAAAGCTTGAGTACTTTACATCTACAATGCAACAGCAATAGCCATGATATGCGGAACAACAATCAGGTTTTTTGGTTTGTCTTGAAACAGCCTTCCTCTGTCGCCCAGACTGGACTGCAGTGAGTGGCATGATCTCAGCTCACTGCAACCCCCACCTCCCAGATTCAAGCCATCCTCCTGCCTCCGCTTCCCAAGCAGCTGGGACTACAGGCACACACCACCACGCACGGCTAATTTTTTGTATTTTCAGTAGAGATGCGGTTTCACCATGGTGGCCAGGCTAGTGGAACTCCTGACCTCAAGTGATCTGCCTGCCTTGGCCTCCCAAAGTGCTGGGATTACAGGGGTGAGCCACCATGCCTGGCCGACAGTTTCATCATAGGTGTTATCCATATACCTATCATGAGGGAATTGATGCTTTCAGTACCAAAAACCTACCTAGATACACAAACCATTAATTTGGAACCTAGAGAAAACCAGTTATCTATTCTACAGTTCTCAAGTAAACAGGGAGAGCTGAAGCCCAAGGAGGGTTAACAATCAACTGGGAGATCTTACGTAGAGCAAGCAAAGATAGATCTAAAATCTAGATCTCCTGTCTCTAGCCCTAAGATTCACAGGATAATGTTACCCATAGAATGTTAATGCCAAGTTACAACATATTTAACTGCTATCAATTTTTAGATTGTCTCTTTTATTTCCTATTTAAGTCTTAGCCCAAAGGGGGGAGAAAAACTCAAAAGAAGAGTTTTTCACATATAAGCATGCCTTAAGTAAAGCATGATACAGAAATTCCTTTTGAAACTACAACAATAAAAGAAACATCTAAAAATCTAAACGGTTTGATTCAATTAGTTTCTTTCACATTTTAAATTTTAAAGTAAAATAACTACTTAGGAGTATCTGATAAGTGACTATACCTTGGCCTTATACAAGCAAGGAGCTGTTCCGTATACATCAGTATAGCTCCCTCTCAATAATCTGTAGAAATGGAGCACCAATGAGAAATTTGTTAAGGTGTAACCTCTGCTGTAATGCATTTTTCACCAAAACGAAGTCACTTTGTTATACCTTTCTTCAAAAACCAACTCTCTTTCTGGTGAAACAACTACCAAGCAAGTGGTCAACTGACACCAAACAAAAGTTAAAGTGACAGAAACACCTACACACGACACAGCACCCATGATAAGCAAGGAGAGACTCACTCTTCCTACTTTTTCCCATAATATTGTTCAGACCAATTTATAAACACCCTCACCAATTCTTACAATACTTTTGTGAGTCCTTGGTCACAACGAGCAGGAGAGAGATGATAAAGTCATTTGTCCAAGGTTAAACGACAAGAAAGTACAATAAATCAAGTCTTTAAAAAAAAAAATCAATTGAAGAGTACTTTAAAAGGCCTTGCTTCTTATCCATCTGTTTTACCTCACAAATATAATCAAAGACTAGGGTGAAACAATGTGGCTTATACTGAAATGAAGACGTTTATGAAAACACATACAGCAACAAAGTATCAAAAGTAACCTTTACTGTAAGTTCAGTGTTACAGAACTTGTGTGTGGTATTCTTAAAATCACATTCAAGCATTTACAAGTATGTCTCTCTCAGACACACACACACACACACACAAATGGGAAAGGAAATGGAACCTTAGCTTATCTTTTTCCCAGTAGATTCTTTTGGTTGAAGAGGTCCCTAAAACAAGAAAATTACAGGTAAAATACCAAATGAAATAAAGTTTAGATTAAGTCAGGTTCGAAAGCTACAGGAACTCCTACAAAACGAAGTCCGTGTCAGCCGGCATCTTACCATTCAAGAGAATCCTAAATTAATGCCCACGTAAATCAAGAAACAGGAAAGCTTCCAACAATACAATGGAGTCACCCCACACAGCACACACGAACAGACTGAACGAATACCCTACACTTCCTGGTATTTTTGGAATATCAAAACTTGCACTCAGGTTGAGCAATACCCGTCTGCAGAGATCTACTATAACCTATTTAGGAGCTGCTGTGACAAATCTGCTTCCGCAGCGCCGGGCAGACGTTCCCGCGACGGCACCCCCCACTGACTCGGATCAATTATCCGAGGACAAAAGTAAAAACACGAAGCTTCCTTCTAAACGACCAACGAGCCAACCCCGTACCGAATCCGACGCGTCCGTGTCCCAGCTGTTCCGGGGACTACGTTTCCCCGGCCACGGCAGCAGCGGGCGACACCGCGGCCGTCAGGGCCACCGAGCGCCCCGCAAGTCCCCGGGCCCGGGTTCCCTGCAGCACTCCATTGTCACAGCGCACTCCCACGCCCCGGTCCTCAGCCCCCATCCGGAGACTCCGGGCACAGTCGGGAAGAGGGAGAGGCGTCCCCTCACCCACGCTCCCTTCCCTGCGGGCTGTGGGTGTGTCGGCGGACGGACGCCTCGCCCGAACGCGGGACGTCCGCGGGGACGCAGAGCCTCGGTCCCCGCCGCGCCGGCGAGAAGCGGCCGCTCGCCGACCCCAGCCTTCCGCGGCCGCAGCCCTTCCTCTTTCTCCGCTCCGGCCCGGCCCCTCCCGCGCGGCGCGCACGCGCGGCCTCCAGCGCATCCCCTCCCCCCTGCCCCCCTCACCTTAGTCATGAGCCGCCCCCCAGCTCCTCCGGGGTCCGGGGATCAGTGACCCGGGAGGGAAGACAGAGGCGTAACGCGTGACGAGCGCGGCGCCGACAGCCGGCGATGTGCGCCCCAGACGTCGGCCTAACAGGCCCGGAGAGTCAGGAGCAGTGTCTGTCACCGCCACCAAAGCCGGACGTGCGGCAGCGCCTGGACTCGGCCCAGCTGGCCCGGCGTGGGCTCACGATGCCGGATTCGGTCCCGCAGGGGCTCCTCCTCGGAAGCTGCGGGCGTTTCTGCGCTGCGCAGACCGAACGCCTCCCCGCCGCCGCCGCCGCCGCTCCCCGGCCGCCGCCGCCTAACCAATTCCTACCCCACCGAGGGGAGCACGACACTAGGGGCCTTTACGACAGTCCGGAAAGTGAGGCGGCAGTAGCCTTCACGCCTCCAGTAACATCTGTCTGTTTCTGCGCGTGCCCGAGTCCCGTCTCTCAGCGCCCCGCCCCCTCGGCCCCGGCCCTCCCCCTTTGTACCGCTTTCATCAGTCTCCTGGCGAAACTGAACAGTGTCACGAAGCCCACTATTTAATTTTATTTGGCGATTACGCGTTCAACATTGAATCCAAATCCTGACTACACCCTGATTCGTCTTTTTCTAACTAAAAAGTTAACCAGCTACAGAATGACTGACACGTGTAAACAAACACATGATGGGGTTAGTGTCCTTCACTATGAATGATGTCCGTATCATATGCGCTAAGGACATAAAGATCACCGCACCGCACTGTTAAAACGAATTTGCTTCCGGAATCAAGTCAAAAGTGGTAAGAGATATCCTGCTAACTCTGGCTGTACAATCGCATAAGCTGCCGTGTTTATTTTATAAAAGTCAGTAGATCACAAATGCTTCATTATAGGCACTAGGCGGATACAGAGAGAATGGGCTTTAGAGTCCATCAGACAGACTTCCTTTCAAAAATCTAGTTCTTGGATTTATGAGACCCTTATAAATCTTAGTTTCCTCCTCTATAAATTGAGATAACATATTTACCTAAAAAGCTTCTTGTTAGATTAAATGAGACAATTAATAGAATGCTCTGAACATTACTTGACAATGAGGTGTTGACGAAACATTAACACCCCCCCCCCGTGCCACCAACTTATCTGTTTCAGTGCCTTTTTGTGCTCACTCATATTCTCCACGTCGTTCAGAAAACAAATGATTCTGGCCGGGCGCCGTGGCTCATGACGTAATCCCAGAACTTTAGGAGACCGAGGCGGGTGGATTATCTGAGGTCGGGAGTTCAAGACCAGCCTGCCCAACATGGCGAAACCCCGTCTCTACGAAAAATACAAACTTCTGACGGGCGTGGTGGTGGACGCCTGTAATCCCAGCTACTCGGGAGGCTGAGGCAAGAGAATGGCTTGAGCCCAGGAGGCAGACGTTGCGGTGAGCGGAGATCCTTCTATTGCACTCCAGCCTGGGCGACAGAGCAAGACTCTGTCTCCAAAAGAAAAAAAAACACAAATGATTTTTCAATTACAATAATAATAAGGATAGCAGATTGTGTGGAGAAACTAAAAGAGCATTCGACTAGGGTTTTCCTCAATCCTCCTATTTTTTTCACTTTTGCCTGGATTATCTTATCTTCTCCCGTGGCTTTAACTGTTACCGCCTCACGACTTCTCAAACCTGTATTTCCAGCTCTACCCTTTTTTCTAAAGCTTTTGACCTGTGCTTTTCAATTAGGTAGGCTGCTGAGCACTTAAAATGTGGCTAGACTCCCCCCTCTTCTCCCTGTCCCTTCTCCTTTTCCTTTTCCCTCTCCCTTCCTCAAAAGGATAAGAAAAAGCAGTGAGTACAAATTGAGAAGTGCTTTAACTGAAAAATACACATCGAATTTCAAAGGTATCATACAAAAAAAGACTGTGAAAAAATCTCAGTACGTTCTAATATTTACAATATGTTGAAATAATATTTTGGATATCTTGGGTTAAATCAGTGGTTCTGTTTTTTTAAATTTTATTTTATTTTGAGTCAGTGGTTCTGAAGCTGGGAGGGTTTAGCAACATCCAGAGACACTGTTGATTGTTACAACTCAGGGAGGAGGGGTGTGGCTACTGGCATCTTTCCACTAGAATGGACGGTAGGGATGCTGGCCTCTCCACAACAAAGAATTATTTGGCCCAAAATGTTAATAATGCTGTTGAGAAACCCTGGGTAAAATAAGAGGGTGAGGCCTCAAACCCTATTGGGATGCTGAAGGAAAAGAGTCAGTAGAAAAAAAGAGTGGTGCTGACCAGGCATGGTGGCTCAAGCCTGTAATCCCAGCACTTTGGGAGGCCGAGGCGGGTGGATCACGAGGTCAAGAGATCGAGACCATCCTGGTCAACAAGGTGAAACCCCATCTCTACTAAAAATACAAAAATTAGCTGGGCATGGTGGCGCGTGCCTGTAATCCCAGCGACTCAGGAGGCTGAGGCAGGAGAATTGCCTGATCCCAGGAGGCAGAGGTTGCGGTGAGGCGAGGTCGCGCCATTGCACTCCAGCCTGGGTAACAAGAGCGAAACTCCGTCTCAAAAAAAGAAAAAGAAAATAAAGGGATGCTCAATGGAAAAAAACACCTATAGAGGCAGAGGAGATGAGATTCGAAGCTCAGATGGAAAGTTAGCCTCGGATAGGAGAAGGGATAGCCTTTGCACTGAAACAGGTGAGAAGGAAGAAGTGATACTACAGTTTAGGTATGTTACCTTCAGGAGGCAAGTCGAGGGCTTGTTCACTGAATGATCTTGACTTCTCTGTGAAACATGACATAGGGCCATCTACTGAGAGATGAGGTTCGGGAAATACTGGGTGGAGAATAACTGGAAGAGATTTTAAAAATCAGAGCAGTCACTAACATAATGGGCAAAAGGGCAACAATCAAAGCTGAGAGCAGAAGAGGAGTGAGGTTGAAAAGACAGGGGCTATGCAGCTGTATTTGGAGGAATAATGGTCCATTATAGGGGTGAGAGACAGCTCTCACCTGAATGACACACAATTTTCTGATTTCTATGCTTCTGCTTCCACCACTGTCACCACACCACCCCAAACTCAGCCTTAAGACACAATCAGAGCATGGCAGAAACTGACTAGACATTAAAATGCTTAAAATCTTTCAATGACCTCGGTCACCTTCAAGTTAAAATCCTTAACATGGCAAATAAAGCCCTTCAAAATTCATATCCTTCAGTACCACTTCATAGCAGCCCTAGCTCCCATCCTGTCCCCTGACCCTCCCTCGGCCTCAGTGGACTCCTCAAACTTCTTGTAGTTCTCCCAGAAAAAAATACATATGTATTATTCCTACATAACTATCAATTTTCTCCCTGAAGCTGAAAAACCTGATCGCATTTGTACAATCACTTCTTCCCTCTCATGTGTTTCAATGGAAAGATGATCCCTACTCCTATCCAAGGCTAATTCTTCCATGTGAGCTTTGGGTATCATTTCCTCTAACTCCACAGGAACTTTCCTCAACTAAGCACCTCTTTATTTCCATGATCTTTCTTCTTTTTCTACTGTTTCTCACCCTTCAGAATTCCAATAAGGTTCAAGACTCACCCGATCTTAACTCCATATTCTTCTAGACGTATGTCTTTTTTTTTCCATCACCCTGCCTTTGCACAGTTATTGTCTCAAATTCACCCGCCTCCTCCACGTTTCCCACCCATACTTTATCTGCTTAACAAACTCTTATTCATCCCTCCAAGCCCTCATCCATGAAGCATTTCCTTACCTCTCTCCCCACCCCTTGAAATGGACTTAATCCAGTTTTGGTACTCTCTACAGTCTTTAAGTATACATCTAAGGATTATGATTATTTACATACATACCTGTCTCAAAACTTAAAATCAGAGAAAATGTCTTTCTCTCGAGGTCGGGCGCGGTGGCTCACGCCTGTAATCCCAGCACTTTGGGAGGCCAAGGAGGGCGGATCACAAGGTCAAGAGATCGAGACCATCCTGGCCAACATGGTGAAACCCCGTCTCTACTAAAAAAATATACAAAAATTAGCTGGGCATGGTGGCAGGCGCCTGTAGTCCCAGCTACTCAGGAGGCTGAGGCAGGCAAATTGCTTGAACCCGGGAGGCAGAGGTTGCAGTGAGCCGAGATCCAACCTGGTGCCTGGCGACAGAGCGAGACCCTGTCTCAAAAAAAAAAAAAAAAGTCTGTCATTAGTAGAAACATAGCACTCAATAAATATTTACTGAGTTGTACTGAATAAGGAGATTGGGATTCTAATCTCAATTTTGCCACAAGAAACCAGAAATCCTTAATCAAATCACTTTAAATATCTGAAAATTAATTTTACTCACGTGTGGAAGATCAAGTTTATCCAAATCCACTCCAAACCAAATTCTGCCTTCCTGAAATTGCAGCCAAATAATGTTTACCAAATTAGTCTGCATATATGGGCCAGCAGCATCTAACTATCAGCCTGGCAAGAATTCGAGGAGTTTGATTTAAACATGGAAATACCGGGCTGAATTAATGAGTCACCTGCAATAAAGAGGAATAAGAGAATTTCTACAAACTACCAAAGTCGGAAGGAAAGACTGGGATGCCCGTCAACTATTTCATACTTCACAACTACATAAAGGCTGCAAGTGAGAGTAACTAATTACGTAGTCACTTCTGGGAGCTCTTTGGAAGAAACGGAGAAAAGGTTTAAGATTTAATAGAAGAGTTAGGAAGATCTTGGGAAATTCTTGAAAGTACTTAGTGAATCTTTTCTTTAGATATAAAGCTTTGGAAATAATTGAAAGTCACTCAGAGGTGAACTGGTCAGAGTACTTAGTGATTCACAATATTTTCCTTTCTTGTTGGCATAAGAAGATATCAGTGGAACTTGACACTGAAAGAAAAATGCTATAGCCGAGTGCAGTGGCTCACACCTGTAATCCCAGTAATTTGGGAGGCCAAGGTGGGCGGTTTACCTGAGGTCAGGAGTTTGAGACTAGCCTGGCCAACATGGTGAAACCCTGTCTCTACTATAAATACAAAATTAGCCAAGTGTGATGGTGCATGCCTGTAATCCCAGCTACTCAGGAGGCTAAGGCAGGAGAATCGCTTGAACATGGGAGGCAGAGATTTCAGTGAGCCAAGATCACCATTGCACTCCAGCCTGGGCAACAAGAGCGAAACTCCGTCTCAAAAAAAAAAGAAAAAGAAAAATGCTTTAGACTACATAACTGCTGATTTAGTTAAGGTAGTATAGCTCCTCGTTAAGATTTTCTATATAGACTGGGTGTGGTGGCTTATGCCTGTGATCCCACCACTTTGGGAGGCTGAGGAGCGCAAATCACCTGAGGACAAGAGTTTGAGACCAGCCTCGCCAACATAGTAAAACCCTGTCTTTAATAAAAATACAAAAATTATCTGGGCATGGTGGTGAGAACCTGTAATCTCAGCTACTCGATAGTCTGAGGCTGAGGCAGAAAAATCGCCTGAGCCCAGGAGGTGGAGTTTGCAGTGAGCTGAGATCGTGCCACTGCACTCCAGCCTGGGCAACAGAACAAGACTCCATCTCAAAAAACATTTATTTACATAAAAAATGTCAGTTCACGCTGCTCTGCAACCTAGCTGGGAGCCCCGCGCCCAGCCCCGCCCCCGCCGACCTGTAGGGCCCTCGTCCAGCCCACCCTGACAGCCAGGGCGCTGCTGCCGTCTAGGGAAGAGCCCGGGCCCCTTCCAGGGAGGGGCAAACCCTGAAGACGCCCCTGCCCCCTCCAGAGAGCGAGGAGGGGGCCTGAGATTGGACCTGGGGCTGCCTGACTTCAGAAGTGGTCTCGGTACGGGTGACCGGGGCTTGTTTGTATCTGTAAATAGCCATGATACTAACTTTCTTCCCGTCTGTGCAGCAGGGGCCCCCGGGGGCAGCTAGGAGGTCCTCCCCTCTCTTCACCACCCCCTGCTGCCCCCTCCCGGAGTGGGGTTTGGGGGAGTGGAGTGGGCTTCTGAGAGCTGGCCCAGGGAAGGCACCCCGTGCCCAGTACCTGCAGGTTGGAATGAAGTGTGCAGACAGCCATAGAGAAGCCCGGGGTTGACACGGCCCCTGCCTCTCCCCACCCTACCCCACCCCACCCCACCCCACCCCAGGCCATGGGGGTAGTTCAGGGAAACGGGTACCGCCCGGCCGCTCCCCACTCGGGTACTCTATCTCAGGTGTCCACAGGTTCTCCCCACGGTAGGGGCTGCCCGGCCCCCCAAACCTCGAGGGTAGAGCTGGGATCGGGAGGCGTTAGGATGCCCGGAGGGGCTGCAGGTCTCGCTTCTGAGACCTGGGATGGGAGGGGGGAACAGTGGATTCTTCCAAAGAACGTCTGATTCACTGGGGTAGGGAGCGGGA
Organism: Callithrix jacchus; assembly: GCF_049354715.1. Taxonomy (NCBI): domain Eukaryota; kingdom Metazoa; phylum Chordata; class Mammalia; order Primates; family Cebidae; genus Callithrix; species Callithrix jacchus. The sequence goes on along the minus strand of NC_133509.1, from coordinate 4,984,628 downwards.
GGTGGACATCGGGGTGGAAGGGAAGGCCGGCTTATTTATTTCTCGCTCTCCTCGGGGGTGGGGCCCCAGCTCCCCCGTCTGGGTGGGTGGATGGATGTTAGAGAGGCTGCCGGGGAGGCTGGCACCGGGCCTGGCCCTCCTGTCGCTGCCGCCGACCTTGGCCTTTGCGGCATCATGTGACAATCAACTCTCCTTTCCCGAAGCCTGCTGCCGTGGGGCCGCACTGCCCTTCCTGGCCTGCAGGTGGGGCCGTAGAGCCCATGCCCGCCGGGGCTACCCGCTCTTCTGGGCCGGTCCCGCTCCCCCGACGTCCCCTCCTTCTCCTGGGTGCCTGGAAGAGGTGGGCTGTGGCCGGTGGTCGAGGTCTGCCTCGTGGACTGGAAGCAAAGGGCTGGCTGTGCGGTCCCCTGGGGTAGCTCGTTGTTGTTGTTGTTTTTTTTCTGCACCTGGTAGAATATTTTTTCAGGCATGGATTTCTTTCTTCTGGGCCCCCGTGGGTGGGTGGTCCGGCATCCTCAGGGGGTGTGTGGGGGGGTGTCTCTGAGCTGAACTTGGGTGGGGTGGGGACTTGTCCCTTGGGGGCCACCTTCATGTCCTTGCCAGGGGTTGTCCTGCTGTGGCCTGGGTTGCATTTCCTCTTGGCAGGTAATGAGGACTCCAGCCTGCAATGAGAAGGGTCCCAGGTTCCATGTCTGATACCCAGAAAGGCGGATCCCCCCCACTGTTGGCTGCAGTTTTTGTTTCCCCCCTTTGTTCCAGAATCTTCCTGCCTCTCACTTGGGGGCAGGAGGCCTTTGGGTGGCACTGGTGTGCACCAGGACCCAGCCCCAGCCTGGTAAGATCCAGAGATGGGGCCTGGGGGTCTGGGGGAGGGAGGCAGGGACTCTTCTGCAGTTCTCTATGTTCTCTGTCCCTGGCCTCAAACCCTCCTCCGGCAGTGTTAGTGAGACGCCTTAGTCTGTGAGGGTGGGTGGGGGCCTGGGGCCCCATATTCCTTCGTGTATCTTGGTTGGCCCAGCCCTGGCTGGGGCCTGTCTGCAGCAGGGGCAGGTAGGGCTGTGGGTTCCAGAACTCTGTTCCTGGGGCTCTCTCCAGTGTCCAGAGGCCTAAGAGACCTGCGTCCACTCCTCCACTCGCCCAGGAGCCGCTGGTCACTGGGACCTGGTTCCAGCGTTTGTGGTGGGGGGTTGGGGGAGGATGGCTCCAAGGGACAGGTGCTTTCTGTGGGTGGTGCTCCTCCTTTGCCCTGCCTAGGATTATCCTAGCATTTAAATAATTAAACAAGCCCTTTAAAAAAAAATATGAGTTCAGGTTACGTGATTGGAAATGGAGACTTTTTTTTTTTGAGATGGAGTCTCGCTCTGTCGCCCAGGCTGGAGTGCAGTGGTGCCACCTCAGCTCCCTGCAACCTCTGCCTCCCAGGTTCAGGCAATTCTCCTACCTCAGCCTCCTGAGTAACTGGGACTACAGGTACGTGCCACCATGCCCGGCTACTTTTTTGTATTTTTAGTAGAGACGGGGTTTCACCATGTTGGCCAAGATAGTCTGAATCTCCTGACCTCATGATCTACCCGCCTCAGCCTTGCAAAGTACTGGGATTACCCGCGTGAACCACCGTGCTTGGCTTATTTTTAAAGATTATGTATGTAAGACTGGGAGGTGGTGGCTCACCCCTATAATCCCAGCACTTTGGGAGGGTGAAGTGGGCAGATCACGCAAGGTCAGGAGTATGAGACCAGCCTGGCCAACATGGTGAAACCCCGTCTCTAATAAAAATACAAAAAACAAGGCTGAGGCTGAGGCAAGAGAATCTCTTGAACCCGGGAGGTGAAGGTTGCGGTGGGCGGAGATCATGTCACCGCACTCCAGCCTAGGCAACAAGAGTGAGACTCTGTCTAAAAAAAAAAAGTTACATGTGTAGCAGATACAACATATAGTAATATATACTCTTTATTATACATACATAGAAACAGATAGAAAGGAGTATTTAGACACAGCCTTTTATCCTACTAAACTGTTTTACAATAAATGCAATAATAGATTCTGAAAAACTGAGGAGCTGTTTAGTAGAAGAAAAACATCAAAAGACAATACACCTGTGATGAGTACTTAATTTCCAACTGTCTTTAGAATCCAACTTTCCAGATACAGTAGAAATATCAAGAGCCTGGATACGGTGCCTCATGCCTGTAATCCCAGCACTTTGGGAGGCCAAGTGGGTGGATCGCTTGAGGAGTTCGAGACCAGGCTGGTCAACATAGTGAAACCCTGTCTCTACTAACAGTACAAAAATTAGCTGGGCCTGGTGGCACATGTCTGTAATGCCAGCAACTTGAGAGGCTGAGGGAGGAGGAGAATGGCTTGAACCCGAAAGGTTGCAGTGAGCCAAGATCAGGCCAAACAGAACAGGACTCTGTGTCAAACAAATAAACAACAACAAAAAAATCAATAATTAATACTGTCTCTGTGATTCTGTTTCTAAAAAACTGAGAACAATTTATGGAGTAACAAGTGGACAGAGAATGCCCGGAATTTTGCAGATGAGCAAAACTTCCAATATTCTAATATGTTTCTGGTTATCAGGCCAAATTCTGGGCATGTCTGAGGCTATCTCATTCTGTAAAAGTGTATTTTTAAGATAAAAGTGTAGAAAAATGAAAGTGAAAGCTACCATCCACCCCTGGTGATGTAAGCCTAGAATCACAAGTGAGGAGTTCCAACTGACTGATAATCATTCTCAGAAATGCTTTAGTCTCATAGTTACCCGTATTTTTATGCACTTGGTCAAGGTCAGCCATGGGTTTATCAGTAAGCATTTTCATTAAGTTGCTGTTAACTCTCAGAATGCTTTTGCAATGCTGTTTTTAAAATTGAGAATTTTTAATGCACTCACCTCTATTGGCAATTTTTTTTTTAAATCACAAGTTTCCAGCCAGGCGCAGTGGCTCACATCTGTAATCTAAGTGCTTTGGGAGGCTAAGGTGGGACAACTACTTGAACCTAGGAGTTCAAGACTGGCCTGGGCAAAATAGTGAGGCTCGATCTCTACTAAAAAAAAAATTAGCCAGAAATTATGCCACGTGCCTATAGTCCCAGCTACGTGGGAGGCTCAGACAGGAGAATCACTTGAATCTGGGAGATTGAGGCTGCAAGTGAACTATGAACATGCCACGGTACTCCAGCCTGGGTGACAGAGTGGGACCCATCTCAAAAAAATAAAAAATCACAAGTTTCTGATCTTTGACAAGTTAGACTGGATAACCTTCAAAGTCCCTTAAGTTCTAACATTTCATGTTTTACTTCAGACCCAATTAGATTTCTGTGAACTCTATATTATAATTTCAAGTGTGATTTACATACTATTTACTTAGTCGCAAATTCAGAACAGGAAATAAAGACATTTTGATTCATTTGCTTGTTATTATTTATAGATCATGCAAAGTTTTCCAAAAGCATGTAAGTTTCTCTAAACTACATTACTATTAGCTTTAATTGCACAAACTAATACTTGACTATAATTTTAAGTTACGGGATTGCAGAGACTGTGCTTTAATTAAAAGATTATATAGTACATTGTTCTCAGGAGGCTGAGGCAGGAGGATCACTTGAGCCCAGGTGCTCAAGGCTGCAATGTGCTATGAACACTCCAGCCAGGGCAACTCAGTGAGACGATGCTTCAAAAAAATAAAAAATAAATTATAAAGTACATTTAAAAACACTGATATATTGGGGGAGTATTCCAAAACAAAGATAGAAAATCAGAAAGACAATAAAATGAAAGTGCTCATGTGCTGAAAAGGAATTTTTCCAATTTATTCAACAACTTGAATTCAAACACCTTTAGTAGTTTGGTTCTGGTAAGATTTTAATTATTTTTGATTTTGACAGCATACGTCACTATTATGCAAGAAAAATGTATAAAGATTAGAGATTTCAGTTTAATATCTTAATTAAAAATTTGCTTAAGTATTTTTAAATTTTGAAAATATCAAGTGATTAAGGTTGACGATCACAAAACTCTGAAACCCAATCTATTTAAAGTATACAGATAAGTAAAATAGTTCCATTTTGAACCCTTAAACGCTGATTTAGAACTGAGTTAAACTAGGAAAGAGTGCCACCTACTGAAGCAAAGTTGCTTAAGTTCATTTTATAAAACCTGAAAAGCTCTAGCATTTTTCTCAAATTTAAGAGAATCTTCATACAGCACATATTAATTAATTAATTTTTTTGAGACATAGTCTCATTCTATCACCAGGCTGGAGTGCAGCGGTGCAATCTCGGCTCACTGCAACCTCAGTCTCCCGGGCTCAAGCAATTCTCCTGCCCCAGCCTCCTGAGTAGCTGGGACTACAGGTGTGTGCCACCACGCCCAGCTAATTTTTATATTTTTAGTAGAGACGGTGTTGCACCATGTTGGCCAGGATGGTCTCGTTTTCTTGATCTCATGATCTTCCTACCTCGGCCTCCCAAAATGCTGGGATTACAGACGTAAGCCGCCACGTCCAGCCAGCAAATAGTGTTTTATTGAACGAAATTTTCTTTTTCAGTAAAGGAGAACTGCTAGGCTGGCCACAGGTGTTTATCATCCCGACATCACCCTGACAAATGAGAAAGGAATTAAAAAGGTACAAAACCCAAGCAAGAAAATGAGAGCAGGTCGTTAACAACCAAGTATTCCACCAAATACCTGGAAGTTAAATATCAGAGAACTAGTGATTGTTATTACAGCAAAGCAAAAAAGCTGCACCTACTGAGCGCAGTGGCTCACGTCTGTAATCCCAGCACTCTGGGAGGCTGAGGTGGGCGGATCACCTGAGGGCAGGAGTTCGAGATCAGCCTGACCCACATGGAGAAACCCCGTCTCTACCGAAAACACAAAATGAGTCGTGCGTGGTGGCGCGTGCCTGTAATCCCAGCTACTCGGGAGGCGGAGGCAGGAGAATCGCTTGAACCCGGGGGATGGAGGTTGTGGTGAGCCGAGATTATGCCATTGCACTCCAGCCTAGTTAACAAGAGCGAGACTCTATCTCAAAAAAAAGAGAGGAAGAAAGGGAGGGGGGAAGGAAAGAGAGAAGGAAAGAAGGCTGCATCAACAAGCAAGCTGCTATGACTTGCAAAATACAAGGGCTGGGGACTCAAGCCAAAGGCAAGGGGGGACACGAGCAAAACACAGACATGGAACAGGGAGAGATTAATCGTAAGTTTCTCTGGGCACAGCCCAGTCAAACCTTTTCACTTCTCTCTCATCACATAAGTAAAATATGGCATCTAGGCCTTGAAGTCTTAGGCTAAAGACAGGGGCAGGGAGTTGTGTAAAGACACAGATTGAACTAGTTGAGGAGAACCAGAACAGCTGGTGAGACAAGCAGCGATAAATTCTTCGCATTCTGTGATGTATAGGTTCCACCTGCCCACACTTGCCTGGCAGCAGGCAGCACCCTTCCACACAAACATCACACTTAGGGATTTTTTGGTTTAGTTTTTGTTTTTGTTTTTGTTTTTTTTCTGAGACAAGGTCTTGCTCTGTCACCGAGGCTGGAGTGCAGTGGCACCGTCTCGGCTCATTGCAACCTCCACCCTCTGGCTTCAAGCAATTATCCTGCCTCCGCCTCTGGAGTAGCTGAGACTAGGGGCATGAGCCGCCATGCCCAGCTAATTTTTGGTATTTTTAGTAAAGAAGAGGTTTTACCATGTTGGCCAGGATGGTCTCGATCTCTTGACCTTGTGATCCACCCACCTGAGCCTCTCAAAGTGCTGGGATTACAGGTGTGAACCACCTCAACCAGCCCGTTTAGATTTCATTTATACACTACATTGAAAAATATATTTATTGACAACCAAGAAATGCCAGATAGGGCTGGGCACAGTGACTCATACCTGTAATCCCAACACTCTGTGAGGTCCAGATGGGAGGACTCCTGGAGCCCAGGAGTTTAAGACTGGCGTGGGCAACATAGTGAGACCCCATCTCTACAAAAATAATAATAATGATGATTTAAGAAATGCCAGTCAGGGTGCTGTGGCTCATGCCTGTAATCCCAGCACTTTGGGAGGGTGAGGTGGGCAAATCACTCAGGAGTTCTAGACTAGCCTGATGAACAGGGTAAAACCCCATCTCTACCAAAAATACAAAAAATTAGCCAGGGGTGGTGGTGTGTGCCTGTGGTCCCAGCTACTCAGGAAGGTGAGGCTCCAGATTGTTTGAGCCTGGGAGGTCGAGGTGTGGTGAGGTGAGATCATGCCACTGTACTCCAGCCTGGGGAACACAGTGGGACTCCATCTCAAACAGAAACAAACCAACCCAGAAATGCCAGGTATTTGAAGGAAACCTATAACACAAAAGAGTCCAAGATAAACGTTTTTTGTTTTTGAGACAGAGTCTCACTCTGTCACCCAGTTTGGAGTGCAGGGGCACCATCTGGGCTCACAGCAGCTTCTGCCTCCAGGGTTCAAGCAGTTCTCCTGCCTCAGCCTCCTGAATAGCTGGGACTACAGGCGCGCCACCACCCCCAATTAATTTTTGTATTTTTACTAGAGACCAGGTTTTGCCATGTTGGCCCAGGCTGGTCTTGAACTCCTGACCTTAGATGATCTGCCCACCTTAGCCTCCCAAAGTGCTGGGATTACAGGCATGAGCCACCACGCCCAGCTGATGTTTTTAAATGACAATAGAGAATGGAGATAACTCAACAAACATAAGAGGGAAAATATTTTAAACTCCAATATCCTCAGAAATTAAAAATGATACTGCTGGGGGCGGAGCACTGGGGGAAAAAAAATGATACTGCCTTCTTACCATAGAAAAAGGATGTTATTTTTTAAAAGTAAGAAAGAATGTTTAGAATGTTATAATTCCTGAAATTAAAATTCAAGAGAAGGGTTGAAAGATAAAAGAAGGAAAATATTCCAGCTTGTAAGATCAAAAGTAAAATAAATATGAAGGAAAAGAGAAAAGATATAGAAGAGCAATCCTAGAGGTAAAATATCTAATAGAAGCAGGGTATAGTGGCACACACCTATAATCCCAGCTACTTGGGACGCTAAGAAAGGAGGATTCCTTGAGCCCAGGAGTTTGAGGCCAGCCTGGGCAACAAAGAGAGAGCCTCATCTCATTTAAAAGAAAAAAAAAGTATCATAAAAGTTCTTCAAAGGGAGAACAACAACAAAAAAAAAAAAATGAAGAAAAGCAATTATAAAGGAAATAAAAATTTCCCAAAACTGAAAAGGAATTCTAAAATTCGAAATGTATTTATTCATTCACCCATTGATGGACACTCAGGCTTCCATTTTTTATGATCATAAATAATGCTGCCAGAATAATTTCCATAAGGAAGGTGATATTGGCCGGGCATGGTGGTATATGCCTGTAGTCCCAGCTACTCGGGAGGCTGAAGCAGGAGAATTGCTTGAACCTGGGAGGCGGAGGTTGCAGTGAGCCAAGATCATGCCACTGCACGCCAGCCTGGGTGACAAAAAGAAAGAAAAGAAAAATTAGCTGGGCATGGTGGTGCACACCTGTAGTCCCAGCTATTTGGGAGGCTGAGGTGGAAGGAGCACTTGAGCCCGGGAGGTGGAGGTTGCAGTGATCAGTGATCATGCCACTGTACTCCAGAGTAAGACCACTGTCTCAAAAATGAGAACAAAAACAAAATTCTATATATACTCTCCCTCCACACACACACACCAACATTTGTGATATTTTTGCCTTTTACTGAAATTCTATAACTTTTTTTTTTTTTTGAGACGGAGTCTGGCCCTGTCACCCAAGCTGGAGTGCAGTGGCGCAATCTTGTCTCACCGCAGCCTCTGCCTCCCAGATTCAAGCAATTCTCCTGCCTCAGCCTTCCGAGTAGCTGGGACTACAGGCGCATGCCACCACACCCGGCTACTTTTTTTTTTTGTATTTTTAGTAGAGACAAGGTTTCACCATGTTAGCCAGGATGGTCTCAATCTACTAACCTCATGATCCACCCTGCTCAGCCTCCCAAAGTGCTGGGATTTCAGGTGTGACCCACTGGGCCCTGCCGAAATTCTATTAACATTTAAACCCCACAAGGCACTGCTTTTTGTTTTTTTGAGATGGGGTCTCGCTCTGTCACCAGGCTGGAGTGCAATGGGGCAATCTTGGCTCACTGCAATTCTCCTGCCTCGGTCTCCTGAATAGGTGGTACTACAGGTGTGCACCACCACACCCAGCTAATTTTTTATTTTTAATTTAATTTAATTTTATTTTATTTGAGACGGAGTCTTGCTCTGTCGCCAGGCTGGAGTACTGTGGCGCAGTCTTGGCTCTCTGCAACCTCTGCCTTCTAGGTTCAAGCGATTCTTCCACCTCAGTCTCCCGAGTAGCTGGGACCACAGGCACGCGCCACCACACCCAGCTAATTTTTGTATTTTTAGTAGAGACAGGGTTTCACCCTGTTGACCAGGATGGTCTCAATCTCTTGACCTCGTGATCCTCCCGCCTCAGCCTCCCAAAGTGCTGGGATTACAGGCGTGAGCCACCTCCCTTGGCAATTTTTTATTTTTAATGGAGACAGGGTTTCACTGTGTTGGCCAGGATGGTCTCAAACTCCTGACCTCATGATCCGCCCGCCTCGGCCTCGCAAAGTGCTGGGATTACAGGCGTGAGCCACCGCGCCCGGCAGGACATTGTTAATGTCTTTCCCATCCCCTGTTTTTGCAGTAAATATTATTTAGAGTTATCCTCATAATTATTTTTTTCTTTGGTCCTCATTGATTTCTGCATCTCTGATTTTTCATGCAAGATGATTTTCTTTTTGCATGAGGAATAATCTATAGAATATCACTTAATGCTTATCTGCTATTGACAATATCTCTTGTTTTTCTTGGAAATATATGAATTCACCTTCCTTAATGAAGTACTTCTGGAGTGATAGTTAATTCCTCACCGTACCTGGAAGATAACATTTCACTGTCTTCTGAAGCCCTTGCGTAGCTTCTAAATTGACATTTTTTTTTTCTGGCTACTTTAAGATTTTCTTTTTGTCTTGATTATTAAACTTTCATTTTGATGTATTCCGTCGAGCGTTTACTTCTATTTTTGTTCTGCTTAAGCTTTGTAGGGCTTTTTGACAATGGATTATCAGCCATCATTTCTTTCCTTTTTTTTTTTTTTTTTTTTTTGTTTTTTGAGACAGAGTTTTGCGCTTGTTACCCAGGCTGGAGTGCAATGGTGCGATCTCGGCTCACCGCAGCCTCGCCTCCTGGGTTCAGGCAGTTCTCCTGCCTCAGCCTCCCGAGTAGCTGGGATTACAGGCACGCGCCACCGTGCCCAGCTAATTTTTTGCATTTTTAGTAGAGACGGGTTTCACCATCTTGACCAGTATGGTCTCGATCTTTTGACCTCGTGATCCACCCGCCTCGGCCTCCCAAAGTGCTGGGATTACAGGCGTGAGCCACCGCGCCCGGCCCAGCCATCATTTCTTTAAAATATAACCTGTGATCCATTCTTTCTCTTTTTCTTCTGAAACTTCAATGGCACATGTCAATCTTCTGACTGTGTTCATAAACGTTTACACGTGTGCTGTGCTGTTGGATTTCTCCTCGCCTCGCTCTGGATAGCTTCTTCCAAGCTTTATTCAGTCACCGAATTCTCTCTTCAGTTATAACCAATCTACTCATTCGATTGATAAGAATTTCTCATCTTCTTTTGCTTCTGCAATTTTTTTCCCAAAATCTGCCATGTCAGTTTTTTATAGTTCACAGTTTCCTGCTGAAATTTTCTGTCTTGATTTTGCCCCTCGAACATAGTAATCATAGTTGTTTCCTAGTCCATGTCTATAATTTTCTGGAGTCCCTGTGATTCTTTTTCTGTTATTTGTTTTTCCTGCTGGTTGTGACTCATGGCTTCTTGTGTGTTTGTGTTCCTTTTAATCTTTCAATGTGGTCAGGAATCTGTGCTTGGAATATGATTTATAGAAATTATCTGAGATTTGTTATGATGTTAACTTCCTCCACAAGGATCTTGGTTTCTGTATCTGCCAGGTGTTCAAGGTGGTCAGCAGTGCGGGACCAAGGTGTGCGGTTGGCTGCACTGCCACATGGTGTGAAGGAAGACATCTATCTATCTATCTATCTATCTATCTATCTATCTATCTATGTGGTCAGAGTCTTGCTGTATCGCCCAGGCTGGAGTGCAATGGCACAATCTAGGCTCACTGCTACCTCCGCCTCCTGGGTTCAAGCCATCCACCTGCCTCAGCCTCCTGAGTAGCTGGGACTAATAGACGTGTGCCACCACACCTGTCTAATTTTCCTGTATTTGTAGTAGAGACAGGGTTTCACCATGTTGGCTAGGCTGGTCTGGAACTCCTGACCTCAGGTGATCCACTCGCCTCGGACTCCCAAAGTGCTGGGATTACAGGCGTGAACCACCACACCTGGCCCATAATCCATATTCTTTCTCCTAGAGGATACACATTCCTGGCCCTGCCCAAAGATGCGAGTGGGTCACCATCCTTGGTGGGAACCATATATCTACCCTCATTCCTTCGATCCAGCATGACTTCTAAAACTATAGTTTAGTTTCTCATTTTCCTCCTCAGAGTGTCCTATTCCAAGGATGAATGTGCTCTCCCAGTCCCATATCTTGCCTTGTAATTCCTCACTAAATGGTTCTCTGTTTCATGAATTTTAGAAGACATATTTATAGGTAGTCTATATTTTTTAGTTATGTTCAATGGGAAGGTAGGTACAAATGATCTACCCCACTATAATTTAATTTTGGATGTCCCGCCCTCAAGGTTTAGTTTTAGGCTCTCCTTTATCTCTTTGCCCAGATCTTTCTTCTGAGCATGAGATATGTATGCTCAACTGCCTATTCTACATCCACACTTGAATCCCAAACCGCCGGGCACAGTGTCTCACACCTGTAATCCTAGCACTTTGGGAGGCCGAGGCGGGTGGATCACCTGAGGTCAGGAGTTCAAGACCATCCTGGCCATCATGGTAAAACCCCATCTTTAAAAAAAAAAAAGGAATCCCAAACCTACGATGTATATAGAATTAGATATATATCTATATGTCAATGATTATAAATATATAATTTCATTCAATTTCTATATCTTTAAGGTAAATGTTATTTCCAAAGTTTTCATTTTATTTCCATAACCTAGTGAGACTGAATACTTTTCCTTTGTTATCCAGATTTATGGAAAGAGAATCAGAGAGTATAAGCAATTTTCCCAAAGTCAAAATTCATGTTTTAAAAATCTAGGTTTTGGCCAGGAACTGTGGCTCACACCTGTAATATCAGCACTTCGGAAGCCAAGGCGGGTGGATCACGAGGTCAAGAGATCGAGACCATCCTGGTCAACATGGTGAAACCCCGTCTCTACTAAAAATACCAAAAAATTAGCTGGGCATGGTGGTGCGTGCCTGTAATCCCAGCTACTCGGGAGGCTGAGGCAGGAGAATTGCCTGAACCCAGAAGGCGGAGGTTGCGGTGAGCCGAGATCGCGCCATTGCACTCCAGCCTGGGTAACAGGAGCAAAACTCCGTCTAAAAAAAAAAAAAAAGAAGAAGAAGAAGAAGCTGCACAGAGAAAGAGGGAAAGCTCGCAAGAACTAGAGAGGGGCTGCTTCAGGATTTGACTCGGGACTGATCTATACATACGTATGAGTACGCTACTGAGCATGGGGAAAGAAACGATAAAACAGCCGGCAGAACATCTCCAGAGCTCAAACAATGCTGTAAATGATTATTCCCCACCAGCTAGGAAGGAAACGCCTCCAAACACGGGGACATGGAGTCAGGTTGTCAAAAAGGTGTTGCCTCAGTAGTGAGGCCAAATTAGGTCCAAAATAAAGACTTTCTGGACCCAGCTGCACAAAGCATAAAAGCAAAACCATAAAAGATGACATTTATTCCAAGTACCTTAATGAGGTCTCAGAATAAAGTCCAAACAAAGCAATAAAAATAATCCAGCACCCAAGCATGTAAAATTCACAATGCGTCGGGTCCAAACAAGATTACCAGGCATGCAAAGAAGTAGGAAAAGAGAACCCATAATCTGGCAGAGGGAAAATTAATCAAGAGAAACAGATCCAGAATTAAAACAGATGTTAGAATTTGCTGATGAGCACATTAAAATGGTTAGTATAAATGCACTCCTTTTGATCAAGAAGATGGAGAAAATCATGAGCATGATAGATAATAAAATGCAAGGTCAGGGCATGGTGACTCATGCCCGTACTCCTAGCATTTTGGGAGACATAGGTGGGCAGATTGCTTGAGCCCAGGAGTTTAAGGTCAGCCTGGGCAACATGGTAGAACCTCGTCTCTACAAAAGTATACAAAAATTAGCCAGGCATGGCGGTGCCTGTCTATAGTCCCAGCTATTCAGGAGGCTGACACAGGAGGACCAATTGAGCCCAGGAGGTCAAGGCTGCAGTGAGCTGTGATCATGCCACAGGTACCCCAGCCTGGGCAACAAAACAAGATCCTGTCTTAAAATAAATAAAATAAAATAAAAGGTTAAAAGATCCATTCAAATTTCTCTAGATAAAAAATATAATATCTCAAATATAGGCTGGGTGCGGTGGCTCACGCTTATAATCCCAGCACTTTGAAAGGCCTAGGCGGGTGGATCACGAGGTCAAGAGATCGAGACCATCCTGGTCAACATGGTGAAACCCCGTCTCTACTAAAAATACAAAAATTAGCTGGGCATGGTGGCGCGTGCCTGTAATCCCAGCTACTCAGGAGGCTGAGGCAGGAGAATTGCCTGAACCCAGGAGGCGGAGGTTGCGGTGAGCCGAGATCACGCCATTGCACTCCAGCCTGGGTAACAAGAGCGAAACTCCGTCTCAAAAAAAAAAAAAAAAATATATATATATATATATACATATATGTATGTATATATATATATGAAATATAAAGTACCCTACATGGGATTATCAGCAGATTAGACACTACCAAATAAAAGATTAGTAAACTTGAAGACAAAACAGCCACAACTATCCAAAATAAGCACAGAGAAAAAAAGAAATAAAAACAAAAACAAAAACAGAACAGTCTATCAATGAGCAATGAGAAAATATCACACAGCCTGGCGTGCGTACAACTGCAGTCCCAGATGAAGACATGGGGAGGCGGAAGTTGAAGAAGTAATGGCCCAGAAATTTTTCAAATTTTATGAAAAATAAAAACTCGTAGGTCCAACAAGTTCGATGAACCCTCAGCGAAGAGTGTATGAAGAAAACCACACAAAGGTACGTAATAATCAAATTGCTAAAAACCAATGAACAAATCTTTTTTTCATTTTTATCTTTTTGGGACGGAGTCTCACTCTGTTGTCCAGACTGAAGTGCAATGGCACGATCTCAGCTTATTGCAACCTCTGCCTTCTGGGTTCAAGAGATTCTTCTACCTCAGCCTCCCAAATAGCTAGGACTACAGGCGCATGCCACCATTCTGGCTAACTTGTTTTTTAGTAGCGACAGGGTTTCTCCCTATTGGCCAGGATAGTCTCAAACTTCTTGCCTCGAGGGATCCACCCACCTTAGCCTCCCTAAGTGCTAGGATTACAGGCGTGAGTCACCACATCTGGTCAAAAACAATGAACAAATCTTTTTTTTTTCTTTTTTGAGACAGAGTTTTGCTCTTGTTGCCCAGGGTGGAGAGCAGTGGTGCAATCAGCTCACTGCAGCCTCTGCCTCCCAGGTTTAACTGATTCTCTTGCCTCAGGCCTCCCGAGTAGCTGGGATTACATGTGCCCGCCACCATGCCCGGCTAATTTTTTTGAATTTTTAATAGAGATGGGATTTCATCATGTTGGCCAGGTTGATCTCGAACTCCTCACCTCTGGTGATCTTCCCACCTCGGACTCCCAAAGTGCTGGGATTACAGGCGTGAGCCACTGTGCCTGGTCAACAGTGAACAAATCTTTAAAGCAGGAAGAGGGTAAAAAAATGACATACAGAAGAAAAATATGAGAAAGGCAATCCACAACTCATTAGAAACAATTTAAGGGCAGACACAGTGGCTCATGCCTATAATCCCAGCACTCTGGAAGGCTAAGGTGAACAGAATGCTTGAGTTAAGGAGTTCGAGACCAGCCTGAACAACATGGCAAAACCCCATCTCTACAAAAAAATTTAAAATTTGCCAGGCATGGTGGCTCACATCTGTAGTCCCAGTGATTTGGGAAGCTGAGGTAGAAGTATCACCTGAGCACGGGGATGTTGCAGTGAGTTGCACTCCAGCCTGGGTCACAGGGTGAGACCATATCTCAAACAGAAAAAGAAAAAAAAGAAAATTTAAGCAAGTAATAGTGGGGTGACAAAGTACTGGAAGAAAAATGGCTGTCAAGCAACATTTCTATACCCAGCAGAAATGTCTCTAAAAATGAAGGAAACATTTTTTTAAAAAGCTGACATGTGAAAGATGAGATAAGTCATCCCCTGTAAAGTGACTATATTAGAAATGTTCAAATAATCTTTCAAGGAGAAGGAAAATGGTACTAGAAGGGAATCTGAGTACATAAACAGACGAATTACATCATAAGTGGTAAACAGGATGATAAAAGATTGCTTTAATTTTTTTCTCTTTAAGGTATAATTTACTGGCCAAAGTAATGTAAGAAACATAGTGTGTAATTAATTACATATTCAAGTTCAATGTATGAGGAAAAGGGGAGAGAGAAAGCAGAGGTAGCTGTTATATACAATTGTTAGACAGTATATACAATGTTTCAATATTATTTTACTTAGTTAAATATTTGTACTGTAACCTCTACGTCAATCAGTAAAAACACAAAAATAAGAATAGCTACTAAGCTAATAAAGAGGAGAAAATAGAATCATTTAAAATTTCTCAATTAATCCAAAAACTCAGGAAAATAGGGAAAAAAGAACCAAAGATAGGTTTTCCCCAACTAGAAGATGGGGAAAACAGAAAACAAAATGATGGATTCAAACTCAATCATGTAATACATCCAGTTAAAATGTTTTTATGTTTCGTTTTGTTTTGTTTTTGAGATGGTCTCCCTCTGTCGCCAGGCTGTAGTGCCGGGGTTGTGTTCCCAGCTCACTGCAACTTCTACTTCCCAGGGTCAAGTGATTCTCCTGCCTCGGCCTCCTGACTAGCTGGGACTACAGGTGTGCACCACCACACCCAGCTAATATCTGTATTGTTAGGAGAGATGGAGTTTTCACCATGTGGGCCAGGATAGTCTCAATCTCTTGACCTTGTGATCTGCTTCCCTCGGCCTCCCAAAGTGCTGGAATTACAGACGTGAGCCACGGCGCCCAACCCAGTTAAAAGGTTTATCGTCTATATACTCTAATTAAAAGGCGGAAATTGTCACAATGGATGAAAAACAAGACTCAACCACACAGTGCCTATGAAAAACCTACTCTAAATTTAAAGATATGGATAAAAGTAAAAGGGGACCTGGTACAGTGGCTCACGCCTGTGATCTCAGCATTTTAATAAGCTCAGGTAGGACAACTGCTCGAGTTCACAAGTTCAAGACCAGCCTGGGCAACATGGCAAAACCCCATCTCTACAAATAATACAAAAATTAGCCTGGTGTTGTGGTGTGCGTCTGTAGTCCGAGTTACTCAGGAGGCTAAGGGAGGAGGATGACTTGAGCCAAGGAAGTGGGGGGAAAATGATAAAAGTGAAGGGATGCAAGACGATATACTACGCTAACACTAAAGAAAGAAAAGTTAAAACAGCTATATGGGATGAAGCACATTTCAGAGAAATGAATGTACCATATAAAAAGAAGTTCATTTTATGATAAACGAGTTAAATTCATCAATAGATAACAATCCTAAATGGGTACGCACCTAATAAGAGACTTGAAGTAAGTTACTAAAAAAGTGACAGGACTTAAATGAAAAATCCACAAATAATTAGTGTTAGAAATGTTATTATTATTATTATTACTTTTGAGATGGAGTCTCACTCTGTCACCCAGGCTGGAGTGTAGTGGCACAATCTTGCCTCACTACAAACTCTGCCTCCAAAGTTCAAGCAATTCTCCTGCCTCAGCCTCCCAAATAGCTGAGATTACAGGCATGCACCACCACACCTGGCGAATTTTTGTCTTTTTAGTAGACACAGGGAGTCGCCATGTTGGCCAGGCTGGTCTCAAACCCCTGACCTCAGGTGGGCTGCTCCCCACCTCAGCCTCACAAAGTGCTAGGATTACAGGTGTGAGCCACTGCATGCCCAGCCTAAGAAATTTTTTAAATGACCGAGGACATGAAAACCTGAAGCACAGTATCAACCAACTTGACCTTTCTCCAAGAACAACATAATACACGTTCTTAGAAAGTTTAGATGGTGCAGTTACCAAGTTAAGTGTTCTATATTCTGAGCCATAAAACAAGTCTTAATAAATTTAGAAGAATTAAATTCATACACAGTATTCTCTCACTATAAAATAATTATATTAAAATTCGTGACAGAGATTTGGAAAAATCTCCCCTGAATAATTGGAAATTAAATATAACACTTATAACGGCCGGGTGCAGTGGCTCACGCCTATAATCTCAGCACTTTGGGAGGCCGAGGCGGGTGGATCACGAGGTCAAGAGATCGAGACCATCCTGGTCAACATGGTGAAACCCCGTCTCTACTAAAAATACAAAAAATTAGCCGGGCATGGTGGCGCGTGCCTGTAATCCCAGCTACTCGGGAGGCTGAGGCAGGAGAATTGCCTGAACCCAGGAGGCGGAGGTTGCGGTGAGCCGAGATCGCGCCATTGCACTCCAGCCTGGATAACAAGAGCGAAACTCCGTCTCAAAATAAATAAATAAATAAGTCACCAACTGAGAGGCAGGGGACCCCAACTGGTTCCTGGGCAACTGCTCAGCAGCTAAGCCAGATGCCTCTCTGGCCGTTGCGTTTCCTATGGTAACAAGAACTTGCTCAAGAAGTTTGCCAAAAAGCAAAACCCCATCCAAGATACTACATTATATTTCACTGACATGAGCCGTTGTCTTGTCTCATTGTGGACTCCTCTTGACCGCGGTAGTTTCTCAAACCTTCCTCGTTTTTAATGACCTTGACAGTTTGAGGAGTAGCAGTCAGAATAATGTTTTGGTATGAAGTTCCTTCTCTAGGATCTCACTTTACTAACCAACCGTCTAAATTGGAACTCCTGATGAAGAATACCTTAAAGAGTATCAAGGAGGCCCACATATGCTTGTGCTTAAGGACTCGGGATGGCCTTCTCTACAAAGCACTGACAGACTGCAGTGCACCTCTGATGTGAAGCAAGATATCTATAATCTGACTATGCAGCTTTCCAAAGCATCTCTGACTTCAGACCTCTCAGCCTATGTTAGAACACAACTCTTTTTGCTGAGCAGAATGAACACACAGAAGCCATCTTACGGAAGAGCACTGTACAAATGAAGCATCTTTGGATGTCTCAGCAGACCTTGAGGAATGTGCTGCCAATACAGTTTGTTCAAGACAAACAAAATGTAGCTCTAGCTGAGATTGATCAGTTACTGGCGATGGTTGAGTGTGGACCATCAGATGAAAAAGACTTTATGCAAAATGATTTCAGGGAACGCATGACTCTAATCAGGGCATTGTCAGCCAATGCCGTGGAATCTGCTGTGCGCTCAGGGTCTATGTGGAATCAATCACGGGGCGCTCAACAAGCAAAGCATGGGATACAACAGGAAGAGAAAGGATTTGGAAATATGAGCCCCGCGTGGCCGAAACAAGAGCAAGAACAGTTGGCTGAGATGACAGCGCCAATGAAAAAGAGAAAGAGGAAAGCAAAGCCCCTTGTGGTTGATGACAACTGTCCCAAGAATTACCCCAAGATGTAGAATGAGTGCTGATGATCTGGATGATGAGTACCTTCTTTGAGAAGCACACACTGAAATATGGAGATGGATTTGGAGAAGAGGAATTGGAGACTGGGAAAGAAGGTGATAGGAAGGAGTAATGTTAACTTGTTACTTGTTGGTAGGTTAACCCCTGTCTTACAGAGAAAGTAGGTTTGTGAGGCATCAATCCTGCTGATAGATAAACTTGTTTTGAGTGGTTAAACCGACACAGACCCACAGCTGCTCAGTCTGTACTACGTTCATGTTTATGTCCTCTGCATCATGTTTACGCATAATAGAAACTCTACTTTTGGGAAAAAATGTAACATTTTCATGTTTCAGATAGAAAAAAACAAGTAGCAATCAATGGAACCGAAAACAAGAACAGGCCACATGATGGCTCAGCATTTTGGGAGGCTAAAATGGAAGAGTTGCTTGAGGTCAGGAGTTTAAGACCAGCCTGAGCAACATCGTGAGACCCCATCTCTACAAAAATAAGTAAATAAATTTCTGAGACTAGGTCTGGCGCTGTCCCCCAGGCTGGGGTACAGTGGTGCAATCTTGGCTCACTGCAACCTCCGTCTGCCCTGGCTCAAGTGAGCCTCCCACCTCAGCTCCACAGGTAGCTAGGACCACAGGTGCATCCCACCATGACCAGCTAATATTTGTATTTTTGGCACCACATCGTTTCCTCATGTTGCCCAGGCTGGTCTCAAACTCCTGAGGTCAAGTGATCCGCCTGCCTCAGCCCCCCAAAATGCTGGATTGCAAGCGTGAGTCGCTGTGCCTAGTTTTGTTTGTTTTAACCTTTAAGCTTTGCTGAACTTGATACAGTATCTTAAGGTTCATCTAGGTCAATCATTCTATTTTCCACTAGAGAAAAGTAAGCCCCAGGAAGGTCTAGTAACTAATCCAATATTCCACAGCAAGTTAGTAGGCAATAATAATCAACCATGCCTTTTCATCAAAGAGGTACTGTCTCCTTGAACTGACCATTAAATGAAATAGGCTTTATTCCCATTATAAATGAGAAAATTATATTTGAGAGAGGTTAAATTACTTGAAAGATCAACATTAAGTGTTAAAGTGAGGGGCACACAAAGACAAAAAGGTTTACATTAAAAAAATTTTCTGGAAGGACCGGGCGCGGTGGCTCATGCCTATAATCCCAGCATTTTGGTAGGCCGAGGCGGGTGGATCACGAGGTCAAGAGATCGAGACCATCCTGGTCAACATGATGAAACCCCATCTCTACTAAAAATAAAAAAATTAGCTGGGCATAGTGGTGCGTGCCTGTAGTCCCGGCTACTCAGGAGGCTGAGGGAGGAGAATTGCCTGAACCCAGGAGGCGGAGGTTGCGGTGAGCCGAGATCACGCCATTGCACTCCACCCTGGGTAACAAGAGTGAAACTCCATCTCAATACATATATTATATATATATTATATATATTTTCTCGAGACTCCATGTTTGGGAGTCTTTCTCGCTCCTGGATTTCCCCTCTGGAGTTCCCTTCTGCACTCTCTGCTGGAAGCCTGTCTTCCCCTCCTAAACTCCGTCTCTCTCTATTCCCTTCCACTCAGTGTGGAAGCTGCTTTCCTCTCCTGGATTCCATTTTTCTGGATTCTCTCACACAGTGTGAGAGTTAGCTGTTTCTTTCTCTCTTCTTCTCCTGTTTCTCTCTCTCTAAATGAATAAATCACTTTCTACAACAATAAAAAAATAAATAAATAAATAATATATTTTCTCTCATTTTGGGCCACATGTCTTTTTTTTTTTTTTAGAAAATAAAAAGATAATGTTTTCAGACTGGACAAAGTGGCTCACGCCTGTAATCCAAGCACTGCTGAGTCTGGCGGACTACTTGAGCTGACTTGAGCTCAGGAGTTGAAGACCAGCATCAGCAACATGGCAAGAACTTGCTTCTACAGAAGATACAAAAATTAGCAGAGCATGGTGGCGTGTGCCTCCAGTTCCAGCTCATAGGGAGGCTGAAGTGGGAGAATCACCTGAACCCAGGGAGGTCGAGGCTGCAGTGAGTCGCGATGGCACCATTGCACTCCAGCCTGGGTGATAAAATGAGACTGTCTCTCTCTCTCTCTCTCACACACACACACACACACACATTTATTTATTGTATTTATATATTATATACATATTTATATATCATATGTACTTACTTATATTTATATATTATATATATACTTATATACCATATACATTTACATATGGTATATATGTATGTATGTATATATCTTTGCACAGTGCTTTGTTTTGTCTTCTGTTTTGTTTTGTTTGTTCTTTTTTTTTAGAGAGATACAGTCTTAATCTGTTGCCTGGGCTGGAGTGCAGTGGCACCATCAGCTTCAGTCTCCTGGGCTCAAGTGATCCTCCTGCTTCAGCTTCCCAAGCAGCTCGGTCTACAGCCATGCACCATGACACATGGCTAATTTTATACATTTTTTTTAATTTTTTTTTTTTTTTTTGAGACGGAGTCTGGCTCTGTCACCCATGCTGGAGTGCAGTGGTGCAATCTCAGCTCACTGCAACCTCTGCATCCTGGGGTCAAGGGATTCTCCTGCCTCAGCTTCCCAGGTAGCTAGGACTACAGGCCCACACCACCATGCCCTGCTAATATTTGTATTTTTACACATTGTAAATTTACACGTGTTTCACCACATTGGCCAGGCTTGTCTCTAACTCCTGACCTTAAGTGATCCAGCCAGCTTGGCCTACCAAAGTGCTGGGATTACAGGTGAATGAGCCACCATGCCTGGCTCTGGCCAATTTTTTCAAAGGATTTTTGGTAGAGGATGGGGGTCTTACTATGTTGCCCAGGCTAGTCTTGAATTCCTGAGCTCAAACAATCTTCCTGCCCTCGCCTCCTAAACTGTTGGAATTATAGGCATGAGCCACCTCACCTGGCCCTTTGCCCAGTGCTTTAAGAGGTCCAGGCAAGAAGACTGTTTGAGGCCAGGAGTTTGAGACCAGCCTGCACAACATAGAGAGACCCCCATCTCTATAAAACAACAAACAAAAGAATCTTTCTTCTTCGTTACCAAGAATATTTTTCACAAATTCACTTTTGGTTTGTGCAACAAAAACCAAAGTTTTAAAAATGAATAAATGAGTCAGGCACCGTGGCTCATACCTGTAACCCCAGCACTTTGTGAGGCTGAGGTGGTTGGATCACTTGAGGTTAGGAGTGCAAGACCAGCCAGGCCAACATGGTGAAACCCTGTCTCTACCAAAAAATAAAAAATAAAAAAATTAGCCAAGGTTGGTGGTGCAAGCCTGAAATCTCAGCTATTTGGGAGGGTGAAGCAGAAGACTCACTTGAACCCAGGAGGCAGAGGTTGCAGTGAGCCAAGATTGTGCCACTGCACTCCAGCCTGGGTGATGGAGTGAGACTCTGTCTCAAAAAAAAAAAATTAAAATTGAAAATAAATAAAAATAAATTGTATTGAACAGGGTGAGTCGGGAAATAAAATAAATAAATAAATAAAAATAAATTGGCCGGGCATGGTGTCTCACACCTGTAATCCCAGCACTTTGGGAAGCCCAGGTGGGCAGATAATCTGAGGTCAGGAGTTTGAGACCAGCCTGGCCAACATGGCGAAACCCCATCTCTACTAAAAATACAAAAATTAGCTGGGTGTGGTAGATCATGCCTGTAATCCCAGCACTTTGGGAGGCAGGTGGATCACCTGAGGTCAGGAGTTCAAGACCAGCTTGACCAACATGGAGAAACCCTGTCTGTACTAAAAATACAAAAATAGCCGGGCATGGTGGCATGTGCTTGTAATCCCAGCTACTCAGAGGCTGAGGCAGGAGAATCGCTTGAACCCGGGAGGCAGTTAGTGGTGAGAATGCACCGTACTCCAGCCTGGGCAACAAGAGTGAAACTCCGTCTCAAAAAAAAAAAAATTAGCCAGGCGTAGTGGTGCACATCTGTAATCCCAGCTACTCAGGAGGCTGAGGCAGAAGAATCACTTGAACCCAGAAGGTGGAGATTGCAGTGACCTGAGATCACGAAACTGAGCTCCAGCCTGGGAGAGAGAGCGAGACTCCGTCTCAAAAATAAATACGTAAGAGAAAATGAGTTTAGGGATGCAATCTAAAGATCTAAAACTATGCCTGTATTTTCAAATGTAAAATACCAATTCCTTGCCACAAGTGCCACCTTATTTTATTTTTAATTTTTTTTTTTTATTTTTGAGACAGGGCCTCACTCTGTCACCCAGGCTGGAGTGCAGTGGCATGATCTCAGCTCACTGCAACCTCCACCTCCCAGGCTCAAGTGATCCTCCCATGTGAACCTCCCATGTAGCTGGGATTACAGGCACATGCCAACACACATTGCTAATTTTTTGTATTTTTGTTAGAAACAAGGTTTTTCCATGTTGCCCAGGCTGGTCTTGAACTCCTGAGCTCAGATTATCCATTGCCTTGGCCTCTAAAAATGCCGGGATTATAGGCATGAGCCACCAGGTCCAGCCCACAAGTGCCACTTTAAACGAATCATCTTTTACTGTGTTTACTTACTTATGCAAACATGCCTCGCCCTGTTCTCTAACAGTATCTGTGGCAGCTTACATGAATACGTGTCATCGTTAGGGTAGAAACCTAAATGAATTAAGACCCTCAGGGGCGAAATAAGAAAAAAAGGATGGTGAAATTCAAACAGAGGTAACTATTAATGTGATGCAAAAATTCACACCATGAAATTCTGGACAATTTCTAAGCGTGGGTCACAAATTTAGCTTTAGGTTCCTTTCAACAAAAGCCAATAGGGAAACGCACAAGATTCATAGTGTCAGTAAAGGGATATGTCTCAGAAGAAGCATAATTTTTACTTACATCAAGACCTTAAAGAAATATCATCAGCTAGGTGTGGTGGGTTAAGCCTGTAATCCCAGCACTTTGGGAGGCCAAGGTGGGTGAATCACCAGATCAAGAGATCGAGATCATCCTGGTCAACATGGTGAAACCCTGTCTCTACTAAAAATACAAAAACTAGCCGCGTGGTGGCATATGCCTATAGTCCCAGCTACTTGGGAGGCTGAGGCAGGATACTCACTTGAACCCGGGAGGCGGAGGTTGCAGTGAGCTGAGGTTGCACCACTGCACTCCAGCCTGGTGACACAGAGAGACTTCATTTCAAAAAAAAATTATCGCCCAGGCACGGTGGCTCACGCCTGTAATCCCAGCACTTTGGGATCACAAGTCAAGAGATCGAGACCATCCTGGCCAACATGGTGAAACCCCGTCTCTACTAAAAATACAAAAAATTAGCTGGGCGTGGTGGTGAGCGCCTGTAGCCCCAGCTACTTGGGAGGCTGAGGCAGAAAAATTGCTTGAACCCAGGAGGCAGAGGTTGCAGTGGGCCGAGATCGCACCACTGCACTCTAGCCTGGTACCTGGCGACGGAGTGTGACTCTGTCTCAAAAAAAAAGAAAAGATGGTTATAGCAACACTGTGTGACTGCAAACAACATTCTCAACAACATCCCTGCAATAATTATCATCCAGAGTTTCATGAAAGGAAGAAAGCTGAGGAGACATAGCACGGGGAGACCCTTCCACAACTCCTTCAGCGAGTCTGGTAACCAGACTCCCTCTCACATTGGGCTTATCTCCTTTCTTAAGGAGTTGTCTGGTAATAAACCCTCTCACGATCTCTTCATATGAAAACTTTCTAGAAGGTTTAGGGCCATTTACTTTCTCACTGAGTCAGGACAGGACTTTTGCAAGAAGGGTTCTTCTGCAGGTATCATTTCCTGCACGCCACCTTCCTGTCCTGCTGGTACAGCCTGTCCCATATCCAAAGGCTAGGTATGACACAAACCATGGATTTGAGAACACTCTACTCCTGGTCATAGAGAGACCAGTTGTTGCATGACATAAATAATCACTGCCATTCCAACAATACCATCCACATGGGGAAACTCGTAATACGTGAGCAAGATTTCAACAGGTTTTTCCTGAGTAGCCTAGCAGAAGGTTTCTTAGCGAATTAGCCTTAAGAGGTGGGAGATACATTAAGCTGAGTGATAAGCTCATTAGGGTCTGCCATATTCTCTTTCCACTTGTGAATACATTTGAAATTTTCCAAAATAAAAAAATGAGAGAGGCTGGCATGATGGCTCATGCCTGTAATCCCAGCACTTTGGGAGGTCCAGGTGGGAGGACCACAAGGTCAGGAGTGAAACCGTCTCTACTAAAAATACAAACATTAGCTGGGTATGATGGCACATACCTGTAGTTCCAGCTACTTGGGAGGTTGAGGTGGGAGAACTGCTTGAATCTGGGAGGTGGAGGTTGTAGTGAGCCTAGATCGTGCCACTGCCCTCCAACCTGGGTGACAGAGCAGGACTCTGTCTCAATAAATAAATAAATAAACTTAAATTTACAATCATACCAAGAAATTTCACTCCTAAATATCTACCCAAGAAAATAAAATCATATGTTCACACAAAAGACTGGTACATATTAATAGCAGTAACAATTGCCAGAGTGGAAACAATCCAAATGCCCATCAGCTAGTGAAGGGATGGACACGATGTGGCACATCTACATGACGGGATACTTTCAGCTAGTGAAGGGTAGACACGATGTGGTACATCTGCATGTCGGGATACTTTCAGCTAGTGAAGGGTAGACACGATGTGGCACATCTGCATGTCGGGATACTTTCAGCTAGTGAAGGGATGGACACGATGTGGCACATCTACATGACGGGATACTTTCAGCTAGTGAAGGGATGGACACGATGTGGCACATCTACATGATGGGATACTTTCAGCTAGTGAAGGGTAGACACGATGTGGCACATCTACATGATGGGATACTTTCAGCTACTGAAGGGATGGACACGATGTGGTACATCTGCATGTCGGGATACTTTCAGCTAGTGAAGGGTAGACACGATGTGGTACATCTGCATGTTGGGATACTTTCAGCTAGTGAAGGGATGGACACGATGTGGTACATCTACATGTCGGGATACTTTCAGCTAGTGAAGGGTAGACACGATGTGGTACATCTGCATGTCGGGATACTTTCAGCTAGTGAAGGGATGGACATGATGTGGTACATCTACATGTCGGGATACTTTCAGCTAGTGAAGGGTAGACACGATGTGGCACATCTACATGATGGGATACTTTCAGCTAGTGAAGGGATGGACACGATGTGGTACATCTACATGTCGGGATACTTTCAGCTAGTGAAGGGTAGACACGATGTGGTACATCTGCATGTCGGGATACTTTCAGCTAGTGAAGGGATGGACACGATGTGGCACATCTGCATGTCGGGATACTTTCAGCTAGTGAAGGGTAGACACGATGTGGCACATCTGCATGTCGGGATACTTTCAGCTAGTGAAGGGATGGACACGATGTGGCACATCTGCATGTCGGGATACTTTCAGCTAGTGAAGGGTAGACACGATGTGGTACATCTGCATGTTGGGATACTTTCAGCTAGTGGAGGGATGGACACGATGTGGTACATCTACATGATGGGATACTTTCAGCTAGTGAAGGGATGGACACGATGTGGTACATCTGCATGTCGGGATACTTTCAGCTAGTGAAGGGTAGATACGATGTGGCACATCTGCATGTTGGGATACTTTCAGCTAGTGAAGGGATGGACACGATGTGGCACATCTACATGATGGGATACTTTCAGCTAGTGAAGGGTAGACACGATGTGGTACATCTGCATGTCGGGATACTTTCAGCTAGTGAAGGGATGGACACGGTGTGGCATATCTACATGATGGGATACTTTCAGCTAGTGAAGGGTAGACACGATGTGGTACATCTGCATGTCGGGATACTTTCAGCTAGTGAAGGGATGGACACGATGTGGTACATCTGCATGTCGGGATACTTTCAGCTAGTGAAGGGATGGATACGATGTGGTACATCTGCATGTCGGGATACTTTCAGCTAGTGAAGGGTAGACACGATGTGGTACATCTGCATGTTGGGATACTTTCAGCTAGTGAAGGGATGGACACGATGTGGTACATCTACATGATGGGATACTTTCAGCTAGTGAAGGGATGGACACGATGTGGTACATCTACATGATGGGATACTTTCAGCTAGTGAAGGGTAGACACGATGTGGCACATCTGCATGTCGGGATACTTTCAGCTAGTGAAGGGATGGACACGATGTGGCACATCTGCATGTCGGGATACTTTCAGCTAGTGAAGGGTAGACACGATGTGGTACATCTGCATGTCGGGATACTTTCAGCTAGTGAAGGGATGGACACGATGTGGTACATCTACATGATGGGATACTTTCAGCTAGTGAAGGGTAGACACGATGTGGTACATCTGCATGTCGGGATACTTTCAGCTAGTGAAGGGTAGACACGATGTGGCACATCTACATGACGGGATACTTTCAGCTAGTGAAGGGTAGACATGATGTGGCACATCTACATGACGGGATACTTTCAGCTAGTGAAGGGTAGACACGATGTGGTACATCTGCATGTCGGGATACTTTCAGCAGTATCGGGGAACAAAAAACTGATACAGGCTACAGAATGAATGAATCTCAAAGAAGCCAAGTGCACAACACATATTGTATAATTCTGTTTACATGAAATGTCCAGAAAAGGCAAATATATATAAACAGAAATATATAGAGAGGTGGGGACAAGGGTAGACTGCGAATGGGCATGAGGGATCATTTTGCTGTGAAAGAAATCTAACACTGGATTATGAGGCTCGCTGCACAACTCCATAAATAACAGCAAAAATCATTGAATTGTATATTTAAGACTATATGTAAAACGGTAACGATGGTAAATTACATATGTATGTTTTACCTCAATAAAAAATAGTAATAAAATTACAAGGCATATAAATTACACCTCCGTGAAACTTTTCGTTTATTTTTCCTTTTTTTCTGAAACAGAGTCTCACTCTGTCACCCAGGCTGGGGTGCCGTGGCGCAGTCTTGGCTCACTGCAACCTCTGCCTCCTGGGTTCAAGCAAAAAATTCTCCTGCCCCAGCCTCCTGAGTAGCTGGGATTATGGGCACCTACCACCATGCCTGGCTAATTTTTGTATTTTTAATAGAGACAAGCTTTCACCATTTTGGCCAGGCTGGTCTCAAACTCCTGACCTCAGGTGATCTGCCTGCCTCAGCCTCCCAAAGTACTGGGATTACAGGCATAAGCCACTGTGCAATGCCCATTTATTTATTTTTTCTAGACAGGGTCTCACTCTGTTGCCCAGGCTGGACTGCAGTGGCATGAATTTTTGGGCTCAAGCCATCCTCTCCCCTCAGCCTGCCAAGTAGATGGGACAACAGGTGCCTACCACCATGCTCAGCTAATTAAAAAAAAAATTTTTATAGAGACTGGTCTCAAACTCCTGGTCTCAAGTGATCCTCCTACTTCAGCCTCCTAGAGTGCTGGGATTACAGATATGAGCCACTATGCCGCATGTCCGTGAAGCTATTTTTTAAAATAATAATAATAATGGCTGGGTGCAGTAAATGACACCTGTAATCACAGCACTTTGGGAGGCCAAGGTGGCCAGCTCACCTGAGGTTAGGAGTTCAAGACCAGCGTGACCAACATGAAGAAATTCCTTCTGTACTAAAAATACAGAAGTAGCTGAGCATGGTGGTGCATGCCTGTAATCCACGCTACTAGGGAAGCTGAGGCAGAAGAATTGCTTGAACCTGGGAGGTGGAGGTTGCCTTTAGCCGAGATTGCACTATTGCACTCCAGCCTGGGCAACAAGAGGGAAACTCCGTCTCAATAAATAAATAAATAAAATTGGGTAAACTTAAGACTAGACAAATCTGAGTAATGAGTGAACTTGCAAGAAAATACTGAAAAAATACATTAAAAACATATCACAGGCCTGGTGTGGTGGCTCATGCCTGTAATCCCAGCACTCTGGGAGGCCAAGGCGGGTGGATCAGCTGAGGTCGGGAGTTTGAGACCAGCCTGATAAACATGGTGAAACCGCATCTCTACTAAAAATACAAAAATGAGCCAGGTGTAGTGATGGGCACCTATAATCCCAGCTCTCAGGAGGCCTGAGTCAGGAGAATCTCTTGAACCCGGGAGATGGAGGTTGCAGTGAGCCAAGATTGTGCCATGGCACCCCAGCCTGGGCAACAGAGTGAGACTCTGTTACAAAAAAAAAAGTTAATAAATGGTTATATGGTTATTCCCCCCCCCCCCCAAAAAAACTCTGACTTATTTTTGTCACCGGAAATTTTTTAAAATTTTATCTTAGAATTGGAGTCATGGTTTAATAAGCAACAGAGCAAGACTCTGCTTCTAAAAAAAAAAATCACAAAAAAAGATAAAAATATGTATGAGACAGGACAGAAAAAATTACATACAATTAATTGGAGTTCTAGAAGAAGAGACTAAAAAAGAATTACAGAGAAACAGCATTAAGGCGATGTGCTCACGCCTATAATCTCAGCACTTTGGGAGGCTGAGACAGGTGAATCACCTGAGATCAAGAGTTTGAGACCAGCCTGGCAAAAATGATGAAACCCTGTATTAAAAATACAAAAATTAGCTGGGCGTGGTGGCGGGTGCCTGTAATCCCAGCTACTCAGAAGGCTGAGACAGGAGACTCGCGTGATCACACCATTGCACTCCAGCCTGGGAGACAGAGCAGGACTCCATCGCAAAAAATAGCAATGAAAGTGATCATTGCTGGGTAGATAGATTAAAGAACTGAAGGAAGATATAAATCTTCAGATTGAAAGTGCACTTCTGCAGGATAAAGAAAAATCTTACCTTTATATCCGAACAAGTAGGCTGGACGTGGAGGCTCCCGCCTGTTATCCCAGCAATTTGGGAAACTGAGGCAGGTGGATTGCTTGAGCTTGGTAGTTATAGACCAGCCTGGGAAACATGGCAAAACCTCATCTCTGCAAAAACCGCAAAAATTAGCCATGTATGGTGGTGTGCACCTGTAGTCCCAGCTACTCGGGAGACTGAGATGGAAGGATAGCTTGAGCCCAAGGTCAAGGCTGCAGTGGGCTGAGATCGCGCCACTGCACTCCAGCCTGGACCAAAAAAAAAAAGTTTTTTTATTAGCCACTAATAAAAAAAATAGGTGATCAGGAATTCTGGGATGGAATGCAGACTATATAGAAAATATCTAAAAAAAAAAAAAGTAAGTAGAATGAGGGCGGTAACTAAAAAAAAAAAGTAGCACTGGAAAACATCAAAGCTACAGAGAAATTGCTAAAAGCCTCTTTAAGAAGTTTTCTATTAGAAAATCATTAGACTTATAGAAATAATTGCTTCAAATTGCTGAAAGTAGATACAGTCTTTTCTCAGTACACACAGGGGATTGGTTCCAGGATCCCCCAACACACACCGGGTGGATAGCAAAATCCTTACATACCCAAGTCCACAATCCACCCTGCAAACCTGCATATAGAAAGTTAGCCCTCCCTATAAGTGGGTTTCACATCCCACTAATGCTCTATTTTCATCTGTGTTTGGTTGGAAAAAATCCCTATAGTAGTGAACCCATGCAGTTCAAACCCATGTTGTACAAGGGTCAACTGTAATTGTCAACCTAAAAATCTGACCACACCTAAACTGTCATTCAAGGATGGGCCAGGTGCAGTGGCTTGCTCCTGTAATCCCAGCACTTTGGGATGCCAAGGCGGGCAGATCTCTTGAGGCCAGAAGTTCAAGATCAGCCTGGTCAATGTGGTGAAACCCTGTCTCTACTAAAAACACAAAAATGAGCTGGGTGTGATGGTGCACACCTGCAATCCCAGCTACTCAGGAGGCTGAGGCAGGAGAATCACTCTGAAGCCAGGTGGCAGAGGATGGAGTGAACCGAGGGGTTGCCACTATACTCCAGCCATGGCAACAGAGTGAGATTCTGTATATAAAAAAAGAAAAAAAAGTGAGGACGAAATAGCATATAAAGAATGGGAGACAGTATTCTCTTCTGAGCCTCACTGAAAGAGCTACCAAAGGGTGTGAGTCAGCAGGAAAAATGAACTTTAAAGGAGTGGGATGTAAGACATGAGAGAACATAGAAAGTGATAAAATATGCCGGGCGCGGTGGCTCAAGCCTGTAATCCCAGCACTTTGGGAGGCCGAGACGGGTGGATCACGAGGTCAAGAGATCGAGACCATCTGGGTCAACATGGTGAAACCCCGTCTCTACTAAAAATACAAAAAATTAGCTGGGCATGGTGGCGCGTGCCTGTAATCCCAGCTACTCAGGAGGCTGAGGCAGGAGAATTGCCTGAACCCAGGAGGCGGAGGTTGTGGTGAGCCGAGATCGCGCCATTGCACTCCAGCCTGGGTAACAAGAGCGAAACTCCGTCTCAAAAAAAAAAAAAAAAAAAATGCAGCAGAAGTGAGAAGGCTTTCAACTCCTAACGCTACTTCATCAAACGTGTGGCGATTTCCACCTCGGTCTCTCTCGAAGCATTGGCTCTATGGCAATGATTCTCAGTTGGGGATGATTTTGTCCTCCATGCTCACCCCAAGAACCTGGGGACCATTTGGAGGTGTCTTAGAGTGTGTCGCAACTGGGAGCACTACTGCCATCTAGTGG
The DNA here is from genome assembly GCF_049354715.1 of Callithrix jacchus. NCBI lineage: Eukaryota > Metazoa > Chordata > Mammalia > Primates > Cebidae > Callithrix > Callithrix jacchus. The sequence continues at coordinate 4,954,205 of NC_133509.1, read as the reverse complement.
GTAGAGAGAGGTCAAGGCTGCTGTTAAACAGCACCTCCGGCCCCTACAACAGGGAATTATGAATTTTAAAGTCTATAGTACTGAGGCAGATAGTTCCTCTAGGGAAGCTGAGATGCCAAATCATGAGAACTACCCAACAGCCCTATGGAGAGGTTCACATGGTAAGGAACTAAGGCTGCTGCTTGCCAGCTACATGGGTCCTTGAGAGTGGGGCCTCCAGGCCCAGGGAATCTTCAAATGACTGTAGGCCAGCTGACATCTTGACAAGTCATGAGAGGTCCCAAGCCAGAGCACCCAATTAAGCCCCTCCTAAATTTATTACCCACACAAACTGTGTGAGATAATAAATGTTTATTGTTTTTCGTTGCTAGTTTGTTTTTTTGAGATGGAATCTCTGTCTCCCAGGCCCGCATGCAAGTGGCATGATCTCAGCTCACTGCAACCTCTGCCTCCCAGGTTCAAGCGATTCTGCTGCCTCAGCCTCCTGAGCAGCTGAAACTACAGGTGTATGACACCATGCCAGGTGAAGTTTTATATTTTTAGTAGAGACTGGGTTTCACCATGTTGGCCAGGCTGGTCTCGAACTTCTGACTTCGGGTGATCGACCTGCCTCGGCCTCCCAAAGTGCTGGGATTACAGGCATGAGCCACCGCGCCCAGCCAAATGTTTATTGTTGTTTTAAGCCTCTACGTATTGGGGTAATTCATTAGACAGCAATAGATAGCTGATGCAAACAAGTAGAGATTTAAGGATATGATTAAAGTAAGAGCAATACAGTTTATAGTTCCCAAAGTAGCAAAGAAAAGGCAGAGGAGAACCATAAAAATGTCAATAATGCAACAGAAAGCAGAGGAAGTGAAAAAATATGAAAAAACAAAACACAGTACCAGAATCACAAAATATACACATATAAAGTTAAAGATATTGGTAATCACAATAAATGCGAATGCATTAAACCCACGTACTAAAAAGGAAAAACCCAGACATTGGATTAAAAATATCAATCGCATACTTCTTACAGAAGATAATCCTAAAACAACATAGAAAGATTGAAAATAGCCCAGGCACAGTGGCTCACACCTGTAAACCCAGCACTTTAGGAGGATGAGGCTGGTGGGTTGCTTGAGTCCAGGAGCTTGAGACTAGTCTGGACAACAGGGCGAAACTCTGTCTCTACAAAATATACAAAAATTAACTAGGCATGGTGGTGCACGCCTGTAGTCTCAGCTACTGGGGAGGCTGGGATGGGAAGATCATTTGAGGTGGGAGAATGACTTGATCTCAGGAGGCACAGGTTGCAGTGAGCCAAGACAGCACCACCTCACTCCAGCCTGGACAGAGTGAGACCCTGCATTAAAAAAAAAAAAAAAGAGGAAAGCTTGAAAATAAAATGGAAGCAATATAATACAATTTAAGGCAAAAGCAGATATGAAGAGGGGCACTAAATAAAGATGAAAGGACACAGCACGCCAGTCGTAGATGTAGCTGTATTAGGTCCAAAACTGCCTTGAAACACAAAACAATGAAGCAAAAACTGAACTACAGAGAGAAATCGACAGAAATCGCAAATGGCAGCCATTTGCAGGTGACATTTATTGGAGAGAAGACATAAATATTTCTGTATGTATTTGTTTTATGTATGTATGTATGTATGTATTTATTTGGAGACAGGGTTTTGCTCTGTCACACAGGCTGGAGTGCACTTGCGTGATCACGGCTCACTGCAGCCTTGACCTCATGGGCTCCAGTGATCCTCCCACTGGCGTGAAAGTACCAATTCTCTCATCACGGCTTGGGATGTCACGTCTTCCCAGTGACTAGCCCTCATCCCGAAGCCACCTAGGGGTGGCCAGCCATCAGTCGACTTCTTGGCACACAAAAAGTCATTTATCACTTTAGAGAGTTCAAGGATTTTAGGAGTTGTATGCGAGAAAACAGGAAGGAAGACCAAATAATATTGTATATATTTCACAATATCACAAGCCCAAATGTCCATTACGAACAAAACGAATAAACAAATGTGGTAAATTCGAAAAATGTAATATTACATAGCAATGAAAAAGAACAAACGACTGACATACGCAACAACATGGACAAACCTCATAGATTTTATTATAAACCAAAAAGTATCTGAGACAGGTCTCAATGAATTTAGAAGTTCATTTTGCCAAAGCTAAGGACATTCTCAGAAGACAAGAACACAGAATCATAAAAAGTCTGTGGTCTGTGCCTTTCTCCAAGGAATTTTAGGGCTTCCATATTTAATGGGGAAAAGCGATCTGGAGGGAAAGGAAGTTATGGTCATTCACATGTTGCAAGAGAAAAGAAGCAAGTAGGGAAAGGGTCAATTATGTACTGGTCTCATGCTCAGTAAATTGGCACTTCACGTAAGATAAGATGAACATAGAGTAGCCACCCATGGAGATACTTACCCTTTTATCTGTGGCTATCTGCTTACGAACAAAAGGAAAGGCAGCTTCTTGCATGACTCAGCTTTCAGCTTATTTTTTTCTCCCTCTGGCACAGTGAATTGGGGCTCTGAGTTTTTATTTCCCTTTCACACTATGTTTCATGTTACCGTCTTTTTCACAGTAATCAACACTATCAGCCAAAACTGACAAACCTCCGAACTGTAGCGACTTAATATCACGAAAGTCTATTTCTCAGTCTTGTGACACTTCTCGTGGTTCAGTGAGACTTTCACCATGTTGTAGCTCTACCATCTGAATCGTGAGGGCTCTGAGGTAACAGCCGTCAAGATAAGACAGGAAGATTGCCCAAGAAGCTTTTCTAGTTTTGTTTTTGTTTTGATTTTGAGACAAGGTCTGTCTCCTAGACTGGAGTGCAATGACAGTCACAGCCCACTACTGTCTCGACCTCCCTGGCTCAAGCAATTCTCCTGCCTTGGCCTGCAAGTAGCTGGGACTATAGGCATGTGCCTGTACACTAATTTTTTTTTTTTTTTTTTTTTTTGTACAGACAGGGTCTTGTTTTTGCCCGGGCTGGTCTCAAACTCCTGGGGTCAAGTAATCGTCCTGCCTCAACTTCCCAAAGTGCTATGATTACAGGTGTGAGCCACTGCCCCCCAGCCCAAGAAGTTTTTAAGGGATAGGGCCTGAAAATGGCTAACATCAGTTCCACCCACATCTCACCAGCCAATCTTCTAGAGAGGTTGCAACTTAACTGCCGAGGCACTCAGGAAGAGAGAAGCAGAGATACAGCATTATCTCTTCCATGGGATCCACTTAAGTTATTGATTGAGAATCCATAACAACTGGGGAACTTCTTAAGCACGTGGCAGCTATATAAAGAAATTACAAAAATATGAACAGATGGAGAGATCCTCCCAGACTCACACAGAACAAATTCACATGTTTAGATGCCTGTGTAGAGTAGAAATGTTCTTGGCCTGCGTCCTTTCACCTAATGCACTGTAGTAACCTGCGTTCTCACCATTGCCTTTGTAAAACGGGCTAAAGCCATGTCACACTGAACACTTTCAACTAGGAGGCTATTTTCTAGCATAAGATGTACTTCTGCTGCCAGAAGTTGGGCTGCATCTTGCTTGCTATTAGTCATACGGATTTGCTCCACAACCTGTTTTTCCAGTTGCACATGTCATACGGCACTCTAATGTAATTTAATTAAATATTCCCGAAGCCCCAGAAATATGAGTTCCAAAATTCAAAGAAAAGGCTTTTCTCCTTTGAAAAGCCACGGCCAGGTCTGGTGCTCTGAAGCTTCAGTAAGCTCGTTGCGGCCGTTTAAACTGTAATCCAGAGCATTAAATTATGGCACTGTGGGATTTCCTTGTATAATAATAGGGTAGACGGGTAAGCAGGGCTGCGGTGGCCTCCCTTGCCTCACTCCAGCTTTAAATGATATAAAAGGCAGCTAGCCCACTGCGCGAGCCTCCCTGACCTAGCAGCTTGTTCATTTCCATGGGCATCTCAGACTGTTGACCTTTGGGCGGACCACCATGAAGAATAAAGGTAGGTGTTGGGGAACCACATTTATTCATATCTTTAGTTGTGTAAGTACTTTGTTCACTGCTTTTTTACAGGTTCAGTCGTGAATAGGGAATCACGTACTTGATCGTTCTCACCCATCTTTGAATCTAGTCTAGACAAGTCCTTCAGTCCGGACTGCTTCAATCGTACATCAAAAGATTGGTGAACACTTTTATGTTTTAAATTACTTAAAAATAATGTACTAATACTAAAATGGTAATAGAGTTGTGGCAGAGACAGAGCAAAAAAACAGAGGGCAGCTGATTAAAAATCTCAGCTAAAATGTGTTGATTTAGAGTTGCCTATTCGGATCGCAATAATAAGAAAGCACAGTCTTCCCTTCCCGGAATCAGGCAGAACTATCCTGGGAGCACGGGTATTCAGGCTCCACGTCCCAGCCCGAACCTGTGGCAGTAAGTGACAATTCTACAGCCACAGACTCTTGAACCCAGAAATCTCTGCTCCCGTGAGATGACAAATCTCCACATCCACTGTCGTGTGACTTTATAGCCATCAAAAGGCTGAGTGAGAGTAAGCTTGAAGATAATTAAAAATCTTAATATTTAAGATTTAGATATTAAATATTTAATGCTTTGTCTAGAAAATGGCCTCTGCATGCTTATTTAAAATGTTACCCTTGAGAAAACAGATCAGCTGGATGCAGCGGCTCACTCCTATAATCCCAACATTTTGGGAAGCAGACACAGGAAGATGGCTTGAGCTCAGAGGGTTGAGACCTGCCTGGGCAACATGCCTCAGACATATGCAACATGGTGAAACCCTGTTTCTACCAAAAATACAAAAAGTAGCCGGGTGTGGTGGCATGTGCCTGTAGTCCCGGCTACTGGTTGTGGGGTGAGGTGCCCAGGCAGGAGGATTGCTTGAGACCGGGAGGCCGAAGGTGCAGTGAGCTCTGTTCATGGCACTGCACTCCAGCTGGGCAACAGACAAAAACCCTGTCTCAGAGAAAAAAAAAAAAAAGTAGGCACCGTAGGTATCTCTTTTGAAAAGCTTGACTGTAAAAGGAGAGACAGACAGGAATAAGAAAAGAAGTTCAGAATTTCCCTCCCTGCCAGTTCTTTTTGTTTGTTTGTTTGTTTGTTTGAGACAAGGTCTTGCTATGACGCTTAGGCTAGTCTGAAACATCTCAGCCCAAGTGGTCCTCCTGCCTCAGAGAATCTGCGGCAGGCGCTCACCACCGCATCCAGCTCTCTCCTTTGCATCATCCTGAACTTTAAGATTCCTAACTTTAAAGTCAACTCAATTCTTTCCTCAGCATGAATCTCTTTCTTGGTTTGTGTTTTGAACCTCAGGCCATGTCATGATTCCACATCCATTTGATAACTAAGTCCTGTGGATTCACTTCTGCAGTTCATCCCTTCCCACTCCACCTCCCCTAACACAGCAGTAGCTCCCTCCCTGTCTCTCGGCCTCCTTCCTTACTCCTGCACCTGGGAAACGGGCGGGCTGCCTCTCCATCTCGTCCCTCCCACTCCACTCCTCTCCCCGTGCAGCACACTTTCTTCACTGCCGCCTCCTCTACGCGTCTCCTTGTTGTCCTACATGCTGATTCTTCTGCTCTCTCCTCCATTACCACTTCTGTTCATGTCATCTCGCAAAACTCAGCTCGGACGTCACCTTCACTAGGAAGTGTCCCAGATTTATTTCAGGGCCGATAGATCTTTTCTATTTTGGTCATTGTCCGGTGGTTTAGTATTTAGATTGTATTATAAATGTTAGTTTGCTTATTTCTCCACTACACTGTCTATCCTTCGGGGCCTCCCATGTGTTCATTTCTGTATCCTTACTGCTGGTCCATACCTGGCATGCAGTGGGCATTCCAATGATACACATTGAAAGCAAATGCTGAATAAAGCGTTTTTGGAGAATCCCACATAGACTCTTCTCAATACACGGCCCTTTCCTACCCCAGTGCGACTCTGAGCAATCTCCTTTTCCTTCCCAGCTTCCGTACTTCAGCCTACTTTTCGCTCCCTTATTTATCGCTTGGAAATTCTCTCCCTCAAAGCCAGCTTTCAGACTAAGTCACAGATTCTTCAGTTTCCTACCTTCCTGCTTCTTTGTACTGGTTCTCTATCGCTGCATAACAAATTGCTCAGGAGTGTAACATAAAAATAAACATTTACCAGTGGCTCACGCCTGTAATCCCAGCACTTTGGGAGGCCGAGGCGGGTGGATCACGAGGTCAAGAGATCGAGACCATCGTGGTCAACATGGTGAAACCCCGTCTCTACTAAAAATACAAAAATTAGCTGCGCGTGGTGGCACATGCCTGTAGTCCCAGCTACTTGGGAGGCTGAGGCAGGAGAATTGCTTGAACCCAGGAGGCAGAGGTTGCGGTGAGCCGAGATTGCACCATTGCACTCCAGCCTGGGTAACAAGAGCGAAATTCCGTCTCAAAATATAAAAATAAAAATTAAAATAAACATTTACTATTATGTACAATTTTTCTGAGACAGGATGTTAAAAGTAGCTTAAGTGTGTGGTTCTGGGCCAGACATGGTAACTTACACTTGTAATCCAAGCACTTTGGGAGGCCAAGGCAGGTGTATCACTTGAGTCTACGAGTTTGAGATCACCATGAGCAACATGGAGAAACCCCAACTCTACAAAAAATAGAAAAAATTATATGGGTGTTGTGCCATACACCGGTAGTCCCAGCTACTCAGGAGGCTGGTGGGAGGGTGGCTTGAGCCTGGAAAGCAGAGGTTGCAATGACCAAGATTGTACTACTGCACTCAAACCTGGGCAACAGAACAAGACCCTGTCTCAAAAAAGAAAAAGAAGACCGAGTGCAGTGGCTCACGCCTGTAATCCCAGCACTTTGGGAGGCCAGGGCGGGTCGATCACAAGGTCAGGAGATCAACACCATCCTGGCCAACATGGTGAAATCCCGTCTCTACTAAAAATAGAAAAATTAGGCAGGCGTGGTGGCGCACACCTGAAGTTTCAGCTACTCAGGAGGCTGAGGCAGGAGAATCGCTTGAACCCGGAAGACAGAGGTTGCGGTGAGCCGAGATTGCGCCACTGCACTCCAGCCTGGGTGACAGAGAGAAACTCTGTCCCCGCCAAAAAAAAACAGAAAAAGAAAAAGGAAAAAAAAAGTGGGCGGGTCTGGCTCAGGGTCTCTTATAGGCTGCATTCAAGATGCAAGCCGTGGCTGCAGTCATTTCAGGCTTCTTGGGGCTGGAGGATCCCATTTCAAGATAGCTCACTCCAAGGGATGGTGAATTGATACAGGCTGTTGTCAAGAGGCCTCAGTTCCTTGCTGTGTGGACTTCTCCTTAGGGCTATTTAACTATTTTCACAACATGGTAGCTGGATTCTTCAAGACCAAATGACCCACTAGAGGGAAAGACAGAGGCCACAATCTCTTTTATGGCCTAACCTCGAACTTCAGCTCTTTCATTTCCTCAACATCCTATTGGCTGCACAGGTCCGCCCTATTCAGCATGGGGTAGTGCTACTTGAAGATGTCAATATTGGAAGACAGAATGGTTGGGGGCCTTCTTGAAGGCCATCACACCCTCCTTGAAGACTAGCATACAAGTATTTATTGTATGATAGGTTTCATGGATACCAGAAGGAAATGAGGATTAACAATGGTTGGGTACTCAAGACGCTTTATATACATTATTTAAGTTTTAAAAATAAAACTGTATCACCACCTGTTAACCTCAGAAGTAGAATTTAAATTCATGATTATATGGCTCCAAAGCCTATGCCTTCAATTTTAACCATTTTTATTACAGATATAATATTCATAGAGAAATTTTAGAAAACATAAATAGGCCAGGCATGGTGGCTCAAGCCTGTAATCCCAGCACTTTTGGGAGGCCACAGCGAGTAAATCACCTGAGGTCAGTAGTTCAATACCAGCCTGGCCAACATAGTGAAATCTCGTCTCTACTAAAAATACAAAACTTAGCTAGGTGCAGTGATGGATGCCTGTAATCTCAGCTACTAGGGAGGCTGAGGCAGGAGAATTATTTGAACCCCGGAGGCAGAGGCTGCAGTGAGCCGAGATCACGCCACTGCACTCCAGCCTGGGCGACAGAGTAAGACCTTGTCTCAGAAAAAAAAAAAAAGAAAACATAAATATACTGGTTGAGAAATTATTATAAAGTGAATATCCCTATAACCACCATCTGAATCAATAAAGTAAAAAAACGTTCAGGCTCATGCCTGTAATCCCAGCACTTTGGGAGGTCAAGGTGGGTGGATGACCTGAGGTCAGGAATTGGAGAGCAGCCTGACCAACATGGAGAAACCCAGTCTCTACTAAAAATACAAAAATTAGGGAGCCTCAGTGGTTCAGACCAGTTGTCCTGGCACTTAAGGAGGCGAGTCTATGCATTTGAGGCCAGGCTGGGCAATGTAAGAACCTCTCATTCATTAAAAAAAAAAAATTAGCCAAGCATGGTAGCACATGCCTCTAGTCCCAGCTACTTGGGAGGGTGAGGCAGAAGAATCGCCTGAACCCGGGAGGCGGAGGTTGCACTGAGCTGAGAACACACCACTGCACTCCAGCCTGGGCAACAAAGCAAGATTTCATCTCCAAATAAATAAAGTATTTTCAGCTTTCCAGAAGCCTTGCACATGACTCTTCCCAGTCCCTACCCTGTACCTCCCAACTATATTAAGCACTGTCCCTTCATGGCCATGGCGTCCTTGCTTTCCATTACAGATTTACTACCTGAGTATATGTCCCTGAGCATTACCATTTGATTTTTCTTGTAATTCAGTCATATAAATGATACATTATGTATTATTTTATGTAACATAAAAGAATTCACATCACTGTATTTACATAATGTAGTTTCTTTCAACATCATTATAATTGCCTCATATTAATTATTGTGCAGTATTGCACTGTATGGCAATAACAGTTATTTCTCCATTCTGCTGTTGATTGATATTTGGGTGGTTTCTAGGCGGTGACTATTACAAATAATGCTGCTATGCATATTTGTTTTCTTTTTTTTTTGCCTACGTGCAGATGTTCTTCTATAGAGTATACAAGTAAAAGTGAATTTGGGGCGGGCGTGGTGGCTCACACCTGTAATCCCAGCACTCTGAGAAGTCTAAGAGGTCCCTTGAGTCTGAGAGGTCGCGGCTACAATGAGCCATTAGAGCACCACTGCACTGCACTCCAGCCTGGGTGACAGAGTGCAGTCCAGTCCAAGAAAAAAACAAAAAAAACAGGGAAGTGAATTTCTGACTCAAAGAATATAAAGAATATGTGGTTCTATAGCTTTTTAAGTCTAAACTATATGTTAAAGTGGTTGTGTCCAATTTTTTTCTCTTACTATTAAAGAGTTCCAATTATTCCACGTGCTTGCCAAAACCTAGTATTATTCTTCTCTCTGATTTAGCCATTATTCTGGGGTATAAAGATACATCATTGCTGTTTTAAAATGCAATATCCTGGCCAGGCGCGGTGGCTCACGCCTGTAATCCCAGCACTTTGGGAGGCGGAGGCAGGTGGATCACGAGGTCAAGAGATTGAGACCATCCAGGTCAACATGGTGAAACCCCGTCTCTACTAAAAATACAAAAAATTAGCTCGGCATGGTGGCGCGTGACTGTAATCCCAGCTACTCAGGAGGCTGAGGCAGGAGAATTGCCTGAACCCAGGAGGCGGAGGTTGCGGTGAGCCGAAATGGCGCCATTGCACTCCAGCCTGGGTAACGAGTGAAACTCCGTCTCAAAAAAATAAATAAATAAAATAAAATAAAATGCAGTATCCTGATTACTAGTGTTTGATCATCTTTCCATGTATTTAAATCATGTGTGTGTACGTGTGTGTGTGTGTGTATATATATGTATGTAATGTTATATAGACACACACGCACATAGCATTTGAATTGGATTTTCTCTTTGGTGAAGCGCCTTTTCAAGTATTGACCATTTTTTTCTCTTTTAATTTAAGACAGGGTGTCACTCTGTCACTAAGGTTGAAGTGAGTGGCTTGATCTCAGCTCACTGCAGCCTCTGCCTCCTGGGTTGAAGCAATTCTCCTGTCTCTGCCTCCCAATTCGCTGGGACTAGAAGTACATGCCACCACGCCCAGCTGATTTTTGTATTTTTTAAGTACAGACGGGTTTTCACCATGTTGGCCAGGCTGGTCTCAAACTCCTGGCTTTAAGTAGTACGCTGGCCTTGGCATCCCAAAATGCTGGGATCACAGGCATGAGCCGCCACTCCTGGCCTTGACCACTTTTTTTCTACTGGATTTTTTTTTCACGTGTTCTCTGTATATGCTGATGATGAACCTACGTTATCTGTGTTTTGAATGCCCTCCCCTTTCGTGGTTTGCCTTCTACTCGCTCAGTGGTACCTTTTAATGAGAAGAAATTCTTAATTTTAGTGTAGTTTTTTATATCAATCTTTTCCTTTGTACTTGGTGCTTTTTGTTTCCTCATAAATAAATCTTTTCCTAATCCAAGGTCCTGATAATACTCTCCTAATACTATCTTTAAGGACAAACAAATCTGAGGACTGTTTTCCTCCTCTCTCTGGTAACTCGGCTCAGCATAAAAGCAAACTGGCCAGGTACGGTGGCTCACGCCTGTAATCCCAGCACTTTGTGGGGCCAAGGTGGGTGGATCACCTGAGGTCAGGAGATCAAGACCAGCCTGGCTAACTTGGTGAAACACTGTGTCAACTAAAAATATACAAATTAGCTGGATGTGGTGGCAGGTGCCTGTAATCCTAGCTACTTGGGAGGCTGAGGCAGGAGAATCACTGGAATCCGGGAGGCGGAGGTTGTGGTGAGCTGAGATTTTACCATTGCACTCCAGCCTGGGAAACAGAGTAAGACTCTGTTGTTAAAAAAAAAAAAAAGCAAGCTGATAGCAAAAACTGAACTCCAAAAGATCTTTCTTTGCAAAAAAGACTATTTCCTGACCCAGCAACCTCCACTATTACACAGTAGACTGATTGCTGTCCCCACTTACCGTAGAATAACGTAGAGCATTAAGGTGGTGATGTTCTCGCCAACTGGATTCCTTTCCATGCTTCACTGTGTGTACCCTTCTTACTTCTTATGCTGTACGTTTTCCACTTATATTTCCCATTTTATATTTATATACTGTGACACCAGTAGTATTATTGTTTTGCCTCATATTCATGTCTATAATCCACATCGAATTGACTTCTTTTAAAATTTGGTGTAAAGTAGTAATCCCAACATAATTTGTTGAAAAAATTGCCCTCACATTACTACCCTATAAAGCCAGTTTTGTCAAAAAGCAGGTCCATGGATCTGCTTTGGGTCCCTCTATTCTGTTCCATGGGTCTAGCTGTCAATCGCTTTGCTAACACCGCATTTTAAAATAATGCTTGATGTATCACAGAAAAAATGCTGACATCATTTTCCTTCCTCAGAAGTTTTTGCTTATTTTTGATCATTTGCATCCATGTAAAATTTGAATGAGTTTCTCAAATTCCACTCCAAAAAATGGTTAGCAGTCTGCCCGCCTCAGCTTCCTGCAGTGCTGTGATTACGGGTGTGAGCCACCATGCCTGGCCAAGAGGCAGGTATTTATGGACTAAATGAACTGGCTTCTTTACTCTTACCTCTGGCTTCCAGCGGGGTTTCACCAATAGGAGCACTGGGAGGAAGTAAAAGCGTGGAAAAAGATTGAGGTTCCTGCACTTATTGCTGTCACCACCTCCCTGCTCCACACCGTGGTTTCTTGCTGTGAAGTTGCCACGGCTGTATTCCTCTGTTGAAGCCACGGGCCTGTTGTGCAGCCCTCTTTTTCTGTGTTCTAGAAACTATTCCTTTCTTGCCTATTGAGGCTGAGAGGCACTAAGAACTTCCATTGATTTTAACCCAAATGCACCATTTTTTTGTGATTTCACTAAACCCTGCTCACACCTTTGTAAATAATCCCTTTATTACACTTTTTAAAACTTACTCGGCTGGGCGCGGTGGCTCAAGCCTGTAATCCCAGCACTTTGGGAGGCCGAGGCGGGTGGATCACAAGGTCAAGAGATCGAGACCATCCTGGTCAACATGGTGAAACCCCATCTCTACTAAAAATACAAAAAATTAGCTGGGCATGGTGGCGCGTGCCTGTAATCCCAGCTACTCAGGAGGCTGAGGCAGGAGAATTGCCTGAACCCAGGAGGCGGAGGTTGCGGTGAGCCGAGATGGCGCCATTGCACTCCAGCCTGGGTAACAAGAGCGAAACTCCATCTCAAAAAGTAATAATAATAATAAAAATAAAAATAAAAAAACTTACTCGATTTGAGTTTGCAATCTCTTTCCTGCCAAGACCCTAAGATATTTCTTCAATACTTTCTCTTTTTTTTTTTTTTTTTTTGCCTTTCCATGGTTCATTCTTGATAGTTTCTTTGGACCCATCTTCCAGCTCTCTAATTTTATCTTGAGTTCTGTGTAACTGATGTTTGATGTATTTATTTTTATTTGAGACAAGGTCCTACTCTGTCAGCTAAGATGGAAAGCAGTGGCACAGTCTTGGCTCACTGCAACCTCTATCTCCCCTGCTCAAGTGATCCTCCCACCCCAGTCTCCTAAGTAGCTCCTGAGTAGTTACTTTCTTAAATTTTAGTAGAGATGGGGTCTCACCATGTTGCCCAGGTTGGTCTTAAACTCTTGTACTCAAGCAATCTTTCTGCCTTGGCCTCCAAAGTGCGAGATTAGAGGCGTAAGCCACCGCACTGGGTCTGTATCTGATAAGTCTACTATTCAGAGAACCTAGGGCCTATGTCTGTAGTCTGTTGTTTGTGCTAGTTTCCATTCATGGGATCTTGTCTCCTTGTGAGTTTGACTGAATGCTAGACACTGTAAATTTCGTGTGTGTGTGTGTGTGTGTGTGTGTGAGACAGAGTCTCGCTCTGTCGCCCAGGCTGGAGTACAGTGGCATGATCTTGGCTCACTGCAACCTCCACTACCTGGTTCAAGTGATTCTTTTGCCTCAGCCTTCCAAGTAGATGGGATTACGGGTGTGAGCCACTGTGCCTGGCCTAGACACTGTAATTTTTAAAATATTTGTAAAAGCAGCCAGGCGCAGTGGCTCACGCCTATAATCCAGCACTTTGGGAAGCTGAGGAGGGCGGATCACGAGGTCACCAGTTTGAGATCAGCCTGATCAATATGGTCAAACCTTGTCTCTGTTAAAAATACAAAAATTAGCCGGGCATGGTAGTGCATGCCTGTAATCCCAGCTACTCAAGAGACGAATGCAGGAGAATGGCTTGAACCCAGGAGGCGGAGGTTACAATGAGCGCAGATCGCTCCACTGCACTCCAACCTGGCGACGGAGCGAGACTCCAACTCAAAAAAAAAAAAAAAAAATTGTAAAACCAACTTGTGAACATAGGTAATAGGTAATGTGTTGCATCTCCCTTCAAGGATAATTTCTCTTTTTTTTTTTTAAGATGGGGTTTCATCATGATGGCCAGGCTGCTCTTGAACTCCTGACCTCAAGTGATCCATCCACCTCAGCCCCCCAAAGTGCTGGGATTACAGGCGTGAGCCAACCCACCAGACCTTTTTTTTTTTTTTTTTTTGAGACAGGGTCTCCCTCTGTTGCTCAGGCTGGAGTGCAGTGGCCAATCTCACTGCAACCCCTGTCACCCTGGTTCAAGTGATTCTCCTACCTCTGTCTCCTGAGTAGCTGGGATTACAGGTGCCTACCACCGCACTCGGCTAATTTTTGTATTTTCAGTAGAGAGGTTGTTCTTGAACTCCTGACCTCAAATGATGGGCCAGAAGATTTCTAAGGAGTCTCTGTATTCTAAACTTCCATCACTGTGAATCTAATATTGTAGCAGAGACAGAGCTGAATTTGGAATTAGGAGGCTGGGATCTGAGCACAGCTCTGCGGTGTGAACATGGGCAAGTCATTTAATCTCTCTAAGTCTCATGGAGATTAACCTCTCGGAGCTGGTAAGGATTAAGGGGGTTACTGTATGTCAAAGTGCCTTATAAACTGTAAAGAACTACCCTAGTGTCAGGTATTCTTTTGAAATGCCCAGTCTTCCTCTTTTTGAGCCAGCCAATCAGAAAAAGTAACCTAAAGTGAGTCAGATCTCAGGAATTTAAGTTGTAAAACCAGGAAATTCAGTACAGTGAATTGTGCATCATACTCACCTTGTGGAATTTATAGAATCGTTTTATTCTATCAATACTTATATTTTGATAAATAATATAAGGTAAAATTACAAATAGGTACTCACTCGTACAGGCCGATCTTCCACAAGAAGATGCTCACTGTTCTTGGAATCCCAAATTTTGGGGGACAAAATAGTGAATACAGTATATACGACAAGGGCAACAAGTACTTAGAAGCTAGTTTTCCCATTCAGTGAACAATTTCGTGTTGGGCCATCAGGTCCACTGGGAGGATAGCAAACCCGACGGCAACACGAAAGAAGTTTTCCCGTTCTTTCAAGCGAGCAGGGGCAGCACTAGAATAAACTCAGCTGCCATGGGCAGGGCAACGATGTTTTCTCCTGAGACAGCTACTGAGGCACGTGTCCAAGGCCAGCCCTTCCTATTCTTTGGACTAACAGTCCCAGAATTGCTTTGAGGTCTTTTGAATGGAACTCGGGGAATCTAGCTCACTGGTGCACACCGGCGACAATTTTCCGATTATTCAGCAGAACTGATTAAGTATTTCCCTGAGAGGTTCAGCGCGCGCACGCGCCCCCCGGGTTTGTGTTGAGTAACGCGTGCACGACGTCATTCAGCGCCTGCACATCGTTGTTGCTCAAGACTCAAGACGTTGCAAGAAAATGGCTAACGAAGCGACGGGGAACGGCGGCGCGGCGGCCGTTGCTGCGGTTGGACGTGCCCGACCTGCCAGACCACACAAGGGATCGCACCGCCCAAGTGGCCGCGGCCCGCCCAGCGGAGCGCGCCGCGGCCCGTCCCTGCGCCAGTGCGCACGCGCGGCCGTCATCCGGGTGCTGGCTGCGGCTGCAGGTTGCGCTAGGGTGGCGGACCGGGGGCGGGGCCAGCGGCTCATTGTGCGCAGCGCTGCGCCGCGCCGGCGGCCGCCGAGGCCTGGGTGGAAGTTGGCGCTGCTGCCGCCGCCGCCGCCCTGCAGCCCACTCGCTGCCTCGGCGGCGCGCTGCTCTTCTAAGATGGCTGCCGCTACCGCTGCGGTGGCAGCCTCGGCCGCCTCGGGTCAGGCGGAAGGTAAAAAGATCACCGATCTGCGGGTCATCGATCTGAAGTCGGAGCTGAAGCGGCGGAACTTAGACATCACCGGAGTCAAGACCGTGCTCATCTCCCGACTCAAGCAGGTGAGGCCCGGCGAGGACCGGGAGGGACCGGGAAGGGGAGCTTAGGCCGCGTCTGGGCGCCCGGCTTCCGCCTCAGCCCCCGGCCGCCCGCAGCCGCCGGGACTCGCGGGGAGGCAGGTAGGGAGGCCCGGGGCGGCTCCCGCGCGCGCGCGCGCGGAGGACGGGGACCCATCCGCGGCGCCCCCGCCCCCGCGCTCCGGGCCGGGCCGGGCCTACGAGACCCTTGAGCCGCCCGGGACCGGCCACCGCAGCCCAGCGCGCCCCCGCCTCCCCGGGACGTCCCCGCCAGGCCGCGAGGGTTGCTTCGGCCGGCGCGGCCTCCCAAGGGCGATCGTGGAGACCTGGGAGGCGCTCGGTCCCCAGCCTTTAGCCATGGTGAGCGCGTGCATTTCTTGGCCTCGGAGGGAATGGTTACTTTGGTGACTTCTGCGAAGTTACCGTTTAATTGTGCCCAATCGTTTCCGCCCCATCTTGAGGGAGAATTGGTAATGGGAGTCGATGGGTGGGTGACAGAGAGGTTTTGTTTTCCATTAGGCTTTTAGTTTTTGCATCAGCGCAGTAATCTACTTTTTCGTTCCTGATTAGCTTTCTGGTTTATTTGAGTGAGCGTTGGAATTGTAGTAGAGGAGCAGTAAGTTTGCATTACAGAAACCAGGAAAACTCTTTTTAGTTATTTACTTCAGTAGCTGGCAACTTTTCTGCAATAGAACATATTTACATTTTTGGCCAGTATAATGTGATATTTAATTATCTTGACACGGTAGAATTTAAAACGTACCTAATGATTTCTTCCCCCTGAAACTTTCTCTTACTCTTTCGTGTAGTTTAATTGCTCATTTTTGAAGTCGGTTTATGAAATGACTGGCAATTCTAATGTCTTGAGGCATGAGGTTTGCTCATTTTTTTTTTCATTTCGTTTTTATAAAATAAGTTTAGATAGACTGTGTAGCATATTAACTTCTCTTTCTAATGTAGGCTATTGAAGAGGAAGGAGGCGATCCAGATAATATTGAATTAACTGTTTCAACTGATACTACAAACAAGAAACCAACTAAAGGCAAAGGTTGTTACGAGTTATGAACATATTTTAAAATATATTTTGGTTATATAACTTGCCTCTGCTCTTGTGCCACTTGCCCTGTTTATATAGTGCTACTCTTTGCTATTTCCCTCTGGCACTCTGCCTTCTTGGGTCAAGGAAGAAAAGTTACTGTTGCCTGGCTTTGGGTAACTTGTATCCCTTAAGATTCGGCTGAAGCTGATTAGAAAGTGAAAATAGTTCCTTATTGCTTCCGAAAAATTACAAAGTCAAGTTGTGTAATGATCTTTCATAGTGTGAAGACCTGAAGAATAGAATACAGTTTAACACATGTCTACCTTGCCCCACAATTGGCAGAGTATTGATGGAATTCCTACCAATCTTTCACCTTGCCTTCTTGCTGTTTTCTTTAGTATATTAAAATTCTGTGATCTTACTGTTTAGTACTTTGTTTGACTTGGTGGACTTAATTTGCATTTATGCCATTATACATCCTAATTTTTAGTGAAATTCTAAAAGACTGACCAATCATACTAACAAGGTAGAGGGGAAAATCCATGATTAATTAGCTTTAAAAAAGCTTTAAATTACAGGAATGTAAAGATTCTTATTTTGTAACTTTTAAACTAGAGCAGAATATATTTCCAGGATTTAATGATTTAGTGACTAGCTAAGTATTTTTGTTTGTTTGTTTTTGGTTTTGTTTTGAGACGGAGTTTCGCTCTTGTTGCCCAGGCTGGAGTGCAATGGTGTGATCTCGGCTCACCGAAACCTCCACCTCCCTGGTTCAAGTGATTCTTCTGTCTCAGCCTCCTGAGTAGCTGGAATTACAGGCATGCTGTACCACACCCAGCTAATTTTATATTTTTGGTAGCGATGGGATTTCTCCTTGTAGGTCAGGCTGGTCTTGAACTCCCAACCTCAGGTGATTCTCCCACCTTGGCTTCCCAAAGTGCTAAAAGTGGTTTTAAATAAACATTTTGCAGTATGAAAGGAACTTAGGTTTTTAAATTATTATTATTACTATTATTATTTTTTGAGATGGAGTTTTGCTCTTGTTGACCAGGCTGGAGTGCAATGGCGCAATCTCGCCTCACTGCAACCTCCACCTCCAGGTTCAGTTCAGGTGATTCTCCTGCCTCAGCCTTCCAAGTAGCTGGGATTGCAGGCACCTACCACGCCTGGCTAATTTTTGTATTTGTAGGAGAGGCGGGGTTTTGCCATGTTGGCCGGTCCAGTCTTGGACTCCTGACCTCAGGTGATCCACTCCCTCGGCCTCCCAAAGTGCTGGGATTACAGGTGTGAGCTACTGTGCCCAGCCGGAATTGAGGTATGTTTTAAAGCTTCTGGTGAGTGAAACCTTTACTCGTATAACTGCAAATATCTCCCTCCTGTAAGGGCAGTGGCAGAGGGTGGACATGATATATCTGGATTCTGGTGCTTACCTACAGTTTTCATGCAGAATTTGTCATGGACGGTTGCTGCATGTTTTGTAATCTAATTTTCTTTAGTGCTTTAAGTGATCCAAATGTTATTTCCAACCACTGAATGATTGCAAATAAAATAAAATGAATGGATTAATCTTGAAAAGAAGGGAATATTAAATGTTGAACTGAAGCACACCTGGGCATCAGAGATGAGGACAGCTTGCTGTTTTGAGTCTTCCTAGGTTAGGGGAGCCCCTGTTTGTGCCGAAAGAAATTGAAAAAGGCTCAGAAGCATTCCCTGGGAGAGGGGGGACTGTAGTTGGGGGAGTAAAAAAGTTATCTTGAAGGTGACTTTTCATGTAACTCTGACCATTGTAACCCTTGGAGAGATACATTTTTCTGTCTTAAAGAAGCTTGTACTGAGAAAACTGCTGACAAACTTAGAGGCTTTTTCAAAATGGAAAAGCATAAACATTTAGAAATAAGTTTAAGTGTACCAGGAATTACATGTGTCTTGTGCTGGTTTTGATTCCTATCATTTATTTACCTCGCACACTGTGCTAGTTTGACAGGTGCTGTGTATTAACCATAGCCCCAGATTGTTTGAGTTGCCCATTATTTTAGCATTTAAAATAAACATATGATTTATTCCTTTCTTGCCAACTTTAAATTTCTCTGTATATCTGTTTTTCATTTTGATTAGGAATGTCATTTATCTTACCATTAGAAATAATTTCAGCAATATAAAATTCAAGGAGTTTTTCAGTACATTTTATGACATATAGGCATATATATTGTTTGTTGGTTTCTTTTAATGGACAGGGTATTGCTCTGTTGCCCAGGGAGTACAGTGGTGCCATCATAACTCTTTGCAGCCTTAAACTCCTGGTGAAGCAGTCCTCCCACCTTAGCCTCCTCAGTAGCTGGGACTATAGGCACTTTCTACCACAACTGCCCAGTACATTTTCTTTTCATTCTTTTTTTTAAAAATTCTAATTCCTGGACCACTCCAGTGCCGAATACATTTTTAAATAAGTCAACATTATTTATTTTTATCAATATGTTTGTTATTTTTTTTCCTTTGTGTGGGTTATACGTGAACATTATTCCATAACTCTAATGTTAAGAGGTCTTAAGATCTTAAGTTAGAACTTAAGTTAAAAGTTGTCACAGATAATCATTTGTAGCAGGCCTCATTCTAAGAGATGCATGACAAAAAGCTGTAGTCTGCCTGAATTCCAGCTATCATTCTTATGAAAATCCTGTGACTTATTCTAAGAGATACATGACAAAAAGCTGTAGTCTTCTCTGGCTGTCATTGTTATGAAAATCCTGTGAATTATGAAGAATATAATGTAAATCTCCAACTGTAAACATAGTTTGAATTAATTTACAATAAAGATGCTTATTGATTCAATTATTTTTATTATTTTTAGTATAAGAGATTTTGAACCCAGTTTACTTTTTAAAGAATGCTGCTGTTCGTCTTTAGATCTGGTTTTGCTTTAAATGCATCATATCAACTCAGTTCTAGTTTTTGAGATGTTTTCTCTGCCAGTTTACACAGTGATAAATTATTTTAGGCCGGGTGCGGTGGCTCATGCCTGTAATCCCAGCACTTTGGGAGGCCAAGGTGGGAGGATCACTTTAGGCCAGGAGTTCAAGACCAGTCTGAGCAACTTAGTGAGACCCTATCTCTATTTTTAAAAAATTAAGAAGTTTATATAATAGCTTTTAGAGACCAAATTTGTATAGGGAAACTTATTAAAATATCAATAATGAACAGATTTGAAAACCAAGGATGTATTAAATACTGTTTTAATGTGATGTCAGTTTTTCTTTTTCTTTTTCTTTTTTTTTTTTTTTGAGATGGAGTTTCGCTCTTGTTGCCCAGGCTGAAGTGCAGTGGTGCGATCTTGGCTCACCACAACGTCTCCCTCCAGGGTTCAAGCAATTCTCCTGCCTCAGCCTCCCGAGTAGCTGGGATTACAGACATGTGCCACCGTGCTTGGCTAATTTTGTATTTTTACTAAAGATGGGGTTTCTTCATGTCAGTCAGGCTGGTCTTAAACTCCTGACCTCAGGTGATTCTCCTGCTTCTGCTTCCCAGTGTGATTACCAGCGTGAGCCACCACGCCCAGCCCGTCAGTTTTTCAGTCAAGTTGCTGAATTACTACATTCAGTTCTTTTTGCCAGATCTTGTTTTACTTACTGGTATCTACCTTTAAAATAATTTCATCTTGGTCGTGCCACTTTTCCTTCAGTGAACCTGTTTTCTCTTTTGTAAAACTGGAAATTTTACTAGTTTATCTATAAGGCTCTTTTAGTTCTGAAATTTAATAATTATATAGCCAAAATGAAAAGAAAATGCTTTCTGTTTAACTAAAGTGATATTTAAGGAAGGAACAGGTAAGCTCATAAAAAATCAATATAGTTTTTCTTCAACACAAGTTATTAGAAAAAGAAGGGAATTACTTAGAGGCAGTTAGATATCAGCAAGATACAACATATAATAGCTTGTCAGGAAAAGAAATCATTCTTATGACAATATAAAGATAGTGAATAAAAGTTAAATGATGAGAGAAGCTTCACAGGCATGGGAAAATACTTCGGTGAAACATTGAGCTTATTCTTTTTTTTTTTTCCAATCTATTTTCTTTTTTTGAACTCTATTGTGTATCAGAAACCAGTAGAGCTTATTCTCTTATAAATATAGGGTAATTTTCTTTTAAAAATGTATGTTAAAATGATTGTATTACAGAGGTTAGAGGGAAAGGAACCTAAATCTTTAAGTTTCTTCTGGAATAATTTTTAAATGCAGCTATTACAAGCACAAACAATGTGATGTTATAGTGGGTTCTGACATTTATATCAATGTATTTATAAAGTCTGTTTACATGTAGTTAATATAGTGGAAGTTTGTATCTTAGAATAGTTTTCCTGAGTCTTTTCACACTTTCTTTGTTACAAACTTTTAAATAAGTAACCTAGAAGAAAGCTTTCCCCATTGAGGTTTATGGTTATATTTGGGTGTGTGTTAAAAAAGTAGTAAAACAGGTAGAGCTAACTTCTCATTATGTTGTTTTAGAGATTATAGATTTAAAGGCTTTTGGTTTACCTGACACTGGCATAGCCTTTTCTTTTAGATTTTTAACCTTTATAGTCACCAGTTAACTTCAGTAAAAGTTACATGGTTGATCAGTACAGTATTTAGAACTGTACATAATAGAGTACTTACAAATGTTAAAACTGATTTGCAATACCTGGCAACGTTAAAAACACTGAAAATGCTGTGTAAAATCTGATTTTTCTCCTATTGAAACAAGTATATGTTGAGGTAACAAGTAAATGTTTGGACAAACATTTAACGTCTAATTTTTTGTGGAAAATACCCCAGACTACACACTTATAATTAAGTACATGTTTACTCTGTAAAGCTTTCTGAAACTTTTATCAATTAAACATAGTAATCAGCCATATAAAGCATATTTCGCATAACACAGTATTATAGTGTATTTAATTAGCCTTTCCCCCCCAACTGTAGCATATTCAGATGTTAAGGAATACTTTAATCAAAACTGTGGCATTGAGGAAGACTTGGGGCATAGAATTGTTATAGGTATTTTTTAGGTACCCAGAAGGCTGAAAGCTCTGTGAAGGCCAGGACATAGTTTTTCATTTGCCTCTGTCTCTGTAATGCCTAGTACAGAGGATGGCACATAATAAGTGTTCAAAAAATATTTGTTGAATGAATACTAAGGGCCTTTCAGGGGCTTTTTTAACTGCTTTTATAAATGCCTCTATTGGGCCAAGCACAGTGGCTCATGCCTGTAATCCCAGCACTTTGGGAGGCACAGGTGGGTGGATTGCTTGAGGTCAGGAGTTTGAGACCAGCCTGGCCAACATGGTGAAACCCCCTTTCTACTAAAAATACAAAAATTAGCTGGGTGAGGTAGTGGGTGCCTGTAATCCCAGCTACTGGGAAGGCTGAGGCAAGGGAATCGTTTGAACCCGGGAGGCAGAAGGTGCAGTAAACCAAGATCTTGCCGTTGCACTCCAGCCTCGGCAACAGGGCAAGCCTCTGTCTCCAAAACAAACAAACAAAAAAAACCTACATTTGCCTTATGAAGCTGTATGTGGGGGACTGTGTTTAGTGCCACAGCACTTTGCTACTTTTTTTTGCTGTTTTACCATCCCCAATATTGTGTGTGGCCAGGATCCTGGAAGGGAAATAAGTAAAATTTTCTAGTACTTGAAGACAGTGTGCTTCCCCCAAGTCAGTCATCTACATATTCTGAATTAGAGGCAGAGGAATAAAGATTTTTCATGGACCCATGTAAAACAAAGTGGTATTTGTACAGGAATTAGACAAAAAATCATTTTTATCAGTTGGTAGCATCAGAAAATACTTTAATGTAGAAGCTGAACAATGGCTTAGGATTTAAGGATAGAATTTATTGAGTTATTTAATCAACTGTTCTCTCACATATTACAATAAAAGAGCCTCAGTGTTGAGTAGTTCCAGGAGTTCACTCGATTTCATAACTGGACAGCCTGATCTGAGTAGTT
Source organism: Callithrix jacchus (assembly GCF_049354715.1). Lineage (NCBI taxonomy): Eukaryota > Metazoa > Chordata > Mammalia > Primates > Cebidae > Callithrix > Callithrix jacchus. The sequence goes on along the minus strand of NC_133509.1, from coordinate 4,931,856 downwards.
TTACATGGCAATCCTAGCTAGTACACTGGAATAGTAGTCTGTAAGTATGGCTTTATAGTATTGTTTTCCAGATTATAGAGGTAAAAAGTCGGCCAGACGCCGTGGCTCATGCCTGTAATCCCAGGACTTTGGAAGGTCAAGGCGGGCGGATCACGAGGTCAAGGGATTACGACCGTCCAGGCCAACATGGTGAAACCCCGTCTCTACTAAAAATACAAAAATTAGCTGAATGTGGTGGTACACCCCTGTAGTCCCAGCTACTCAGGAGGCTGAGGCAGGAGAATTGCTTGAACCCGGGAGGCGGAGGTTGCAGTGAGCCGAGACTGCGTCACTGCACTCCAGCCTGGCGCCGGGCGACACAGTGAGACTCTGTCTGTAAAAAAAAAAAAAAAAAGAAAGAAAAGAAAAGAAAAGTTTTCACTTAAAAAATTAGGTAATCCAGGCTGGGTGCAGTGGCTCACACCTGTAATCCCAGCACTTTGGGAGGCTGAGACAGGTGGATCACTTGAGGTCAGGAGATCGAGACCAGCTTCACCAACATTGCGAAACCTGGTCTCTACTGAAAGTACAAAAATCAGCCGGGTGTGGTGGTATGCATCTGTAATCCCAGCTACACAGGATGCTGAGGCAGGAAAATCATTTGAACTTGGGAGGTGGAGGGTACAGTGAGTTGAGATGGCACCACTGCACTCCAGCTGGGGTGACAGAGTAAGACCCTGTCTCGAAGAAAAAAAAAATAGATAATTCAGAAAAGTACAAAAATGTGAAGATTACCCATAATCCCACTACTGTGAATTTATTATGTGTAACATTTTATGTACAATATACATATGTAATATTTATAATTAAGTATATGTTTACTCTGAAGCTTTCTAAAATTTTTATCCATCTAATATAGTAATCACCCCATAAAGCACATTTCATGTAACACATGTTGATCTAAGGTATGTAGGTGTGTGTGCCAGTACTCACAGGAGGTTTATGTTTAAGGCTTTTTCCCCTCAACAATGAAAAGAGATTCACACTGTACATGGTGTTTTGTTGAAGGTAGATAGAATTTAAATTTTCTGTAGTCTGGAGAATCTAAAAACAGTAACCTTTTTTTCTGTATTCTTCTTAGCAACTTCTGTAGATGGATTCACTTATCTTAGTGGTTCATGATCTGCACCCTGCATTAGTCATTTGCATTTTAAAAATACAGATACCAGGCTTTCAGTCCCCACAGAGTTGGTTTGGGTTGTTATGTTGGGGACCCAGGCATCAGTATGTATTTTCTAAAAACTCCTCAGATGATTCTTACATATACGTGGAGTTAAGAACTACTGACTCGCCTAAAACTTGAAATTGAGCATTATTTTTATTCCTCTCTCAGCTGGTCAGTTTCTAGACTGTTTTATGTACGTGACCGTTTTAGAAAAACTTCCACTTTGCTTTATTTGATTCTCACAACAGTGCTGAGAGTTAAGCAGGACTATTCTCTTTTTACTGGTAGAATGGAAAGGTAACTCATTAAGAAGCCAGTTAAATTATCTTTTATAGTCTTGTGTTTGCAGGCAGACCTGCCCTGTGTGCCAGAAATGTTCATTCTGTTAATAATAATCTTTAATAATAAATATAAGACATTTGAAAAATATATTTTGTTGGCATTTTCCAGGTGTATTATAATGAATGTGAATTATCTTTGTAGTAATTTTTCAAAGTGACCTATTGGCCTGGGTGGGGTGGCTCACGCTTGTAATCCCAGCACTTTGGGAGGCCAAGACGGGTAGATCACTTGAGGTCAGAAGTTCAAGACCAGCCTGGCCAACAGGGTGAAACCACATCTCTACTAAAAATACAAAATTAGCCAGACGTGGTGGCGGGCATCTGTAACCTTAGCTACTCGGAAGGCTGAGGCAGGACAGTCGCTTGAACCCGGGAGGCAAAGGTTGCACTCACACGAGATTGCACCACTGCACTCCAGCCTGGGCAGTAGACTTTTAAGACCCTGCTACAAAAACAAAACACACACAAAAACCCGAAGTGACCTATCTTATGACTGTTATGTTTAAGATAATGTACAAGGCCTTTCAGAAAAATGATTTTATTAGTAAAATGTAAGTTTAATAGAAGCTAAAACACTTGCAAACAACACAAGGTGTGGTGTTGGATTGTTTTAAGATACTGCATGCAACTGGGGAGAGGTCGCTGGAAACATTTCAATTTGGCATATCTTCTCAGTCTTTCCCTTCCAACAAAAATTTTATAACTAAGCTATTTTTCTTTTTTTAACATTTTATGATAGTTTTGGGAATGTTTAAAAGGAAAAGTTACTCAGCCACAAAGTATTTTGGTGAAATGATTTTAAAATTTCCTTAGGCTGGGCAAAGTGGCTCATGCCTATAATCCCAACACTTTGAAAAGCCAAGGCAGGAAGATTGCTTGGGCCCAGGAGGTTGAGGCTGCAGTGAACTGTCACTGCCACTGCCCTCCAGCCTGGGCAGTACAGTGAGACCCTGCATCCAAGAAAAAACTCATTAATAAATGGGATTTGTTTTTGTTTGGGAGGTATTTCCTTATGCAAATGTGCACAAGGACCAGTTTGCCTTTGGAGGAAAAGCAAAATTGCAAACGTTTATAAAGACCAATTTGCATTTGAAGGAGAAGGCAGATTTGTTTATTTATTTATTTTTATTTTTTGCCTATTTTTAGTCAGACTCCCGCATTCTTACCTGGGCTGGAGTGCAATGGAGCGATCTCAGCTCATTGCAGCCTCCACCTCCCAGGTTCAAATGATTCTCCTGCCTTAGCCTCCTGCGTAGCTGGGATTACAGGTGCACACCACCACACCTAGCTAATTTTTTGTATTTTTAGTAGAGATGGGGTTTCACTATGTTGGCCAGACTGGTCTCGAACTCCTGACTTTGTGATCCACCCACCTTGGCCTCCCAAAGTGCTGGGGTTACAGGCATGAGCCACCAGCCAATTTATGATCCAAGATCCTTTATTCAGAATTATCAAATACAAAAGTTCTGAAAATTGAAAGTTTTTTTTTCAAGTTTGGTGGCAGAAATGAGGTTATAGTCTTGATTTATCCCATTTGATGTGAATCTTCATACATTTCATTGTACAAATTTTTTCTGTGATTAATTGTGAAGTACTATTCCAGAAGCCATGGGGAGGTTTAACATAGTGTATGCAACATTTTATTGTTCTTTCTTTTTGAGACGGAGTCTTGCTCTGTCACCAGGCTGGAGTGCAGTGGCGCAATCTCGGCTCACTACAACCTCTGCCTCCTAGGTTCAAGCGATTCTTTGGTCTCAGCCTCCCAAGTAGCTGGGACCACAGGCACGTGCCACCACGCTCGGCTAATTTTTGTATTTTTAGTAGAGACAGGGTTTCACCATGTTGGCCAGGATGGTCTCGATCTCTTGACCTCGTGATCCACCCACCTTGGCCTCCCAAAGTGCTGGGATTCCAGGTGTGAGCCACTGTGCCCTGCCAAACATTTCACTCTTGTAAAATCTGAAAATTGTAAATTCTGAAACATATCTCATAGAGGATTTTATTGAGAATTTTTGGACGTATACAGATTTATGTTGCAAAATATTTATAGTCTCATCTTTCTCTGGTATATACATTTTTACTTTGCCATTTTACTTTAGACCCTAAAAGCATGCAAATAATATTTTAGGGTTTTTTTTGTAATCTCAAAATAGCCATATTACTACTATGATAGTTTAGGATGTGATAGGTTAATCTTGCTTTTATTTTTTGTTATTCAGATTATGTTTACTGCCCAATGTATTTTATAGTTTTTTCCTCAAAGCATAAAAGGTTTGTTTCAGGCTGGGCGTGGTGGCTAACACCTCTAATCCTAGTGCCTTGGGAGGCTCAGGTGGGTGGATCACTTGAGGCCAGGAGTTCCAGACCAGCCTGGCCAACATGATGAAACTGTCTCACGCCTGTAATCCCAGCACTTTGGGAGGCCGAGGCGGGTGGATCACGAGGTCAAGAGATGGAGACCATCCTGGCCAACATGGTGAAACCCCGTCTCTACTAAAAATACAAAAAATTAGCTGGGCATGGTGGTGTGTGCCTGTAATCCCAGCTACTCGGGAGGCTGAGGCAGGAAAATTGCCTGAACCCAGGAGGCGGAGGTTGTAGTGAGCCAAGATCATGCCACTACACTGCGCTCCAGCCTGTGCAAGAACGAGACCCTGTCTCCAAAAAAAAAAAAAAAAAAAAAGTTTGGCTTCAATCTGTCTTACACTTTCAGTTAGCGCCTTTATCCTGGTCATGCTACTTTCACAGTTCTGTGGCACCTGCTAGAGTCCCTGTAGGACGAAAGAGGTGAAACTGTTTAGTCCATTTGCTGCTGGAGCTCTGATAGCACAGGTTTGAATGGGACAGGTGTAAATGGTTACTTGACTGTACAAAAATGTGTGGCTTGTTGGAATTGAAGGGTGATTTGGTCTTTAAAGTTATTTTTTATGTGTGATATTTAAAAATTAGGGACCTGCAGATGTGGTGACAAAAAGTACGGACAGAGTGGGGTTGCACACAAAGCTGCTTGAATAGCCATGCCATCCAGTTGGTCAAAGAGAAATCTAGACCTTGTTTTCTTATTTTTAATTTTTAGAAATTTTTTTTCATTTGTTTATTTTTGAGGAGCCTTGCTCTGTCATCCAGATTGAAATGGAACAGCAGCCTTGACATCCTGGGCTCAAGGGATCTTGCCACCTCAGCCCCCATAGTAGCTGGGATGGCAGATGCACATCACCATGCCTAGCCAATTTGTGTATTTTTTGTAGATACGGGGTTCCACCATGTTGTCCAGGCTAGTCTCGAAATTCTGACCTCAGGTGATCCTCCTGCCTTAGCCTCCCAAAGAATTTGGGATTACAGGCTCAAGCTGCCATGCCTGACCTATTTTACATTAGTGTCATGCCCAGGCCTTACTCCATTATCAGTCAGAAAAAATATAATGTGGCTGGGTGTGGCAGCTCACCCCTGTAATCCCAGCACTTTGGGAGGTCAAGGTGGGCAGATCACCTGAGGTCAGGAGTTTGAGACCAGTCTGACCAACTTGGTGAAACCCCATCTCTAGTAAAAATATAAAAATTAGCTGGAGGTGGTGGTGGTGCGCACCTGTAATCCCAGTTATCAGCCTGAGTGACAGAGTGAGACTTCGTGTCAAAAAAAAAAAAAAATATATATATATATATATATAATGCTTGGCTATCTGCTGGTTTTATATATGTTATATTTATATATTTATTTATATATATATTTATATACATAAATAAAATAGGTTCTGGGCTGGGTGATAGGCATTTTGTAATTATAAGGAATAAATAGCGTTTGTGAATGATCTAAAGGAGTTTCCCCAAAAGTTATGCCCAATTGGCTATTTGGTGGTGAGGGTATAGGAAAGGATTTGATGTTGTGGTTTATTTTGCTTCTGAGACAGGGTCCGACTCTGTTGCCCAGGCTGGAATGCAGTGATTGGTATAATTACAGCTCACCACAGCCTTGCCCTCCTGGGTTTGAGCACTCCTTCCACCTCGGCCTCCTAAATAGCTGGGACTACCAGCATACACTACCACACCCAGCTACGTTTAAACAATTTTGAAGAGATAGGGATCTCACTATGTTGCCTGGGCTGGTCTTAACTTATGGGCTCAAGTGATTCTCCTACCTCAGCCTCCCTAAGTGTTGTGATTACAGGCATTAGCCACTGCTTCCTGCTGGATTTGATATTTTAAAAACTTATTTCTCCCAGAAAGTAGCCTCTTTAAGGTTTTTGTATTATGGAACTTTCTCTAAATGTAATAGAATAATTTAATTAGCTCTTTCTTGTTCAGTAGTTTTCTTTTTCAGGAAAAGAACATCTTTTTTTTCTTTCTTAAATAGATTAATACTTTCAGATGAACAGGCTTTCTTAGTGATCGCCCTTTTAATAATTCTAATATTAGACTTTAGGGCAATATAATCCGACAGGCTGCTTGTTGTCTGAAATTCTCATACAAATTAAGTTTGGTGATAAAGAGAATGATGACAGTAATTGTAAAATTAGATGCAAAGCTTTAACAAAAGAAATAGTAAACCAAAAAGTTACGTTTTCCCCAAAATGCAGATATCAACATTGTAAATAGGAAGTTAGCACACCACGAAGCGCCACACTTCGTTTCTTATTTGATTTTCAGAAGCCTTCAGCCACTACTTGAGTAAAAGAAAAATCCCCACTCCTAATCTTGTTTTTTGCATACTTGGAAGGACTATCATATCATATCCTGTTTTATCACTCATTCGTGGAAATGACTTAGAATTGGAAGTAGATGATAGGAGCTACTGAGGAGACTCAGGAAATGCAGGTATCCTAACTTGTTAAATAAATTATCAGTAGCTGAACCTCCACTCTGATTACTGAAGCTTGCAATAGGGAGTAGCACTGTCTGTGCTGGTTATAGGCTAAGGGAAAAGTTCATTCATTGGCCTTAGGAAAGAACATCCATTAAGGTTTCAAAAGAAACGAAAAAAAAAAACTTCACAGTAATGTTCCAGCAGATGTGTTTTTTACATTTCTAGCACATTACAGATTTCTAAGTAGGATTTTGTGGACTAGCCTGAAAACATAATAAACTTTTTGCATTGCCTCTGGAAAACTTTTTTTTTGTTTTTTTTTTAACATGGAAAACGTTTTTAAAGTTCCAACTACCAGCCAAGTGTGCTGGCTCAATGCCTGTAATCCTGGCACTTTGGGAGGCTGAGGCAGGCAGATAACTTAGGCCAGGAGTTCGAAAGCAGCCTTGCCAATGGTGAAACCCCAACTGTCTCTACTAAAAATACAAAAATTAGCCAGGTGTGGTGGCTCATACCTGTGCTTCCAGCTACTTGGGAGGTTGAGGTAGGAAGGAGAGTCGCTTGAACCTGGGTCTGGGAGGTTACAGTGAGCCAAGATTGCGCCGCTACACTCCAGCCTGGGCAAGAGTGCAACTCCGTCTCAAAAATAAATAAATAGATATTCTTAAAAGGAAAATTCTAACTACAAGTTTACAAAGTTTTGAAGATGACGGTTGGGCAGAGAAGGTCTGCAGTCTGTCTGAAAGCTATTAACAGTTTTCACTGCAGTCATTTCTACATGCCGTAAACCAGTTACTATGTTAAGTGGCCAGCACTATTTATTTTTAGGCTTTTGGATAAATAAATAATTAGCATAAAAGCAGTCGTCGTATTTAAGGAGTTTCTTCTCTATGAAGAGGCAGGGTGTGCTAGAGACAGTACAGAGCTGTATATAATCACCTGATGGATTGTAAGATGAAGATTAAAATGTGAGAATTTTTATTTCAGAGAGTGCTTATTTAAGAGAAGATAGGAAAGGCTTTGTGGGAGTTCGAGATCTCGTGCTTAGCTATCAGGTGTCTGGCTACATATATAGTTGAATGCCACTGAAAAGTACCACAGCTTCTGAGATAACTGAAGGTAGAAAATTCAAGTGGTGTAAAGAAAAATGCATCATACACGTCAAGTCAGTTAAGCTGATGGGTTCATATGTAGGATTATGTGCACGGCGTATTTCATTGAGACATACTAAAGCTTTTTATGTTTGAGACAGCTCTGAGCAGGTGGTTTGTAAGCGGTTGGCATTAGCTTTGTCAGAGGGTTTGGGAGTGAAGAGTGCTATTGCAGGGTAAACACTGAATATTTTTGTTCTTAAAGTACTAAAATACTGGTTGTTAGCCCATTTTCCTTCTTCCGCAGGTAAAAAACAAGAAGCAGATGAGTTGAGTGGAGATGCTTCTGTGGAAGATGATGCTTTCATCAAGGTAAAGTGTTAAGTACTCAGGATAAGATGCTGCTTTTAAGCCTAGTATTTTGCTTTATGAATTTTGTGCATTTTATTGAACAGTGGTCACTGAACTATGTAGGTTAAAGATAGAGACTTACATAATATTGACAATATGTAATATTGTCGGTCTCATTAACTCTCATAATTGAAAAATAGAGTAAATAACTTTTTAGTTAAATGAGATATAAAACTAAAAATAATAATCTGTTTTTCCAGGCCTTTAGGTAGAAAGCTGGTCTGGGATATAGCTACAAGACAATAGATACATGTGTTAGTTCCTGGACAAAATACCCCAGGGAAGGATATTGATAATTTTTTTTCTATCTGCTCATTGCATTTAGTTTTTGTGTGTAATATACAGAACCTAGATTAATGTAGACCTTAAAATACAGACAGAAAATTGCTGATGTGTTACCACTTGGTAAAGATCAAATTAAGGGTTCAGCGCTGTGGCTCATGCCTATAATCCCAGCACTTTGGGAGGCCTAGGCGGGCAGATCACTTGAAGTCAAGAGTTTGAGACCAACCTGGCCAACATGGTGAAACTCCATCTCTACTAAAAATACAAAAAAAAAAAAAAAAAAAAAGCCAGGCATGGTGGTGCACGCCTGTAGTCTCAGCTACTTGGGAGGCTAAGGCTGGAGAATCACTTGAACCCAGGAAGGTGGAGGTTGCAGTGAACTGAGATTGCACCAGTGCACTCCAGCCTGGGTGACAGAGTGAGAATCCATCTCAAAAAAAAAAAAAGATCAAATTTAGAAATTTGGCCCTTTAGAGATAAATAAGCTAGGCCTTTTGGACCAAAAAGGAGGGTGCATTTCAAAACTGGCTGGCCAGAAAAATGAAGGATGTAATTTTTATTGGGGTTGTGGCAGTTCTGTATACTACAGATAGAGAACAAGCTATTTTTAATTGTAATTGGGTTTTCAAAATTTGTTTTGTTTTTATTTTAATGAAAAGTGATCTGCTGCTTATTAGGTCTTTAGTATTGTGGTATTTTCAGGAATTATTTAATGTAGTTTGTCTTGAATTATGTGCATTTATGCACCCATATGGTCTGTTTTCTAGGTAAAACTAGTCCATATTGTCATCATGTCTCTTGATGTTTGTGTGCTCATGTTCATTTACACAGCCATCTCTTCTGCTTCCTAGCTGTCTTCACTCTTCACATGGCGCGCGCGCGCACACACACACACACACACGATGTTTTGTTGAGGAGTTAACCTGAAATCAGATAATTTTAGGAACTGTTTGCCCAGGGATCCATTAAAATTGTTGATTGCATGCCGGTAATCAGCTTTTGTTCGAGCCTTTAAATTTTGCTGTTCTGTTATCCTTATGATACGTGTTCCATTAGGGTTACTTTTGTTGTTCTTATTTTCTCCAGTTGTCTTCACCAGTAAGTGTATGATTAAGTTGAGATTTTCCATAAGCTGTAAAAGCATTATGACTCAGTAAAAAATCTTTTACTTTTCAAACATGTTTGTTTAGCTCTTCAGTTCATAAAAATGTTGCAGTTGTTTGAAATGTCCTAAGAAGCTGTATACATCTATTCAGAAGAATAATAGTATTCTCTCTTATATGTGCTGCAAAGGATGCCTTTGTGTTATTATTAAATAAAAGTGGTCATAATGTCTAGAAGAACAGGGGAGCTTTTTGCTATTGTTGTTTGTTTTTTGGCTTTTTTTTTGAGATGGAGTCTCACCCTGTCACCCAGGCTGGAGTGCAGTGGTGCAATCTTGGCTAACTGCAACCTTCGCCTCCTAGGTTCGATTCTCCTGCCTCGGCCTCCTGTGTAGCTGGGATTACAGGCATACGCCACCAGGCCTGGCTAATTTTTGTATTTTTAGTAGAAATGGGGTCTCACCATGTTGGCCAGGCTAGTCTCGAACTCCTGACCTCGTGATCCACTTGCCTCGGCCTCCCAAAGTGCTGGGATTACAGGCGTGAGCCACCACGCCTGGTTCTAGGAGCTTTTTAAAAAATTCTGTTGAAACATATCTTCAGTTTATTTTTGGAAGTATCAACATATATGTGATGTATTTGATAGAAATTAAGTGAATGTATTTTTCCCATCTCCCACGGTTGATAATTTTGGGATTTATACAGTAATGGTGGGTAAATTTCACCGATTGCCTAAATGCCAGAATAGTATACAAATTGCTTCTGTGAATAAGGGAGGAAATTAGTCAAAGTTGGCACTTCAGAATGGGTGAGATCACCTTGGTAACTTCCCTTGATCTTTCTTGTGCCTGTTCTGTCATAATACAGCTAGGTACTTCATTTTCAACCCCTACCATTCCCCCACTCATACTGTAATATGTTTGGTCAAACAAGATATCCTCTGCTTCCCAAGCACACTACATTCCAAAATAATCATACTCCTTCTCTGTGCCCACCTCTAGATAGAAATTTCAATTTCCTCACTGCAGTTTAGCTGTGAATGATTATTAGTCATGCCTCAGCCTCATTCACCTTTTAACCAAGAAACCTTTTCTTGACCGGGCGCGGTGGCTCAAGCCTGTAATCCCAGCACTTTGGGAGGCCGAGGCGGGTGGATCACAAGGTCAAACATCAAGACCATCCTGGTCAACATGGTGAAACCCCGTCTCTACTAAAAATACAAAAATTAGCGGGGCATGGTGGCGTGTGCCTGTAATCCCAGCTACTATGGAGGCTGAGGCAGGAGAATTGCCTGAACCCAGGAGGCGGAGGTTGCTGTGAGCCGAGATGACGCCATTGCACTCCAGCCTGGGTAACGAGAGCGAAACTCCGTCTCAAAAAAAAAGAAAAGAAACCTTTTCTTAAATCTGCTGGATTTACCATAAGAACAGGAAAAAAAACAAAAAAAGGAAGGAATGTTTATTGCTTTCACTCCTTTCTCTGCACTTAATCAGAGGAAATTAGGCAGACTGCTGATTTTGTTTTCACTGAAGTACCATATATCCATAAACTTTGAAAGGCAAACAGACCAATCACAACCTATGTTCCCCTTCCTAATTGGCATTTGGCACAGTGGTAACTTTCAAAGCAAATACATTTTAATTAGTTATTGGCATATTTCTCAAGAACAGTCATTGATGCAGCAGTTAGGAGTTTCTTATTATCAGAAATAAATTTGGTTTTAGTGTATAAGACTTCTAAGGTCTTTGAAGTTAACTCAATCTGTGGCACATAGAGAAATCAAGCTGTATTTTCTGGACAGCTCCTAGAGCTGGCTTGGTAAATATTAAATAACTGGAATTTAGGGCATCTCTAGTAGCAATTCAATTATTGTGCATTTTAATATGAGAGATTTGAGAACTCAGATTCATGTATGATAATCTTGGTATTAGACCTATTTTTAAAGACACAGTTAATATATAAGGTAAAATGATTGAACTTTGGGAATATTAAAATATGATCAAATTTGACACATTTAAAGGTATAAATTACCAAAAACGTTAGGTGGATAGCCCACGCTACTTTGCCTCTAGTTGTACCAAATTTTCTTACCATTAAAAGGACTGTGAATTGGAGAATCAAGAGGCACAAGAGCAAGATGGAAATGATGAACTAAAGGACTCTGAAGAATTTGGTGAAAATGAAGAAGAAAATGTGCGTTCCAAGGAGTTACTCTCTGCAGAAGAAAACAAGAGAGCTCATGAATTAATAGAGGCAGACGCAGTAGAAGATAGAGAAAAAGAGGACATCGAAAGTCAGGTCTTTAGCCAGTTTTTTTTAAAACATGACACAGATACATTAAGTTTTAAATAATAAAAAGTTTTTTTTTTCCTAGTTCAATTTGGAAGTCTCAGAATTTTTAAAAGATGGTTATTAAAGCTACTTATAAGTCATCTAAATTCCTACCACCTTAGGCAATCTTTTAAATTTTTGCTTATTTCATATAATATATATTTTTACATAGTTGTTATACAATAAGTTGCTATTTATTCTGTATTTTCATGTAACATATAATTTCGTAATTTTACCCTAATTTATTAGACTGATTTCTACATATCTAATAGATACTTCTTTAATTTGACACATTTTAAGTTTTAAGGCTTTTTTCCTACTCCACGATGAATGAATGTATCAGTTTCATTCTGGCATTGCCAACATTACTTAGTGACATGCTTTTTTCCCCCTTCTGCTACCTTAGCAGGTATAAAAGGTTGCTTTAATTTACATTTCTTTGGTTATATCAAGGGTGGGGAATTACTTATGAAAATTTAATTTTAAAGTAGATAATATTTCATTTATTATCATTTACGGACCATTTGTGCTGCTTTAAAGTATGTTACTGCATTTTAAGGAAGTCAGTGGGTTAAGGAGTCCCTGATGTTAGTATTCATGGTTAAAACACTTCCCTTCTACCTACCCTAATAAATGAGAGGCTCAAGAGAAATGTTTCTAATTCTCTAGCAACATGGCTAAATTTTTTTTTTTTTTTTTGGCATAAGAAGTATAGTCTGAATATTAAGCACCGATGGTGTCATAGATATTATACAGAACACAAGGCAAATGATAAGCAGGTATAAACATGAAAGCATTCTCCTGTTACGCAGATATTTTGTAAAGCAAAGCTATTGTATACCCTTTTACTTAGGAAATTGAAGCTCAAGAAGGTGAAGATGATACCTTTCTAACAGCCCAAGTAAGTTTACATTTAGTCCTATGAATTCAATATTGCGGGTGGAAGGGCTTGGAAAAGGAATCTTATTTTGACTTCATAATTCTTTAATTTAAACTGTTAAATTTAATAATGAGTTATTTACATGACATACACAAAGTGCTTAAAACTGTTGGCAGCTGAAATTTCTGTTGCCTGAAAGATAATTGGAGTTACTATGAGTTTCCCATCATCTTCAGAATTTTAGAAAAAAGGCCATCTTTTCTGTAAAACCTAACTCTGGTTACTAGTCTTTTGAGAAGTCTACATTCTTCTTGATTTTTTTCTTGTCACTTGGTATAAAATAAGTCATTTAAAAGTACTAATATCCTTTTCAAAGCTTTATTTAAAATTTTGTTAACACTCCTATAATAAGCGTAGTCTAAAAATGATTAATTTCTAGAAATTTACTTGGGGGGGGTGTGTGTATGTGTTGAATATTACTGCACTTCAATGTGTAATAACGTTTGTTGCTGCTATATATGATACATATAGTGTATGTTTTAAAGTGACTTACAGATGCTATAAATAGACATCTATAATTTCTGCATTAAAAAATTATCCTTTTTTTCCCTCATAACTGTAACTAAAGAATCCTTGTTTTTGTGTCCTCTTTGTTTTTATTTTTAATCTTATAAAAACCAGAGACAGGGCCGGGCGCGGTGGCTCAAGCCTGTAATCCCAGCACGTTGGGAGGCCGAGGTGGGTGGATCACGAGGTCAAGAGATTGAGACCATCCTGGTCAACACCATGAAACCCCATCTCTACTAAAAATACAAAAAAAATTAGCTGGGCATGGTGGCGCGTGCCTGTAATCCCAGCTACTCAGGAGGCTGAGGCAGGAGAATTGCTTGAACCCAGGAGGCGGAGGTTGTGGTGAGCTGAAATCCTGCCAGTGTACTCCCATCTGGGCAACAACAGCGAAACTCCGTCTCAAAAACAAAACAGACAGTTTGGTGGTTTTGATCCAAGTTGGTTTTAATCTGATAAATGCATGCATCAGCATCACCCTTTGAAGGGAGTCAGCGCCTGTTGGCATGTGTTAGCTCTGGAATTACCGTAGTTATCCAAGCAGGATTGTGTCCTCTTTAAATGGTGTACTTTCAATTAAGCATATGGTTCCTTTGTTTACTAGATTCAGGAAAAATTGTGATCGTGTCAGTTACTTCCTCTAGGTAGTCCTGCCTAGAAGAGCACTGGGGCTTGTGTTCATGCACTGCTTAGTCGATTGCCTCTGCATGCTTTCTTTTCTGCAGCATTCTTCTTGCCTTTGAAATGCTGGTGAGCGAGCCACAAATGCTGTGAGGCTATGTATTGCCTCTCTGTGTGTTGCAGTGGAGGAGAAATTGCGTTTTGGGGAGAAATGTTGGAATATTCAAGAAGGAAATGTTAGGATGGTGAATGTCTGTGGGCCTGCCCCTAAGTACATTGATTTCCTAGTGATAAAGAATGTATAAGGGGCCGGGTGCATTTGCTAACACCTGTAATCCCAGCAGTTTGGGAGGCCGAGGCAGGCGGATCGCAAGGTCTGGAGTTCGACACTAGCCTGGCCAATGTGGTGAAACCCCGTCTCTACTAAAAATATAAAAAATGAGCCCGACATGGTGGTTGTTGCCTGTAGTCCCAGCTGGGACTGAGGCAGGAGAATCACTTGAACGTGAAAGGCTGAGGTTGCATTGAGACAAGATCAAGCTACTGCACTCTAGCCTAGGCAACAGAGCAAGACTCCCGTCTCAAAAACAAAGAATCTTGAGGAAGATTAACTCTCAGATTGAGGGAGTATCTTTTCTAGATTACTGATTTGCAAAAAGCGGAAGTTGAGGCAGTTAGAAATTAGCTTACATCAAGGACAACTCCTAGTTGTGCATGTTGGGATTTGTATGAAGGCATCATATCTAAGGATCCCCACTTAAATAATAAACTTTGTTAGGAACATTTATTTCACCTGTTTAAACAGATGAAAATAAAGTATCTAAAGGAAGACCAATTATGTATTTCTTATTAGGGAGCAAGATTTTGCCACATTGTAGCAAAAGATGAGGTTACATTTTAGAGAACTTCTTTAAAATAACCTTTTTCTGTTTCTAAATAATGTCTAGTGGAACATCTAGAAACATAAATGTATCTGTGTTTCATTATGATCTAATGTTTCTAAACATCCTTACTGAATGTATTACTTTGTGCATTCAGGGATACTTCATAGTGTAACAGTCACCTAGTTTCAGCTGCTTTCAATTATGGCCAGTCTTATTGTCCTCTATGCCTCTATTTACTTTCACCCTTCTGCATTATTCTGAAACAAATCCAAACCTATTTCCCTTGAAAAATTTCAGTTTGTATCTCTAAAAGAGAACTCTTACTTTTTACATTAGCACTCCTAAGATGTAAATGTTGATATTATGAAATATACAGGATTCAAATGTTCAGTTTTCTATAGGTTTTTTCCCCCTATTATGTCTTGTTTAAATCTAGATACCAGTAAGATCTGCATATTGTGATTGATTGAAATGTTTTAGGTCTCTTTTAATCTTTAGGTTTTCCCTTCCATCTTTTTTCCTCTTACTATATTATTTGTGGAAAACATCGAGTTGTTTATCCCTTAGAGCAGGGGTTGGCAAAAATGGAATCTTCTGTAGTTTGCCAATTGCTACCGTAGAGCTTCCAAGGCCTAGATTTTGCTGATTGCATTCCTATGGTGGTGTTCAACATATTCCTTTGTTTATTGTGTTTTTTGTAAATTGGCTGTAGCATCTAGAGGCTTGCTGTCAGATTCGGCGTTAACACCCCACCCCAGCACACACAGCCACCTCGTAGGTGTAGTACTGTATTCTGTTTGGATGTGCATGGTATCTGGTTGTCTTTTTGTGATCGGACCAATCACTGATGATTCAAACCCCACAGGGGTTGCAAAGGGGTGCTATTCTAATTCTGCCATTTCTTCCTTAGTCCTTAGTCGTTGGAATGTTTCTAGAAAGAGAAACTTTCCCTTATTTACTATTTGGTTACCCAGTGGTATCATTTACACAGGGAAGCCAGGATATATGCTTGATTCTTTCCTTTTTATTTACCAATTTTCAGAATATTGAGCTGGTTCACTGGCTTGTAAGACAGTGGTCAGTTAGTTCTTAATTTTTCCTTTTTTCTCCCTGTAGATTCATTTTGAACTCATGGATTTGAATCTATGTAATGTATTTTGGTCCATTGCAGTTATTATCCTTAATGCTTAAATTGTTCCACATAGTGAGAGCCTCTTAACGTTGGCTCCTGAGTCCTTTCAGCATGATCCCAGAAGACTGATTCCTTGCTTGCTAGTATGTAGATATGCCATTTCCTGCTCTAGACCTATAATTAGACATTTCTTCCTTATAGTGGTAAGTGGTATTTTAAGACAACAATCTAGGTGGTGGAGGTATTCACTGCTACTGAGTTGTTCATTGTTTCTAGGTCTTTTCGGTGTACGGTCCTAGAGAAAATGTTGGAGATTTCTTTGTTTTTGCTTGTTTTTACTTTTAAGGTCAAGTAGACTTTCAATTCATATGGTACTTCCAAGATAATCCTTTCCCTTATCTCACGGTACACATACAACAACTTTAGAACGATAATACACTACCAGTGTAGTTACTGAAAGGAATTTAACATTTTTTTGAGACATATTTTTTGCACGGATGTTCCCCTCTGGGGATGAACAAATCCCTGTTTTAAATCTGTTCTATTCTATACGGTTTTGTCACCCACTGATACATGTCTAGGTTGATTTGTTTCATTTATTTTCAGTAGTTAGGTATTGGTTTTGAAAGTTTAGTCTGGGCCAGATGTGATCACTCATACCTGTAATCAGAGCACTTTGGAAGGTTGAGGTAGAAGGATTGCTTAAGGCCAGGGGTTCAAGATCAGCCTGGGCACCATAGCAACACCCTGTCTATACAAAAAAACTTTAAAAATAGCTGGGCGTGCTAGTCCATGCCTCTACTCCCAGCTCCTTAGGAGGCTGAGCCAGGAAGATCACTTGACCCCAGGAGGTCGAGGCTGCAGTGAGCTAAGATTGTGCCACTGTACTCCAACCTGGGCAATAGAGCAAGACCCTATCTCAGAAAAGTTAGAAAATTTAATCTGGCGGGATGCACTGGCTCATGCCTATAATCCCAGTACTTGGTAAGCTGAGGCATTCAGATCACTTGAGCTCAAGAGTTCGAGGCCACAAGGGGCAACAAGGCAAACCCCTGTCTCTACAAAAAATGCAAAAGTTATCTGGGTGTGATGGTGCTCACCTGTGGTCCTAGCTACTCAGGTGGTAGTTTGAGGTGGGAGGATCGCTTCATCTTGGGAGGTTGAAGCTGCAGTGAGCTATGATTGTGCCACTGCACTCCATCATTGACAACAGAGCAAGACTCTGTCTCAAAAAATAAAAAGTGCGTGTGTCTGTGTGTGTGTGTGTGTGTGTGTGTGTGTACACACAGATGCAGCATATCTGTGTAGGGATATGTCTATGTCCAGCCAGTCCTCAGGCATGGACTTGAAGCTGAAATCTTTGGGCATTAGCCTCTGGGCAGTTACACGAGGTAGACTTTGGTTCAGATTCTCCTTCTGTTACGTAATTACAACATTGTGATTGTGGCACAACTGCTGTGTCTATAAATGAATACTATAATTCTTAGTTAATGTAGGGACTAATCATAGATTCGCATGTAGTATATGTACAATTAGTGGTCATTTGTAGTGTTGTTTTACTAACTTGAACATACTGCTTACTTGAGAAATTTCTGGAGCTTTTTCTCTAAAATGTTCTTGTTTGCTAATGCTTTATTTTTATTTTTACTTTTTTGAGATAGGGTCTCACTCTGTTGCCCAGGCTGGAATGCAGTGATGTGATCTCCACTCATTGCTGCCTTGGCCTCCCGGGCTCAAGTGATCACTGCACCTTAGCCTCCCCAGTAGCTGAGACTACAGGCGTGCACCACAACACCCATCTAACTTTTGTATTTTTTTGTAGAGATGGGGGTTCGCCTTGTTGCCCAATCTGGTCTTGAACTCTTGAGCTCAAGCATTCCACCCAACTCGGCCTCCCAAGTGTTTGGATTACAGTCATGAGGCACCATGCCTGGACTTAACTTTAATTCTTTAAAATCTCAAGAACCTCTTCTGTCTATGGTAACATCATGTGTCTTCCTTTCTTCTATTTGCTTTTGCCCCTAATGTTTCACTGACCTCAGAAATCTTACTTTTTTTTTTGTCACATGAAATCTATATACCTCTCACGGCCAGATTCACCTCTATCTCCTCCACAAAGCTTTCTTTCATATCTCTCTCTCTTTTATTTAGTGCTTTACTATTCACAGACAACTTTTTACATCCATTACCTTACTCACTTCTTGATAATATCTTACATAGTTCACATGTGAACTCCATTTTATAGGTAAATTCATCCAGATAGATGACATACCACGGAGTGAAACCGTTTCAGTGATAAAGACAGGGTAAATACCTAGGTGGCATGATGCCCAGTGTGATGTTCTTTTCACTGAATAACACCATGCTAGCAGATGTTTTCTGAGAGTTGTGTTGTACTTAACATAATGCCAGTTAAGCCCCTCAGATACATAAAAATCAAGCAGTTAGTTCAGTCTTTCAAGCTAAAAACAGCAGTCTTAAAGTACATTTATTTAGTAAATTATTCATTCAACACGTAGTTTTTGAGTACGTAATGTGCCAATGTTTTGCATCTTGCCAGCTAGGTAAGTCATGGTTTAAAGTTATTTTGAAGGTTTACATTTCAGGTCAGGGAAAGGAGGTCATTTTACTCGGCCTGCACATGTGCATCTATCATAAGATAAACCGTGGGAAGCAACAGAAGTGCATGTGTAGTAAATACTTGGTTAACTGAAAACAAATCCTAGGCTTGTCTTTGTCTCTGATTAGTTATTGCTGCTCCTAGGATGAAATGAAAATAAATAAAGGAGCTTTATGTAAGCCCTTTAGCATTTGACTAAGGATTGCAGATCCTACTATGAAGATAAACAAAATGAGTACTTACCTTACAGATATTTGCTTCTTGTTCACATGTGAAGTATTCTTTTTCGGGACAAACTTGAATGGTTGACTTAAAAGGATGCTTTACATTTAATAAATAAATGCTTTACATTTACTTATTTGCTATATTCCTCATTTGGAAAAAAAAACAGTTTTCAATGGGGGATATTGTTTTCATATAGTCACATATCATGTCTGTGCATATATATCTAAAGACGGGAAATTTCCCATTGTATTTCTTAGTTTGTTTCCTTATTGCAAATATTTTGGGCTTATTTAGGACTTTGGGTGTGCTGTGGTTGCTGCAATGCCGCATAGTAAAATAAACAGCATTTCTATGGTTCATTTTTTCTACTTAACCCAAGTTGTTTTGTACTTCACCCGCATTGTAATTAGTTCTGTCTTCTAGAAGCTGGGTCAGGCCATTTCCCTAGCGACATTTAAGTGTATGTCATAAAGTTTCTCTTTAAATTATGAAACCCTTCAGAAGAAATGCTGAATTACTAAGATAAATACCTAAAAATTCTGCAGCAAGTAAGACAAACCTTACTAGTTACTTCAGCAACTAGAAATAACACTATAATTGACAGGAACTACGTTAGAACAGACTTTGTGTTTTACATCATGGTATTTTTAAACTTTTACTTTGTAAAATAGCCTATGATTTGGATATTTTCTTTTCTTGAAGCTCTCAGTATTGCATCTCTAAAATAATAACTTGGAAGTGGTGTGCTCTTGGGATTCAAGGTAGATAAGGAGAGTCAAATTGCATCTTTTAAAAAATATTTCTTTTATTTTTTCTTTAAAAATATTTTTTTTTTCTAAAGTAGAGACAGGGTTTTTACTAGGTTGCGCAGGCTGGTTTTGAACTCTTGAACTCAAGCTAACTTCCTGCCTTTGCCTCCTAAAGTGCTGACATTACAGGCGTGAACTACCACGCCCGACCACATGTTGCATTCTTTAAGTTCATTTATTCTGCTTTAAAAAGCTCAGGTGTCTCAGTTTATTTATTCCCTCAAGAAAAATTACTAAACTAAAAGAGAGTTTGAAAGAAAAAGATTTATCCATAATTCAAGCATAACTCATTCTTCCCTTGCTTACTCTGTCTACCATTCCACCCACGTTAAAGTGTTTTCCTTTCCTTTCCAAATATTGCAGATTGGACACATAATGCTTACAAATATGTTGTAGTAAAACAATTTATTAAGACATTCTTAGAGGCCAAGCACAGTGGCTCACACCTGTAGACCCAGCACTTTGGGAGGCCGAGGCAAGGAGTTCACTTGAGGCCAGGAGTTCAAGACTAGCCTGGCCAACATGAGGAAACTCCATCTGCACTGAAAATACAAAAATTAGCCGGGTGTGGTGGTGCATGCCTGTAGTCCCAGCTACTGGGAAAACTGAGACTTGAGAATCACTTGAACCCAGGAGGTGGAAGTTGCAGTGAGCTGAGATCGCGCCACTGCACTACAGCCTGGGTGATAGAGTAAGACTCTGTCTCAAAAACAAAAAGAAAAGAGAGAGAGATTCTTAGAGCACAGTGTAATGGACTTATTTAGTGTTAGAATTTACACTGCTATCAATTGGTAATTTACTAGTTCTGGACTATTTTACTTCTTATGGCTGAGTTTTTAAGTATTTTTAGTTTCTTTCATGTACTTTAGTTGTAAAATAATTGGTCATTCCCTAGTTGGCACACTTTAAGTTAGTCCATATATCATTTATTAATAAAATAATTTCATAGAAATTATGGTTGGCTGGGCATGGTGACTCATGCTTGCAATCCCCACACTTTGGGAGGCCAAGGCCAGTGGATTGCCTGGCTCAAGAGCTCAAGACCAGCCTGGCCAACATGGTGAAACCCTGTCTCTACCAAAAAAATACCAAAACAATTAACCAGTTGTGGTGGCACACATCTGTGGTTCCAGCTACTCAGGAGGCGGAGGCGGGAGAATAAACCTGAGCCTGGGAGGCAGTGGTTGCAGTGAGCCGAGATCACATCACTGCACTTCCAGCCTGGGTGACAGAGTGAGACCTGCTGTCTCTCTCACACACACACAAGGTAGAGAAAGCAAGAAAAAGAGAGAGTGGAAGAAAGAAAGAACTTAAAAAGAGAACACACACACAAGAAGGAAGGAAGCAAGGAAGGGAGGAGGGGAGGGAGCGGGGAGAGAGGAAGGGGGAGGGAGGGAGGGAGGGAGAGGGGCAAAGGGAAAGAAAAGAAAAAAGAAAGGAAGGAGGGAATTTAAATAGACAAATTATCCAAATGTACTTTTGAGCACATTGTAAAATATTTGACATTTTTAAGAAGTGCACGCTTTTATATGAATCTAAAATTGTATTATAAATATGCTGTTTAAAGTTATACTTATGTTTTGTTGTTTTTTTTTTAACTGAGAGGTTGTCATTCTGTAAAAGCAGTAATTCTCAGTGTCCTCTCTGTACCAGCAGCATCACTATCACCTGGAACCTTGTTAGAGATGCACATTCTTAAGCCTCACTCTAGACCTTCTGAATCAGAAAACCAGTTTGATTTTAGCAAGCCCAAGCCCACCAGGGGTTATGATGCATGCTCAAGTTTGAGAACCACTGCTCTAAGGCTTTGTATGTGGTAATTTCACAAGTTTCACATCACCTGACTTTAAACAACATACTTCTGCTTAGTTTTTCTTTTAAAAGTTATTAAAGGCCAGGCGAGGTGGCTCACACCTGTAATCCCAACACTTTGGGAGACTGAGGTGGGTGGATCACCTGAGGTCAGGAGTTCGAGACCAGCCTGGCTAACATCCATCTACACAAAAATACAAAAATTAGCCAGGCGTCGTGGTGGGCACCTGTAATCCCAGTTCCTTGGGAGACTGAGGCAGGAGAATTGCTTGAACCCAGGAAGTGGGAGTGGCAGGGAGACAAGATTGTGCCATTGCACTCCAGCCTGGGTAACAGACCAAAACTCCATCTTAAAAAAAAAAAAGTTATTAAAACACTTGTTAAGGCACAGAGGCTTGCCCTGTAATCCTAGAACTTTGGAAGGCTGAGGTAGGAGGGACGCTTGAGCCCAGGAGTTCCAGACCAGCATGGGCAACATAGCAAGACCTCACCTTCAATTAGAATATTTTTAAAAATTAGCTGGACGTGGTGGCACACATCTGTAGTCCCAGCTACTCATGAGGCTGAGGCAGGAGGATCGAGGCTACAGTGAGCTGTGATCATGCTGCTTCACTCTATCTACCTGGATGACAGAGCAAGAACCTGTCTCAAAAACAAAAACAAACTCTTAAGCCAATCTTAAGTGGTTTGCGCCTCTAATCCCAGCTACTTGGGAGGATAAGGCGAGAGATCAGGTTGAGGCCAGGAGTTCGAGACCAGCCTGAGCTTCAATAGCAAGACTCGTCTCTAAAAAGTAAAATGATTCTTTAGTTTTTTTCACTTATTGAGATTATAATGCTTATTACCTTATTCTTTACAGTTTTGTATTTGGGAAAATGTTGGTTCCATGTTGGTGTGATCACTTCAGTAATTTTTGCAGTATTTGCTTGGTAGAGTAAATTAAGCTTCTCCCATTGATGAGACTTCTATTTTTAAGCTAGCACATTCCTAATTTTAATTTTAGTGAAACTGTCAAAATTTTAAAATTAAAATCTTTTTTCTTTTTTTTAATTCTACTGGATTTCTAATTTATATAAGCAAAAAATCATTGTTTTTTAATGTATGCGTTACTTGTTTTGATTATCTATAGCACAAAACCATTTTAAAATTGGCTTGGCCATCAGTATATGTGTGACAACTATGAACTTTTTTTTTTTTGAGACAGGGTTTCACTCTGTCACCCAGGCTGGAGTACAGTGGTGTGATACGAACTCATTTTTAACACATTAAAAGAATGAATAATTTGAAACTGACGTAGTAACTATTCTTCTAATGTCTAATATACTTAAAGGGGAGTGCTGTTTGTTTGTTTTGTTTATTACTGTGTCTTCAAGCACTTGAAAGTTATGTCTACAGATTATACTTTCTGGTACTATTTTGAATAAAATAAGTCTTACCTAAGAGTACCCGTGAACTGAGTGACATAAAATATGTCATCAGGTTAGTCTTCTTATTGACAGCTCTTTAATATGAGTAAGAATTGGGTCATACAAACTAGTTTTGAATATTGAGGCTAATCTAGTTTTTTGTTGATCTACTCATTGATAGATAAACCTCTTTTCTAAAATGTACCAAACTTGTACCACGTATGTCTCTACAACGACTCTGGTTTTGAATGGAATAGCCTATTTATTTGTTAGTGTTAGGTATCCCTAAATAATATTATTAACTTATCCACCACTTTTAACTTGGCTGGTTTTGTACTATTACTAAAATATAGTTTTACGTGAATTCATTTTACATTTGATTATTCTTTGAATTTCAGGATGGTGAGGAAGAAGAAAATGAGAAAGGTATGTTTGATGCTAAATAGAGTTTAAAAATTGCTAACATTTAGAAAACAGCAAATTTTGTGAAAATAAAGCATTCCTTTTTTGAAATCTTATTTTTGAAATTAGTTTATTTTCAGATTTATCTATTTAGTGAATGAAGTTGCATCTTGATTTTATTTTCCAGTTGGTTTTAATTTTCTTTAGAAACTAAAGATATATTCCAACTTAATAGTACATGTCAGTTACTGTGGTGAACAATGCTGTTTTTTATTTAACCCAATTTTAATTTTATTTTTAAAATTACTTCTGGTATACGGTAAGTTGATTAAATTCTTAAGACTGACACTGCAGTAACTCACATGTGCTTATTGGAGTCCTAGTGCATAACTCACTGTGAGTTTTACAACTAGTCCTAAAAATGATGAATGATCAGGAGACTGACTTTGTGTTTGCTGCTTAGAGAAACTCATACAGTCGTCTGACAATTTTAGTAGTTTAGACGAGCTGTCTCATTCAGTACAATTACAGGGGCAACAGTAGCAATACATGTGGTCAGTAGGAGGTTATGGAAGAGTCCTTGTACAGAAGTCAAAGGATCCTACATTGGACTAGAAAGGACATGAAGCAGGGTTAACCAAGGCAAATAAAGAGCTGAGAAGCAATGGTGAAGTAAAGCTACTGACTGAAAATCTCACATGCCCGAAGCCTTTCTATTTTGGGGGAATGCAAGACATCTTTGAAAACAGTAATTGCAGACTGACTGGACAGGGTGAAGACTGGAAATAACCGATTTCCTGAACCTTACGGAGCAGGAGCATCTTCGGAGCCTTCTCTACTGGTTTTCCATACGACTCTGGACTACTCAAGTGTTGAAGATTGGAAAAGAGGGAGCCCTGAAATACTTTGAAGACTGACTGATATCCTCAGACTGTGACCTTGCGAGAAGTCACCATGGGAGTTCTGAAGGTCACTAGGGTTCAATCCCAGGATAATTTGAACATTGAACAACAATCTGCACTTTTGTCACTGTCCCATGGAGGAACAAAATCTTCCATGTGCCATTAACTTATAACCAGAAATGAAGAGCTGGTATCTTCAGGATGGAACCATTTTCTCACTATTGTTGTTTGGTGTTTGTATGTAGAAATCATTTTTTCCATGAAGAATAAGTGATCCTGGGTAAAGGATTGTTTATATTAGTTAATACCCTTGTGCTTTTTTTTCCCTAACTTTCCATCAGTGCTAATAACTGGCTTTATATTTTCTAGGTCCTATTCTAGCTTATGAATATGAAATTGTTTAAACTTCTTGTTTTGCCATATTTATTCCTGTTAAATCCTCTTAGATATAGCAGGTTCTGGTGATGGTACACAAGAAGTATCTAAACCTCTTCCTTCAGAAGGGAGCCTAGCTGAGGCTGATCACACAGCTCATGAAGAGATGGAAGCTCATACGACTGTGAAAGAAGCTGAGGATGACAACATCTCGGTCACAATCCAGGCTGAAGATGCCATCACTCTGGATTTTGATGGTGATGACCTCCTAGAAACAGGTAAAAATGTGAAAATTACAGATTCTGAAGCAAGTAAGCCAAAAGATGGGCAGGACGCCATTGCACAGAGCCCGGAGAAGGAAAGCAAGGATTATGAGATGAATGCGAACCATAAAGATGGTAAGAAGGAAGACTGCGTGAAGGGTGACCCTGTCGAGAAGGAAGCCAGAGAAGGTTCTAAGAAAGCAGAATCTGGAGACAAAGAAAAGGATACTTTGAAGAAAGGGCCCTCGTCTACTGGGGCCTCTGGTCAAGCAAAGAGGTTTGTTTTTCTATGTCAGTTCTTTACGATACTGAATTCCAGCATTCAATAAGATCACTCTACATTAAGGGGGTGGCTTCAAGAACATGTACAGTAATTAGTGTCTTATGATCCTGCCTATAATATTTTTGACCGTCATAAGTTACTTTTAAAAATTTTCAAGATCTTCATAATAATGCAGTGTGTTCTACTGATTGCATTGTCGAATGTCAGCATATATTTGGTTTTTTTGTTGTTTTTTGTTTTTCAAATTGACAATTTTTTTGTGTTTTATTTTTTAAAATCCTTGTGATGATGGTTAATGAACAACTATCAGTTCTAAGAACACAAAATGAAGTCAAGTCCCAGTCCTGAAATCTGGAGAAGATGGCCATATTTCCACTGAATAGAATTGTCAGAAAATCTAGATCTTCAGGCATCTTGGGGAAAATCAGTGCAAGAATCCTCAGGGCGTCCTTTGTTCAAATGATCTAATCTAGGCCTTTGCAATTGTTAATTTGTATGAATAGCACTAGTTCGAAATAGAGTGAATATCAAGCTGTTCGATTTTGGGTTTTTGTTTTTGTTTTCAATTTTCTTCTGGTGATTTGCCTCTTTAGCTCTTCAAAGGAATCTAAAGACAGCAAGACATCATCTAAAGATGACAAAGGTAACAGATTTTCCCTGTTTGTTTCAGTGTTGACTTTGCATATTTCATGAAAAAGTAGTAGTTGTACAGTGTTTTCTTTGACATTTAGTCCTTAAAAATTTTATTGACAAACTAGTAACTTGAGATGGTCATTATATAAACTATGGAATTACATAGATTACAGGAAAATGTGATTGATGCATTACTGTTTACTTTGTAAACTGGTATTGGGTATGTTAAAAACCCATTGGCTAAGGATCTGTGTTGAATATTGATAGATATTTTCTTACATTATAATTTCAGAAGTATTTTATCTTCTGTTATTCATTTATAACTACTATATATCATCACACCTTTTCCTTGTTCTGTCTTTAAATAATACTTGTATTTGTGAAGTCCAGTGTTTTTCTTTCTTTCTTTTTTTTTTTAATTCTTGTAAGTTTCAAGGCGCAATATTTAGTTGGTTTCTGGTATTGAGAAATCTTTGGTTACCTCATGCCCATGAGCTACAGTTTCATCTTGTACATGTGCTGTGTTTACTTGAAAAATACTTATTTTCTACAAAAGCATTTTAAGGGAAAATAAAACATTCAGATATTGCAAAGCTTTAAAATACCTTCTAAGTGTGTAAAGAAGAATTATATGCATCCTCTATAGTTTATTTAATAGTTAGAAATTGTAAGGATGTGATTTATGAATTGGCTGGTCTTGCTTAAAAAATACGTTTTTTTCCTGTTAGTGAAAAAAGAGGTTTTTCTGTAATGAGTAAAGTATCTGGGCCCAGGTGTTACTGGGAATAAAAATGGTACACAGACATTGAGTTAATATTTCATAAGACCCTTGATGAATGCCTTTCTTAAGAACAGAAAAATATCAACCATTAATATTTAAAATATTTGAGCCCAGTATGTGTTGTCTTCTCTCCCTCTAAGGCTACACTGACTGTACTTTCACAACTGTTAACACATGTAATTTTTTAAAACATCTAAAACTTTTACTCTTTCATAATGTGAAGTATAGAAATTACTCCTTTTAATTGCTTGTATACTGTTTCTTTTAAAGTTAGTAAAAATTGTTTTCCAAATAAAGTCAAGTGAATGAAAATTTCCCGCTTATTACACCACATTTAAAGAAAATGGTGACTGGCTAGGCCTGTATCCTAAGATATGGCCTCTATATGTATGAAGCCATGATTTGTGTGTGACATAGTACAGAAATGGTTCATATAATAATTTACCTATTCTAAAGGATTTTGAGATCTCTGATCTTAACCTTGTAGTTGTTTTGTTTTAGAAGGTTGTTTCTTACTGAATCTAGAGTTATCCAGCTGCATGTAATTCCCATTTTGTTTTACCTGTTCTGTAATAGGGAATGAAGATGTACTGGTTGGTTAGTTTTTGTTATTAACCATATAAGTTACTGTAAAGTGTCTACCTTGCGCTGACTCTTTCCTTCTTCCACTTCAATTTCTCACGGTCTAAAGCCCACAGCAGATGTGGCAATTAAGCAGTCTGTTCACTCCTAAAAGACTGCTTCCTAGTTGCCTCTGTCCAATGCAGTGGTAGAGTATAAAGTATTAAAACTGAGCAGCAAAAATTCGAGACAGATACTTGATTTTTTACCCTCTTAAACTTAGAACTCCTATAGTAGGAAATGTACATATATTCAGATTTTTTTCATCACTAGTTATGTTGCCTGTTGTTTGATTTCATTAATAGTAAACTCTCAGGATTTTGATACCGTAATGTCATTCTATCAGAATTACAGTTTCAAAAGAACGTGGCCCTTACAATTTTGTGTGAAAGTTCTGATTGAGGTATTTAAAAATCTGATATTAAATCTATTCTAGGAAGTACAAGTAGCACTAGTGGTAGCAGTGGAAGCTCAACTAAAAATATCTGGGTTAGTGGACTTTCATCCAGTACCAAAGCTGCTGATTTGAAGAACCTCTTTGGCAAATATGGAAAGGTACATTCTGTTTACCTTTTTATCCGTCTTTCTAGTATCTGTATCTGAAAATAGGATTGTATTCTAAATGGCATTACATAAATATCTTCTAATTTATTGTATCTCTTAGGACTGTCATAGACATAATCACTGAGTTCCGTGGGAATGGTAGATGAGAGTTAGGGAATAAATAGTGTGTCATCATTTAATCTCTCTCTCCCTGAGACTTTGGGATCTTTGTATTCCAAACCTTAAACCTATTTAAGCCAAGAACTAAGTTTATTCGTCGTGATACTTTTTAGCAAGTAGCATGGGATCTAACACATTGCTGAGCCCGATTTGGACATCTTGAAAATATATTGATATTTAGACTATTATTAGGCAATAGGATATATAATTCATGGGGGGTTGGGGGGAGCCAGATATGATCTTTGTTATAGACTTCTAGTCCAGGCTGGGCGGGCAGATCACGAGCTCAGGAGTTCAAGACCAGCCTTGCCAACATGTTGAAACCCCATCTCTACTAAAAGTACAAGAACTAGCTGGGCGTAGTGGCACAGGCCTGTAATCTCACCTACTCTGCAGGCTGAGGCACGAGAATCACTTGAACCCAGAAGGTGGAGGTTGCAGTGAGCCAAGATCTTGCCACTGCACTCCAGCCTGGCGACACAAGAGACACCATCTCAAAAAAAAAAAGATTTAATGTAAAACTGGCTATAGATGGATAGATACTTTTAAACTTTATATAAACATATATTAAGTTTAATATATTAAAACCTAATAAAACATATTAACTATATATATGAACTTTTTTTTCCTTCTGAGATGCAGTCTCACTTGCCACCCAGGCTGGAATGCAGCAGTGCAATCTAGGCTCGCTGCGACCTCTGCCTCCCATGTTCAAGTGATTGTCATGCCTTAGTCTCCCTAGCAGCCGGGATTACAGGCATAAGCAACTGCACCTGGCTAATTTTTGTATTTTTAGTAGAGATGAGTTTTTACTATGTTGGCCAGGTTGGTCTCAAACTCCTGGCTTCAGGTAATCCACCCATGTCAGCCTCCCAAAGTGCTGGGATTCTAGATGTGAGCCACCATGCCAAACCTACACACACACACACACAAACTTAGTCAGAAGTTGTTGTAAGTGCTGTGAAGGAAAAGTATACAGTTGTTACAAAGGGGAGGCTTTACTGTGATTACTTCATCAGGAAAAGTTTCTCTGGCAGTTAAGGGGAGACCTAAAGGAAGAGAAGGAGGAGTCAAAGCATACTCAATTAATAACGAATGCTTTGAACTGTGAGCTGCATCCCGGAGGGCACTCAATACTGTCTGCTTACATTGTCATTTTTCACATTCATTGTAGTTAATGTAGTCCAGCTCTGTGAGGTCAGGGACCTTATTACTGTACTTCATGTGCACATGATAGGCTTTCAAATATTGAAATTACTGAATTAATAACCACTATTGGTCCAAAACCTGTTCTTTTGATTTTAGGAGGGTTTTTTCTCTGGCTTTAATTAGTGAGTTGCCTGAGAGTAAAGGAAGTTCTTGTAGGTGTCAGATATAGAACAATGAGAATTGTAGTCCCATGGTAGGCTGTGTTGCACTTTTTTGTTCTGTTTTTAATAATGTATTGTTAGAAATGTGAAAACAGTATTTTAATGCTGGTATTTATTGGTAGTAAAACTATATGAGGATATCATATACTTGGTAAGACAACCTGTGGATTTTAAAATTAAATGGCTCTGGGGCAGATTGGCCCTTCCTAGGATTGAGGTAGAAGTTGATTGGTTGTAGCCACCCACACCCTAAGACTCCTTATTTCCCTGTTTATTTCTTCCCAGCTTTATTTCTTTACTTTCCTGTTTAGCAGTGGATCGTTGTCTCTTGCTTTTCTTCGCACTCATCCATCCCTGCCTTGTTTCTTTAACTGTCCATCTTACAGAATTGAAATTATTTGTCACTTTCATAGAATACACATTTTAAAAGCACATAGATGGAAAGTGCTGTCTTTCAAGCTTTAGGGTGTTTTTTGGAGGGTGCTTTTTTTTTCTGAGACGGAGTTTTGCTCTTGTTACCCAGGCTGGAGTGCAATGGCGCGATCTCAGCTCACCACAGCCTCCGCCTCCTGGGTTCAGGCAATTCTCCTGCCTCAGCCTCCTGAGTAGCTGGGATTACAGGCACGCACCACCATGCCCAGCTAATTTTTTGTATTTTTAGTAGAGATGGGGTTTCACCATATTGACCAGGTTGGTCTCGATCTCTTGACCTCGTGATCCACCCGCCTCGGCCTCCCAAAGTGCTGGGATTAAAGGTGTGAGCCACCGCGCCCGGCCTAAGTCTGCTTTTTTTATATGTGATTGATTCTTTACTTATTATAGACAAGTGTTAATACTCATCAATAAAATACTAGAAACTTATTTTTTCCCGAAAGACATTCAGGGTGGGCCTATGATAGGGATATTTTGATTCAAATCCAGTTTATTTGCTTTTATTAATTATGCCACCAAGTCATTGATGAGATTGTGTTTTGGCTACATATATGAGGGGAGAAAATAAACATAAAAAGAAGGTTAAATTGCTTTTTGGCCCTTTAAATTGTTCCCCTGAATATTTATTAAGATAAGTAAGGTAGATGCTGATCACAGGAATATGAAACAGGCTGGGCATGGTGGTACATGTCTGCAGTTCCAGCTGCTTGGGAGGCTGAGGGAGGGGAATTGCTTGAACCTGGAAGGCGGAGGTTGCAGTGAGCCAAGATCGCACCACTGCACTCTAGTCTGGGCAACAGCAAGACTCCATCTCAAAAAGACAAAAAACAATGTGAAACAGAGTAAGATATAACCTGAATTCTTCCTTGAGATTGGCAGTTTTAAATTTCAACTCAATCTAAGTAGTTTTATAGTTTTGGTTGTAAAGTTTCGCATATTTAGAAGTTTGTGTAGTTGTAACATTATAAAACTTTGTAAACTACAGCCTCATTTTATAGGTTCTGAGTGCAAAAGTAGTTACAAATGCTCGAAGTCCTGGGGCAAAATGCTATGGCATTGTAACTATGTCTTCAAGCACAGAGGTGTCCAGGTGTATTGCCCATCTTCATCGCACTGAGCTGCATGGACAGCTGATTTCTGTTGAAAAAGTAAGCCTACCCCTTTATCAAAGCAAGTTTAATTTGATGGCTCATTCTCAACTCCAGTTGTTAACACTAGCAGGGAATAGAATTAGCAATTATTTTTAATTTTTATTTATTTGTAGTTTTTACTTATAATTTTCTATGTTTTCCCAATTTTCTGCCATTAGCACACTTGTTATAATCATGTATAAATTGTTCTTCTGCTTTGAACCTTTCAGGTAAAAGGTGATCCCTCTAAGAAAGAAATGAAGAAAGAAAATGATGAAAAGAGCAGTTCAAGAAGTTCTGGAGATAAAAAAAATATGAGTGATAGAAGTAGCAAGTAAGGATTTTTTATTTTTATTTATTTATTTGATAAGCAGATAGACTTTGTTGTTACATTAGGAAGTATTCATTCTGTTTTTTTTTGTCTGGGGTGGTATGGTCAGGACACAAGCCTCTATGAAAAAAGAAGAGAAAAGATCATCTGAGAAATCTGAAAAAAAAGAAAGCAAGGATACTAAGAAAATAGATGGTAAAGAGGAGAAGAATGATAATGGAGCAAGTGGCCAAACATCAGAATCAATTAAAAAAAGTGAAGAAAAGAAGCGAATAAGTATGCTATACATCTTTTCAGTCCCTTTCTAATGCCTTCTTCTGCTTAAGTTTTACAGTGGAAGGGAAAACCTGAAATTATAATCCAGATACGTAAGCTTTGTTGTTAGATGTCATTGTGATAGGACAGGAACTCTAGTAGGAGGAGGGGTCTTCTTTTCTATTCTGGGGACACAGAGTGTGTTCTGTCTAAGCTCTTTAAATATTCTCGGCTGACTTAAAATGGTCATTGATCAGTAGTATTGACTTGGGATTTTTCGCTATCACTGAAAGAATTTCTGTTAGCAGACTGAACTGTTTAAAAAACTCTTTGCAGGCCGGGCGCGGTGGCTCACGCCTGTAATCCCAGCACTTTGGGAGGCTGAGGCGGGTGGATCACCAGGTCAAGAGATCGAGACCATCCTGGTCAACATGGTGAAACCCCATCTCTACTAAAAATACAAAAAATTAGCTGAGCATGGTGGCGCGTGCCTATAATCCCAGCTACTCGGGAGGCTGAGGCAGGAGAATTGCCTGATCCCAGGAGGCGGAGGTTGCGGTGAGCCGAGATCGCACCATTGCACTCCAGCCTGAGTAACAAGAGTGAAACTCCATCTCAAAAAAAAAAGCAAAACAAAACAAAACTCTTTGCATTTAAGTTCTTCTAGAATGAGTAGGTTTTTTATTTCCTGTATTGGATTTTGACTATCAGAATTTAGCATTTTTACCTACCTGTTTTATTTTTCAAGGAAAATTTTTAGCCACTTACTTTGTATAATTTTTTCCCTTAGCTTCAAAGAGTCCAGGACATATGGTAATATTAGACCAAACTAAAGGAGATCATTGTAGACCATCAAGAAGAGGAAGATATGAGAAAGTAAGTCTCTGATCAGGATGGTTGTATACTACTTAAGCTGTTTACAAAAGGAGATGATTTTTTTTTTCCCATAACCATCTTTGTTTACTTGCATGCTAGCAAACCTAAGAAAAGAAAATGTTACTAGTCGTTTGAACTTTTTAAATGACCTGCTAAACATGAAAAAAAAAAAGAAAGCCTCTACTGGGCGTGGACGCCTGCAATCATGGCACTTTGGGAGGCCGAGGTGGGTGGATCACCTGAGGTCAGGAGTTCAAAACCATCCTGGCCATCATGGTGAAACCCCATCTTTTAAAAAAAAAAAGAAAGAAAAGGAAAAAAAAGCCTCACATTATTTTAATTTCTAGTGTGTTTATAATTTTTGTCTATAGATTCATGGAAGAAGTAAGGAAAAGGAGAGAGCCAGTCTAGATAAAAAAAGAGATAAAGACTACAGAAGGAAAGAGATCTTGACTTTTGAAAAGATGAAGGAACAAAGACTGAAAGAACATGTGTTTCGTTTTGAAAGGCTGCGACGAGCAATGGAACTTCGGAGGTAGGAAGAGAGTCTGTTTTATACCTGTCTTTAAACATAGGTAAATATTTAACACTAGCTGTAAGCCAGATTTCTGGAAATTGTAATCCCACAGAAAACTGTTTGCCACCTTAAAGAAGTACGGTAGCTTTTAATGATTTATTAAGTTTGCATAGCACTTTATAGTTTACAAAGTGCTTTTTCATCTGTTATCTCCAACTCAACAGTTCTGTAAGGCTAGTTATGCCCATTACACAGTTGAAAAAATGGAGGCCCAGAGAGGCGAAATGACTCTTCCAATGCCACATGGCTAACAAGTGGCAGAGTCGGGACTCAGACCCAAGTCTTCTGACTCCAAGTCCAATGCTCTTTCCTCAACACCAAAGCTGCTGCCATAAAAAACATGACTTGAAAGGAAAAATTTGAGATGAGGTCGTTTCAGAGTAGCTATAGTGTTCAAATTCTATAATCTGAAATTTTAACAACAAATTTAGCAAAAATGTATTGTTTGCATTAGTGCCCGAGAGAAGGAAGATTTGCCCTATGAGCCTAATGGTATTTAGATTGTATGCCAAAGCAAGCATTCTCTTTAAAACAAATGGAAAATACAAACCAAGCAGGATGTTTCCATTTTTAGTGACTGTTTCTCAGCAGTTCATTATGAGAGCCAGTTTACTTTTGCATATCAGTTTTTGGATGACACTTAAAATAAGTCTTGTGGGTGTGTTTTATAGTATATTTTTTCAAATGTTAACCTATCTTGTCCAGGGGTTACTCGTCATGGAATTTGATCTATTCATTCACAAAAGAGTGTTAGGAACTATCAGAGATACTTTTAACAACTTACATAATACTGTACAATAACTGTCACATAACTTTATAAAAGTAAGTAATCCTTGTAGCACACAGAACCCATGTTCTCTTTTTTAAGATGAGGTTCAAATGTGCCTAGCTTCCTGTTTTATTTAGTTGACAACAGATTGAGTGGAGAGTGGGACTGAGGAGCAACTAGCGCAGTGATTCTCAAACCCTATGAGACCAAAGTCCCTTTTATATGAGAAAATGTTGCAATGCCTTTACTATTCTGAAATGAAATTGATGCATAATGTACTTACCCTATACTAATAATTTCCAAAAAATTGAATGTAATGGCTTAACTATAATATAAAGGAGAAATAAAAGTAATTTATACTAAAAATATATATTCCAGATATAAATGTTTAGGCATGACTTACTGAAGTAGTCAGATGTTTGCACCCCTATTTAGACTCACTGAGAATGTGACAGCTCCAAATACAAACTGACATATGTCAGTGATACATTGTATTGGTTAGTAAATACCAGAAGTAGTGTTGACCTTATGACATGATTTCTGAAATCATGAGCAACTCTTAGTAAAGGTCTCAAGAACGTACCTTCTATTTATATAGAGTTGCATTATTGGAAATTCTAGAATATATAAAACCATGTCAAAGCAAACAAACAAACTTAGCATTTATTAAAAATGGGGTTGAGTTCTAGACTCAGATGTAATTTTTGCTTAAGGTGTTTGGTTGTTTTTAATGGTATGAATGTCCATTGTGGCCTCTGAAAGGTGGGAGAAGTGTTGGATGGTTCTTGTTGTATACGACCATCCTCACTATTCCATGCATCAGTGAGATACTTAGATTCCTTTACTTCATACACTGAACACTAGTATCTGCTCCATGGTACTGTGATAATTAAAAATACCCCATCGATTTCTGTAGAAGTAGTGCTGACTCTTTGAGAACCACTGGGTTCCTAGAAGACGACATGCGGATAATAGACAGAAAAAGGTGCTGACCGCCTTACAGTAAGAAAATCACATTCAAGGCCTAATTCAGTAACAGTTCAGTTCAGTGAACAATTGAACACTACCTGGAGGCATCTATTACAGGGTAGTAAACATTCCAAAACAGCCCTTCAGGATGTCATTTTGTCATATGTAGTATATGCTATTATTGATGTTCATTGTTAGGATCCCAAATCATCAAAAGAGAGTATATATTTTGTTTAAGGAGATACAATAGAATATATAATAGGCATTAGAGGTTTTTCCATCAAAACAAGTGTTGGAAGTTGTAGTTTTGTAAATTTGTATATGCAGATTACATCCTTCTAAAATGTCAATTGATTAATGGACTATTATAGTGATTTTTATTTAAACAGGATTCATCTAAGAGGCAACTACTCTATATAAAATTTAGCTGCTCAGTTGACAGTTTTACTTACAAATAAGTGAAAATATTGGGATCTGTTTAAAGTTTTACTTTGAATTATGTTTCCAATTACATTAAAACTACTTAGATTGAGTTGAAATTTAAAATTGCCAACCTCAAGGAAAAATTCAAATTCAAAGCTATTCTCTTTCACACAGTGCTAGCATAATTTAAGTATTTCTAAATACTGATTTTTGGTAGACGAAGAGAGATTGCAGAGAGAGAGCGTCGAGAGCGAGAACGCATTAGAATAATTCGTGAACGGGAAGAACGGGAACGCTTACAGAGAGAGAGAGAGCGCCTAGAAATTGAAAGGCAAAAACTAGAGAGAGAGAGAATGGAACGCGAACGCTTGGAAAGGGAACGCATTCGTATTGAACAGGTGCAGTCAGAAAATCTTTTCATCTTAAATAACTCACCTTTTTGAAACTGTGATTTTTGCCCTAAAATTTGCTTTACTCATTGTAAAGCGTCTATAGAATGAGTTTAGCTAATGAGCTTTTAAGTGTCCCTGAAAGGTAACAGTGAATTAGGTACTCATTAAAAACACAATCAGTAGTGACTTTGTCCTAGATAATTGGTAATAACTCTAGCTCTGCAATGTCATGGCAGCCTAATAGTCTGAGCATAGGACTATGAGTCCAGAGTAGTTGTAATCCAGGCTCTGTCACTATCCCAGTCTTAGAAAATAATAACAATTTCCTTACATATTACAGTGGGAATGATTTCCCAAGGCTGGAAGGAAATAATGCCTCTCTTTGCAGAATTGCACCTCAAGGTTTTAAGGCACTTAGTCTCCATACATATTAAGAACGCTGTTTCTAATTCCCTTTAGGTGCTTTTGTTTTAGTCAAATAATTAAACTAAACTTGACCTCCCCAAATACTGCCAACTTTCGCCCCCCAGTCCTTGTTATTTTTAATGTTGCAGAACAATAGCCTTAGCCTAGATTATTGAAATGAAATGTATGTATCCCAGGTTTGTTTTGCCTGGTCTTTGCTTATGGTGGTTTCTTAGTGGTAAGGTTAAAACAAGGTTGCATGTCTACTTACCTTTTGTTTTCATTTTGCCTTGGTTGGTTCTTCCTTCTGTGTGGTCTGAAGGAACGTCGTAAGGAAGCTGAACGGATTGCTCGAGAAAGAGAGGAACTCAGACGGCAACAGCAGCAGCTTCGGTATGAACAAGAAAAAAGGAATTCCTTGAAACGCCCACGTGATGTAGATCACAGGTAGTTACTCACTTTCTTCCTTAACAGTTACACTTGCTGTTCTATTCCGTTTAGGCTAAGACTAGAGAATTAGAAAGTACAGGCTCCCGTCACTGGAATAAAAGTCATGATCAACAGGGATGGGATGGATGACAGTGCTAGGGTAGACCCAGTGCATTGGCGAGTGGGAACAGTCTGCATTTCTTGTCCTGTCCGCCTTTCTAATGCCAAATGTTTTTCATTATGAAGTTTCATTGTTGAAATATTTTGGAAGTGACAGAGCCTGGATTACAACCACTCTGGACTCATAGTCCTATGCTCAGACTGTTAGGCTGCCATGACATTGCAGAGCTAGAGTTATTACCAGTTATCTAGGACAAAGTCACTACTAATCGTATTTTTAACTAGTATCTAATTCACTGTTATCTTTCAGGGTCACTTAAAACATAAACACACGGAAAATACAATAAAATCATAGTAGCCTTCAGTAATAATTAAACAGATTTTGAATGTTTGTAAAAAGGTAGTGCAGGTAGTATAGAAATGGAAGTCATAAACTTGAGGAGATTGCATTGTGTGTTTGCACTCATACTTCATATAGATTTAAAAATATAAATATGCCCATTTAATTTTCTTAACATAAATTCTGTGAAATTAAGTTGATTTTAGAAATAGAGAATTAGGTGGAATGAAAGAATTGTGCTTCTGACTTCCACTCTGACATTACCAAAGTTCAGGATAAATGAAGACGTTGTGAACTGCTGGTTAGAATTTTATTGTAAAGTGGTTTCAAGTATGTTATTTGTCTTTTTGTTTAATACTTTTAAGACAGGCAGTTTTTCAACTATTTTTCTCTCCTGTTTAAATTCTTTTCACACTATTGACTTTACATAATTCAACAATTAAGGCTTTGCTAGTTTGTACTCCTAACTGAGTGTGTTATATCTTGAGTTTACTAGCCCTGTTGTGTCCACAGTTCTAACATGTGGTATGTATAACTCCAAGTAAATGTTGTTTGATTACTGTGGAAGTAATTTATGTAAACGAGCAAATATTTCTCTTCAAGGCGAGATGATCCTTACTGGAGCGACAATAAAAAGTTGTCTCTAGATACAGATGCACGATTTGGCCATGGATCTGACTACTCTCGCCAGCAGAACAGATTTAATGACTTTGATCACCGAGAGAGGGGCAGGTTTCCTGAGAGTTCAGCAGTACAGTCTTCATCTTTTGAAAGGTAGATAGATATGTTGAAAATTATTATATTTATTTTATGAGACTTGCTAGTGATAACTTTCTCCTAAAATCTTAACTTATCAGGTCAGAACTGAATGTTCAAACAAATTACATGATTTTCGTTTCTGTTAAAGTGAATGTGATTCAGTATTCCAAATTAATTCGATAGAACACCACTAAATAGGTTGACTTGATCTTATGTTTATTTTATTTTTTTGTGACAAGAGTCTCACTCTGTCTCCCAGGCTAGAGTGTAGTGGTGCGATCTTGACTCACTGCGACCTTTGCCTCTTGGGTTCAAGCGATTAATTCTCTTGCCTCAGCCTCCCAAGTAGCTGGGATTATAGACATGCACCATCACACCTGGCTAATTTTTGTATTCTTAGTAGAGACAGGTTTTGCCATGTTGGCCAGGCTGGTCTCACACTTCTGGGATCAAGCGATCCCCCACTTTGGCCTCCCAAAATGCTGAGATTATAAGTGTGAGCCACCATATCCAGCCTCTTCTTATCTTGAAAACTGTGGGAGCACTGATTGCTTTGTATGTGCCTCGACTGTTAATAAGTAAAGCATTCTTTAGCTTGGTAGTGACTTTGAGTGCTTGGTATCATTTCTCCTAAATGCTTAAAAAACCAGCCTTTAGGCTAGACACTTAGTTCAGTTTAAAAGAAAATGAGTTGTAATAATAACTAGCTTTTTTCCATGGCTTTGCCTTAAGTTCATTTTTTGGTTTCATCATTATAGGTTATGCAGACAAAGTTAAGAAGAATTAAGCACTCAAGTAAGCACTTCTAGGACCTATATTCTTTGTTTCTAATCAATAGGCGGGATCGCTTTGTTGGTCAAAGTGAAGGGAAAAAAGCACGACCTACTGCACGAAGGGAAGATCCAAGCTTTGAAAGATATCCCAAAAATTTCAGTGACTCCAGAAGAAATGAGCCTCCACCACCAAGGAATGAACTTAGAGAATCAGACAGGCGAGAAGTACGAGGGGAGCGAGACGAAAGGAGAACAGTGATCATTCATGACAGGCCTGACATCACTCACGCTAGACATCCTCGAGAGGCAGGGCCCAATCCTTCCAGACCCACCAGCTGGAAGAGTGAAGGAAGCATGTCCACTGACAAACGGGAAACAAGGTAGCTGTGTACTTTGTAATGCTCTCTTGATGGTCTAATCCATCGGGGTTAAAAAAGGTAAGATTAAAGTTTGGATCATGTATGTTTTTATGTTTTGTTTAACAGAGTCGAAAGACCGGAAAGATCTGGGAGAGAAGTATCAGGACACAGCGTGAGAGGTGCCCCCCCTGGGAATCGTAGCAGCACCTCGGGGTACGGGAGCAGAGATGGAGACAGAGGAGCCATCACAGACCGAGGAAGTGGAGCACAGGTAAATGCTGCGGGAGGCCTGCAGCCAGCCTGCACACATACCTTTAGAAGATTTATGAGCTACTCTGGATACACAGTAGCATTTTGATGTGGCCTAGATTAGTTAGATAGGAATGATTGAGAGGCATTAATTTGTAAAATGAATCTATATTTTCCTCATACTTTACTGTCAGTAGTTGACCATCAGGAGTCCAAAGAGTTAAAGTACTAGCCTTGAAATACTTACTCCATTTTTTTTTAACTTCCCAGAAAAACTTAAGAATTATTAATTTGGTAAAGGACCCCCCCCCCTTTTTTTTTTTTTTTTTTTGAGACAGGATCTCGCTCTGTCACCTAGGCTGGAATGTAGTGGTGCGATCTTGGCTCACTGCAACCTCCACTTCCCGGGTTCAAGTGATTGTCCTGCCTCAGCCTTCTGAGTATCTGGGACTACAGGCACGTGCCACCACGCACAGCTGATTTTTTTGTATTTTTAGTACAGACAGGTTTTCACCATGTTAGCCAGGATGGTCTCGATCTCCTGACCTTGTGATCCGCCCCTCTCGGCCTCCCAAGTGCTGGGATTACAGATGTGAGCTGGCCCGCCCTGCCTAAGCCTTTCTCATGATAACTTTGATTTTATTTCTTTTTAAGAAATTGAGGTTTTCAGACTGGATCCAGAATCTCTGGCCCCTACTTATGTTTCCTTCTCACTTTTTCCTTTTTAAAAAAATATTCTTGGTTGAGTGCAATGATTTAAACAGCTTTAAACAGAGTGTTCACTACTCTCTTTTCCATAGTTATGAATGTGTCAACTTCTAAGTGCCATAATACTAACTAGTACGATGTAAAACAAGTTGGCAACTCTGGTTTCTGTGTGCTGTTTGCATGTTGTCCTGATAGGCTGATCATAGGCCCCACCCTAACTTGTCTTAAGGTTTTGATCTTTGTCTGTGCCTTCTTACAATAAATGTAAGATCCAAGCATTTGAAATAATGAAGGGTCAAAAAGCACTGGGAGCCAGGAAATACAGAAATATAAATTAATGGCCAGGCCTGGTGGCTTGTGCCTGTAATTCCAGCACTTTGGAGGCCAAGGCAGGTGGATTACTTGAGGCCAAGGGTTCAAGACCACTTTGGGCAATATAGCAAGACCTCATCTCCATAAGAAAATTAAAAAGTTAGCTGGGCATGGTGGTGCACACCCTGTAGTCCCAGCTAGACAGGAGGCTGAAGCAGGAGGATCACTTTAGCCCAGCAGTTAAGAGTTGGAGTAGTTATTGTTGCAATGCAGTACTCCAACCTGGGCAACAGTGTGATTGTGTCTCCAAAAAACTTCAAATTAAAAAAAAAGGAATTGGCCCGGCGCAGTGACTCACACCTATAATCCCAGCATTTTCAGAGGCCAAGACGGGTGGATCACAAAGTCTAGAGATCGAGACTATCCTGGCCAACATGGTGAAACCCCATCTCTACTATACAAAAATCAGCTGGGCGTGGTGGCACGCACCTGTACTACCAGCTACTCGGGAGGCTGAGGCAGGAGAATCGCTTGAACCTGGGAGGTGGAGGTTACAGTGAGACGAGATTGCGCCACTGCACTCCAGCCTGGTAAGAGAGCGAGACTCCATCTCAAAAAGAAAGGAATTAAAATTTGAATCATTTCCTCCATGTCCTTCCCTGAAGCCTGAGTAGCTTCTTGCTACGAAATAAACTCTTTTCATAGGCTCTTGCATTACTCTTTTTTATCTTGTCTTGTCAGATGTCTTACTAATTTGCTTCTGACATTAAAAGGACACCAATAGAAGTAAGTTGGGATGAAACTGAGGGTGTCGTGACTTTTTTTTTTTTTTTGGGAGACGGATTTTCACTCTTGTTGCCCAGGCTGAAGTGTAGTGGAACCATCTTGGCTCACTGCAGCCTCCACCTCCCGGGTTCAAGCGATTCTCCTGCCTCAGCCTCCTGAGTAGCTGGGATTACAGGCACGTGGCACCATGTCCAGC
Organism: Callithrix jacchus; assembly: GCF_049354715.1. Classification (NCBI taxonomy): domain Eukaryota; kingdom Metazoa; phylum Chordata; class Mammalia; order Primates; family Cebidae; genus Callithrix; species Callithrix jacchus. Next base: position 4,891,391 of record NC_133509.1, on the reverse strand, counting down.
TAACTTTTTGTATTTTTAGTAGAAACAGGGTTTCACCATGTTGGCCAGGCTGGTCTCAAACTCCTGACCTCAGGTGATCTGCCCACCTTGGCCTCCGAAAGTGCTGAGATTACAGGCAAGAGCCACTGCGCCCAGCCAAGTGACTTTTCATATGCTATTCTTTTAGCACTATCCTGAGGAGCGACATGTGGTTGAACGCCATGGACGGGACACAAGTGGACCAAGGAAAGAGTGGCATGGTCCACCCTCTCAAGGGCCTAGCTATCATGATACAAGGCGAATGGGTGATGGCCGGGCAGGAGCAGGCATGATAACCCAACATTCAAGGTAAATAACTAACCAGGTTAGACTTTTTCTGCCAACACACAACCAGCGCTTTATCCTTTCCATAGAAGTCATTATAGTTTCTTCTGACATTGATGAGAGACTGAATTGCAACTAGTAAAAACCCCTGGTCTGCCGGAACACCCTGTATCCACTCAGTTTCCCAAGGAGTGTTTGCAGAACAGCTGATATTAATGTTAGTTTGTATTCTTCCTTGCAAATGAATTCAGTGACATTCTGGCAAGTTGATCTAGATATAGGTAGGTAGGTATGTATGTATGTATGTATGTATGTATGGCAGGATCTAGTAGATAATGAATCCTTTTTTTTTTGAGATGGAGTTTTTGTTGCCCAGGCTGGAGTGAGGTGACATGATCTTGGCTGACTGCAACCTCTGCCTTCCGGGTTCAACCAGTTCTGTCATCTCAGCCTTCTGAGTGGCTGGGATTACAGGTGTGGCCACCATGCCCGGCTACTTTTTGCATTTTTAGTAGAGATGGGGTTTCACCATGTTGCTCAGGATGGTCTTGAACTCCTGTCTTCAGGTGATCCGCCTGCCTCGGCCTCCCAAAGTGCTGGGATTACAGGTGTGAGCCACTCCACCCGGCCTAGATAATGAATCTTAATCTCACATTGGAACCATCATCTTGTTCCCTACCCAGCATTCCTCAAATTCTTAGGAAGAAAAAACTGAAAGTGTGTTCTGTTTCCTCCCTTTTAAAACTCTTGGCAAAGCTTTTAGACATTTAACACAAAATCTGTTCATGTGTTGAGAAGAGAGCTTTACTTTGTCTCCAAACCAAGGTGGGATGTGACCTTTCACCCAGCACGCCTTCAGCTTCCCCATCCCTTTCATGTCCTCCTTTCTTTCCCATTCCTCTTAGGAGACTCTGACCCAGGTCACTACCATTCCATGGTCACACTTCTAACATCAAACTTCAGTAAGCCTGCACAAGCGCAGAATTCATTGTATCTGGTTTGTAAAGGTCACAGATGACTTTTCGCTTGATAAATATAGATTCTTTTTTTTTTTTTGAGACCGAGTTTCGCTCTTGTTACCCAGGCTGGAGTGCAATGGCGCGATCTCAGCTCACCGCAACCTCCGCCTCCTGGGTTCAGGCAATTCTCCTGCCTCAGCCTCCTGAGTAGCTGGGATTACAGGCGCACGCTACCATGCCCAGCTAATTTTTGTATTTTTAGTAGAGACAGGGTTTCACCTTGTTGACCAGGATGGTCTCGATCTCTTGACATTGTGATCCACCCGCCTCAGCCTCCCAAAGTGCTGGGATTACAGGCGTGAGCCACTGCGCCCGGCCCCGATAAATATAGATTCTTTTAGTTTCATAGTTGTCAGGCTCCTCGGTGCTTCAACACTGTTTCACACGGTCACTTTTCTTTATTTTGAGGGAGTCTGTTTTCTAAGGCACCATCATTTTCTTTCTGCCCTTGTGACTGCCTTTGCATGCTCCTTCCTGTGGCTAAGCTTTAGACACTGCTGTTTCTTTTCAGTTTCATGTTGCCATTGCCATATAAGTGCTTTTCTGTTTCCATGAATTCCAGGTCACAGTCAGACTCATTTCTTTCCTATTTTAAACTTTTGTGTCCCTTTCGTTGCCTCCAGCTTCTTTTAATTTGATAGTGCCACCACCCGTTTCACTCATCCTGACTGGAAAAACAGGGGCCTCGTCTTTACCTTTCTTCATTTCTAGCATAAATTTCTAAGTGTGGTTCTTTTTCTTTTTTTTTTTTTTTTTTGAGACGGAGTCTCGCTTTGTTGCCCAGGCTGGAGAGTAGTAGCTGATCTCAGCTTTCAAGAGATTCTCCTGCCTCGTCCTCCCAGGTAGCTGGGATTATGTGCATACACCACCACTCCTGGCTAATTTTTGTAGTTGGCCATGCTGGTTTTGACCTCCTGACCTCATGATCTGTCTGTCTCGGCCTTCCAAAGTTCTGGGATTACAGGCATGAGCCACTGTGCCTGGCCATTTATTTATTTTTAATGTTTCTCAGGCAGTGGCTCACACCTGTAATCCCAGCACTTTGGGAGGACACGGAAGGTGGATCACTTGAACTGAGGAGTTCAAGACCAGCCTGGGCAACATGGCAAAACCCTATCTCTACAAAAAATGTTTCTCATGGCTATTCCGTCTTCCGCATTTCAGCTTCTGTCTGATCTTCCCGAATTATTCTTTTCATGCTCCATTACCCTATTTCTCAATCGTTAAAACCCCCATTTTGTTTTACCATTTACTGCTCTAAAACCAAAAAAAGCAGCTGCTGTAGGTCACAGGATCAAGCCGAAATTCCTCAGCCTGGCATTTAAGCTTTTATATAATTTAGTTTTATTCTGCCTGAACCTTTTCACTGTAGTTTTTTTTTTTTTTTCCAAGACAAAGTCTCTGTTGCCCAAGCTGGAGTGCAGTGGTGCGATCTCAGCTCACTGCAACTTCTGCCTTGTGGGTTCAAGTGATTCTCCTTCCTTGGCCTCCCAAGTAGCTAGGACTACAGGCATGTGTCACCACATTCAGCTAATTTTTTATATTTTTAGTAGACACAGAGGTTTTACCTTGTTGGCCAGGCTGGTCTCGAACTCCTCTTCCTCAGGTGATCCTCCGGCCTCAGACTCCCAAAGTACTGGGATTACAGGCATTAGCCACTGCACCTGGCTTTCACTGTAGATTTTTATTGTGTGGTTTGTTCATGGTTTTTCCTGAGATGGAGTCTCACTTTGTTGCCCAAGCTGGAATACAATAGCATGATCTCAGCTCACTCTAACCTGTGCCTCACAAATTCAAGCAATTCTCGTTGGTCCTCCAGCCTCAGCCTCCCAAAGTGTTGGGATTACAGGCCTGAGCCACCACACCTGGCCTATTAATGGTTTTTTGGGGTGGGGAGAGGGTCTGCTTTTTCTGTCTTACTAACATCTGCTCTGTTGCGTTACAGATAAAGATTCCAGAAATATTTCTTACATTACGTCCTAGAATTTAGTTCACAAGCTTTAGCAAACAACAGAATCACCTGGAGGGTTTGTTAAAACACAGGCTGCCTGGTCATGGTGGCTCATGCCTATAATTCCAGGACTTTGGGAGGCCATGGCCAACAGATCTTTTGAGCCCAGGAGTTCGAGACTAGCCTGGCCAACATGGTGCAACCGTGTATCTACTGAAAATAAAAAAATTAGCTGAGCATGGTGGTGCTTGCCTGTAGTCCCAGCTACTCTGGAAGCTGAGGTGGGAGAATCACCTGAGCTCAGGAAGTCAGGGGTTGCTGCAGTGAGCCGTGATTGTGCCACTGCACTCCAGCCTGGGTGAAGGGAGTAAGTCCCTGTCTAAAAATATGTATATGTATTTTTTAAAACCCCCAAAACACAGGATGCTGGGGTCCCACCCCCCAGTTCCTTCTCAGTTGTCTGAGATGGGGGTAAGAATTTGCATTTCTAACAACTGTTACAACTGTTGCTACTGCTGCTGGTTTCACGTCCACACTTAAGAAATCTGCTATAATCCATCCATGTGCGTATCAGCAAATGGCTTATGAAGTAGTGGCGCTTCAAAGTGAGATTGCCCAGGTTCCAATCTCTGCTCCACCATTTTATTTGCTTTGTGACCATCGGAGTTACTCAACCTCCAGATCTGTTTCTTCATCGGTAAAGTGGGGTTAGTAGTGATTCAGATCTCAAAGGACTGTTGAAAAGAGTAAATGATTTATTTTGGATAAAGTAGCAAGAACAGTGCCTGGCAAATGGTAAGTGCTGTGTAAGTATTTGCAGTGATGATTTGTTCTTTGTTCTCTTACATTTTTTTTTCATTTAAACCTTTTTCAGTAACGCATCCCCAATTAATAGAATTGTACAAATCAGTGGCAATTCCATGCCAAGAGGAAGTGGCTCCGGATTTAAGCCATTTAAGGGCGGACCTCCACGACGATTCTGAAAATGAGCTCTCTGCCCTGGTTTTAAGATAATTTATTGAAAACTCTTGTGAACTTTACTTGACTACTTATGAAGACGACCTCTGACTTGCTTGAGAGTTCTGTCAGACTTTTTCTTTTTAAAAATTTAACATGATTGCTTTTCTCAATTTTGGAGAAGATGTTTAAATAGTTCTGTTGTAACTTTTAATAGTTTTGTGTATCATTCAGCTTTTTTTCTTGCAGCACCAAGACACACTTGAAAAGATGAAATTGAATTCATTTTGTTTAACGCTGTGTGAATATAGAGAGTAGTTTGCAGCCGTGCGGTAGTGGTTTGATTTGCAGTCTTAGCTCTGTGGTGTCTGGCTCTAGAGTTACTTCTTTTCACCAAGCATTTTCAGCCTCCCTTTTGAAGGCTGTCTAAGCTTCAGAAGTCTTAGCTGTCTAATTTTTAGAGAATAAGATTGTTCTTGCATTTCTGAGTATTATGTAACCTATTTTTGCAGAAGGTACTGTTACATTAAGTGCATCTGTGTATCCTGGTTTAAAAAAATGTAATCTTTTTTGAAATAAACCTTCATATTCTGTATAGTTGCTAAAGTGTTGAGAACCTTTTTAATTGTAAAATGAGAACCGATTTTCGGTTTAGCGTAGCAGCACACTTGTTCAGGTTTGCATGGTATGAAACCAAATAGATTAATGAAACCTTGGCCATGAGGTTTGTTGCACAAGGTTCTTAGACCGAGCTGTGCAGGTAAGTGCACTTGTAGGTAATCTGCACTGTTTAATGGATAAATTCCATCTCTGGGAATTGTGTGGGTATTAATGTTTCCATGTTCCCAACTATGTTGAGAAGTGGAACGAAAACCCAGGTTCTAGATGGGTGAATCAGTTGGGTTTTGTAAATATGTTGTATGTGGGAAGACATTGTTGTCTTTTTGTGAAAATAAAAATCCACACCTGGAAGTGTGTGTGTCTTTGTTTCCAGCGTTTTAGGTGTTGGTCATCAAGCTCTTTCTGCAGTTCAGCCCGAGGTAACTGGTGAGGCATAGTGCTATAAAGGCAGTCTCTTGGTCTTTGTTTCTCAGAAATAAATCTCGCTTCGACTCTTCACCTCATTAGCTGGGCAGCATATGCTGTTCATATGTTAGAGACTTAACCACTGATCCTACGGCTTTTTTTAAAAAGGCATCTCTTTTAGGAAGGCCCTTCAAGGTAAATGCTATTCTTTCAGAAAACTTCCCACATCCCTTTATCTAAATCAGTGACGAACAATCCAAATAGTCTAGATTCTTGGTAAATTCAGCAGTCTCTGTGCTTGGTACGGTCATGCCCATGAGATGGCTCAGACCTCCGAGTGCCATGGGCAACCAAGGTACTGTGGTCTCTGGCCCTTTGGGCAAGTGGCACTTTGGGGACTTCTCTGGATTTCTTAGCCTTTTCTGCCACTCCCAGTCCTAGCTGTGGGAGAAGGTGGGGGTGTGCATTGGTGTTTGAGAGGTCTTCATTTCCTGATCACAACATTTTGTAGAGTGGCACAGAAGCCTCAGTATCCACTGGAGTGAATGTTGGTGACTTTGGGTTAGCGTGTCACTTCTCACTGTTTCCTTGTTTGTAGAGAGGGACTATGCTTCTTAGAAGGGATTATCATACAGCTGCTAACATGGGCTAAGCGCTTTATGTGCTGGGCAGTGTGCTGAGTGTTTGGCGTGCGTTCGCTTGCCCAATACTCAGAAGAATCCTCCTAGCCATAGGTAGAATAGCTGACCTGAGCAGTTTTCAGATGGGAATATGGATAGTAACCTACATTTTAAACATTAGATCCTTGATTTGTTTCATTCTTTTCTACACTTACACTGAAGGCTACAAGCCTACAGACACTATAGGTAATTATTTTTTACTCAGGTTGCCATGGTGATGGCTTTCTTAAGTTCAGAAAACCTGACAAAACCACCTGATATGCTGGCATTGAGGTTGAGTGACCGTCAATGATCCAGGACAGCAGGTAGCAGTGATCTGGCTGGCTTAGGGTCAATAGTGAAAATCTAATTTAGAGGGGGTTTGTTCTGTCTGTTTTGTTTTTAAGACAGAGTCTCGCTCTGCCGCCCGGGCTGGAGTGCAATGGTGAGATCTTGGCTCACTGCTGCAGCCTCCACCTCCCGGGTTCAAGTGATTCTCTGGCTTTAGCCTCCTGAGTAGCTGGGATTACAGGCGCCAGCCACCAGGCTCAGTTTATTTTTGTATTTTTAGTATTTGTAATTTTGTATTTTCACTGTGTTGGCCAGGCTGGTCTCTTAACTCCTGACCTCATGATCCACCCGCCTTGGCCTCTCAAAATGCTAGGATTATAAGATTGAGCCACTGCACCCAGTCTATTTAGAGGTTTTTATGAAAGAAGATAGACTCCTCAAAGCCAAGAGAATGGAGGAAAACGTGCCATTCTCCATGTGCTGGATGCACAATCCGTATGTTTCACCACAGTGCAATGGCATCAATGCGTGAGAAGCTACGGACAGCTTACACGATGCAAAGAAGAGTCCAGCTACGGACAGCTTACACGATGCAAAGAGGAGTCCAGATACGGACAGCTTACACGATGCAAAGAAGAGTCCAGAAAGACAGCAGCCAGTCTTTGTAAGTTGGGCAAGATGCTGATGTCAGAAACTACACATGCCAAAAATAATTGTAAAATAAAATTAAAAGCTTAGGAATTAGGTAGAAAACAATCTCAAGTTCTTAAATATATGCAGTAATGAAAACATTTAAAACCCTTCTGCCTGGATTGTCACTTAACTTAGTTCCTCCATACTTAACACATCTTAACAAACTGAATCCTTATTGAAAAAACTGTCAGATTTTTTTGCATTTATAAAGAACCGCATCCAATCCATCTCTACCTAAAGATGAGTCTCTTCTAGTACCTCCAATAATTGCTTAATTAGCATTTCTGTCAAACACCTCAAATTTACCACGTGCAGTTACATCCAAACGAATCCTCTGAAGTACTTTAATCACCGCCTTCAACTCAGTAAGGGTGCGAAGGTAAAATTAATAATATCCCTTAAAACACGCCACTCGCCGGGCGTGGTGGCTCACACCTGTAATCCCGGTACTTTTGGAGGCCGAGGCGGGTGGATCACAAGGTCAGGAGTTTGAGGCCAGCCTGGCCAACAGGGTGAAACCCTGTCTGTACTAAAAATGTAAAAATTAGCTGGGCATGGTGGTGAGCACCTATAATCCCAGCTACTTGGGAGACTGAGGCAGGAGAATCGCTTGAACCCAGGAGGGGGAGGTTGCAGTGACCCAAAACCATGCCATTGCACTCCAGGTAACAGAGCAAGACGCAGTCTCTTATTAAAAAAACACACACACCACTCAACAAATAGTTTATTTTTATCTGAAACAAAGTGTTTCCTGAAATCTTTTAAGTGCTTCCTACAGATAAGCTTCTATCTTTGTCTTTCCTTTTGACTTAGCCATTCTAGCCAGGCCCTAGGTGCAGGTATCATGTAGTTAATGTTCACCTATATATTCTGTACCAAAATCACCAGTATATGTGTCTTCACCGCTACTGCCTTATGTTTTCTCTCTGAGCCCTCTAGTGTCTTTCCATCTATGGAATATATTCAGTCTTTCACCTCATTTCCTACTACTCTTCTCCTTGTTCACTTGGTTTCCACATTGGCCTCATCTCATGCGTTGACAACAGCATCCCATCTCCAGCCTGCTTTTGCTCACGCCTTCATCTGCAGTTCTCTTCCTCAGATAGCCATGTGCCTCGCCTCCTCATTGCTTCAGTTCTTAGCTAAAATGTCATTTTCTCAACCATGCCTTCTCTGATTTTATTTAAAATTGCCACACTTAGGCCAGGCATAGTGGCTCGTGCCTATAATCCCAGAACTTTGGGAGGTAGAGACGGGTGGATCACCTGAAGTCAGGAGTTCGAGACTAGCCTGGCAAACATGATGAAACCCCGTCTCTCCTAAAATTACAAAAAAATTAGATAGGCCTGGTGACAGGCACCTGTAATCCCAGCTACTTGGGAGGCTGAGGCAGGATAATTGCTTGAACCCTGGAGGTGGGCATTGCAGTGAGCTCAGATCGCATCACTGCACTCCAGCTTGGGTGATAAGAGTGAGATTTCATCTCAAAATGAAATAAAATTGCCACACTCCCTTTCTCGGCATTCCCCCTCCTTCCCATCTAATCTATAATCCATCTTTTCCTACTTGAATGTAAGCTCCAGAAGGACAGCTGTTTTTGTCTGTTTTTTATTTTCACTGCTGTATCCCTGGCCCCTGGGATTTTTACAACAGGGACATAGGGAGAACAATCTAGTTGGAATGGGGGAGCCTGGGCTTTGTCTTGAAATTGCATTTGTGTAACACACTTCTTTTTTTTTTTTTTTTTTGAGACGGAGTTTCGCTCTTGTTCCCCAGGCTGGAGTGCAATGGCGCGATCTCGGCTCACCGCAACCTCCACCTCCTCCTGGGTTCAGACAATTCTCCTGCCTCAGCCTCCCGAGTAGCTGGGATTACAGTCACGCGCCACCATGCCCAGCTAATTTTTTTGTATGTTTAGTAGAGACGGGGTTTCACCATGTTGACCAGGATGGTCTCAATCTCTTGACTGCGTGATCCACCCGCCTCAGCCTCCCAAAGTGCTGGGATTACAGGCGTGAGCCACCGCGCCTGGCCACTGTGTAACACACTTTTTAAAGATTGAATACTTAAACCACCCCTTGGTGCAGCCACCAGTAAGAAAGGGGATTATTTAGGGACAGGCTGCGCAGACTAACAGCTCTAAGCCTGGAATTCATGCTTTCTGAAGGTGAGATGCCTGCCCCAGGCATAAACATTAGCCATGAAGTCATCTTGCCTCCGTGCTCACCATGTATAGTTTCCCACCTGGATTTGCCAACAGTGTTAGGAAATGAGTATGAAATCTACTCAGTGGTTACATTTTCACCAGTTTATGAGACTGAGCTCATCAAAAGCTCAAGCAATAACCTTTAATTTGGACAGAGACAGTTTTCTTTTTTTTTTGAGATTGTATCTCACTGTCACTTAGGCTGGAGTACAATGGCACAATCTTGGTACACTGCAACCTCTGCCTCCCAGTTTCAAGCGATTCGCATGCCTCAGCCTACCAAGTAGCTGGGATTACAGGCGCCTGCCACCATGCCTGCCTGGCTGATTTTTGTATTTTTAATAGAGATGGCATTTCACCACGTTGGCCAGACTGGTTTCAAACCCCTGACCTCAAGCAGTCTGCTCTCCTGAGGCTCCCAAAGTGCTGGATTACAGGCATGAGCCACCACGCTGGGCCCCTTCTCTCTTTTCTTTTCTTTTTTTTTGAGACTGTGTCTCGCTTTTTTCCCCCAGGCTGGAGTGCAATGGTGTGATCTCAGCTCACTGCAACCTCTGCCTCTCAGGTTGAAGCGATTCTACTGCCTCAGGCTCCTGAGTAGCTGGGATTACAGACACCTGCCACCATGCCCAGCCAATTTTTAAATTTTTAGTAGAGACCTGGTTTCACCATGTTGGCCAGGCTGCTCTCGAACACCTGACCTCAGGTGATCTGCCGGCCTCGGCCTCTCAAAGTTCTGGGATTACAGGCGTGAGGCACTGAGCCTGGCCTGGCCCTTCCCTTAGTAAGTCTAGTGATGTCCATCAAACTATAAATCCATTTCCTCATCACACTTCAGGCATTTGGGAGGTGGACTGCGTGAGTCAAATATCATGACAAGAAATGGTGCATCCTTCAAGGACATGGTAATATAAGACTAAAAATTCTAAGGAATGCTGATCCAAGGAACTAACACCCTAAATTTTGTAAAATTACCAAATTACCTGTTAACTTCTCTAATGACTTTATTTCCCATGGATCTGCTATCCCAGACCTCTGGAGAGGTAGCCTGCTAGGATTTGCTTCACCTGGTCGACAGCTCGCTCCCTCTGAACTACTCTTAAGAACAGTCAAATATATTCGCTAAGACTGTAGTACAGGGAAGGCCCTTGCAGCTGGGACAGTATGCAGGAGCATCCAGTCTAGAAAGCAGAGGCCTCCGAATGTGGAGGAACAGGGAGTTTGCCATTTACTTGGTGTGTTCAGTTATGGGCAATTTATCTGTTATGTCCAGAATACTACAGTCGACTTCGCTTGTGGGACAGGGTTCGCTTGTTGTAAGGGTTTAAGTGGGAAAATATGTGCCAAATACAGAACAAATTATGCTCATTGTTTTCTTGTTCTAGCAAACTCATCCTGTGTTCCCTGATTTCAGACCCAAGGACTACCTAATTTGTAAAAGGTCGATGATTAAATAGAGAAGTATGCCAAGTGCTGTGGCTCACGCCTATAATCCCAGCACTTTGGGAGGCCGAGGCGGGTGGATCACCTGAGGTTGGAAGTTTGAGACCAGCCTGACCAACATGGAGAAACGCCGTCTCTACTAAAAATACAAAAATTAAGAGGGGCATGGTGGCACATGCCTGTAATCCCAGCTACTCAGGACACTGAGACAGGGGAATTGCTGGAACTCGGGAGGCGGAGGTTGCAACGGTGAGCCAAGATCGCACCATTGCACTCCAGCCTGGGCAACAAGAGTGAAACTCCATCTCAAAAAAAAAAAAAAGTAAACATGAAAAAAAACAAGCCAGGTGTGATGGCTCACACCTATAATCCTAGCACTTTGGGAGGCCAAGGTAGGTGGGTCAAGAGTTCAAGACCAGCCTGGCCAACATGGTAAAACCCCATCTCTACTAAAAATACAAAAATGAGCTGGGCATGGTGGTGCACCCTCTGTAATCCCAGCTGCTCAGAAGGCTGAGGCAGGAGAATCGCTTGAACCAGGGAGGCGGAGGTTGCAGTTAGCCTAGATCACGCCACTACACTCCAGCCTGGGCAACAGAGCAAGACTCCATCTCAAAAGAAAAAAAAAATAGATAATTAAACTGGCATAGATGTGAATTGGGCAAAATCTGAGGTCTAATGGTTGATGAGTCTGGGCCACTCCCCCAGAGGTTTATGATGGGGTTCCAGCATGTTTTACCTCCAAAAGTTCCTCCACAGGATTCACATATACAGCAAGGTTTGAGAATCATTCTAGAGATACAGCTCAGAGTAAGAAAGACTAAATGATTTTTACAAGGTGCTGGCAATTAACTGTTTTTGTCAGTGGGATGAGATTCTCTGATTTTCTGGTTAAATGATGTTCAATTCCTCTGTAGAGCTGAATCACTCGGTGGGAGTGGGGGACTTCCCCATCAGGTTTAGGAACGTGGGTCCGGAGCTTTCAGAACTGTCCTGCTTGCCAGGCATGATAGCTCACGCCTCTAATCTTAGCACTTGGGAGGGCTGAGGTGGGAGGAACACTTGAGGCTAGGAATTGAAGACTAGCCTGGGCCAAACAGTGAGACCCTGTCTCTTTAAAAACAAAAAACGAAAATGAACTGCGTTGGTTAAGCTGTGAAATATTATGTATTATTTAGATAAGTAATACTTCGTTTTCATTCTATTAAGTAGAGAGTCACCTTTGAAAGGAGTGTAACGGGGCGAATGCAAGTACTAGAGAGTCTAGATCAAGAGTCTCATTTTGCATCAACTAAAATTTTCATTCACTAAGCAAAAATATTACACTTTTCAGTTGACACTGTTTACCTATTTTTTTCAAGTGGGTTTTATCTTATCTGCTTATTTTTTAAATGTAAACACAAAAGCTCCAAGTGGTCACACAGAATGACAGAAGTAAACTCGAATTCTAGTTTTCAGTGTATAGGTTTTGCACCTATCTTTAGTATTTTGGTTGATGGTATTATTAATGGACTTGTTGAATTTCAGTTTTCAGTTGTTCATTGCTAGCATACAGAAACGAGTATTTTGCAGTAAAATGTACAAATATGCACACATTTTAAGTGTACAATTTACTGTGCATAGATGAATGCAGACAGCCAAGCCATTACCGCCATGGTCACGATGTGGAGTGTTTCCATCACCAAGTTTCCTTGTGCCCTTTCCTGGTTGTCCTAAACTGTATCTGCAGCCCCAGGCACCACTTATCTGCTTTTTACCACTGGAGACTTCATGTCTTAGAGAGTTTCCTATAAACAGGATCATACAGTAATGTCTTATTTAGTGTCTGGTTCCTTTCACTCAGCAGTTTTTGCAATTCAGCCATGTTGCTGTTTGTGTTAGCCATTCCATCTTCCTGTTGCTGTGTAGGTTTCCAATGTACAGATGTATCACAGTTTTTTGTGCATTCACCTATTGATGGAAATTTGGGTTGTTGACCATTTTGGGCAATTATGAATAAAACTGCTATGAATATTTGTGTACAAGTCTTTGTGTGGACACGTTTTCCTTTCTCTTGGGTAAATAGGATTGGATATATGGGAGTGTATATTTAACATTACAGAAAACTACCAGAGTTTTCTGAAGCAGTTGTACCTTTTTGCACCAGCAATGTAAAAGGTTCAAATGGCTCCACAGATGCACCATCATTTGGTATTGTCACTCTTTTCATTGCTAGCCTTTTTTAGTGGGTGTGCTGTACTATTTCAGTGGAGTTCAAATGTAGTTTTTTTGTGTGTTTTTGAGAGTTTCGCTGTTCTTGCCCAGGCTGAAGTGCAATGGCGCGATCTGGGCTCACTGCGACCTCCGCCTCCTGGGTTCAGGCAATTCTCCTGCCTCAGCCTCCTGAGTAGCTGGGATTACAGGCACGCACCACCATGCCCAGCTAATTTTTGTATTTTTAGTAGAGATGATCTCGATCTCTTGACCTCATGATCCACCCACCTCGGCCTCCCACAGTGCTGGGATTATAAGTGTGAGCCACTGTGCCGGGCTCAAATGTAGTTTTACATGTTCTGACATGATGTTGAGCATTTTTGTTTTGGTTTCTGTTTTTGAGACAGAGTTTTACTCTGTTGCCCAGGCTGGAGTGCAGTGGCATGATCTCAGCTTACTGCAACCTCTGCCACCAGGGTTCAAACAATTCTCTTGCCGCAGCTTCCCGAGTAGCTGGGACTACAGGCACGCATCACCACGCCCAGCTAATTTTTGTATTTTTTAGTAGACAGGATTTCACCATATTGGACAGGCTGGTCTCAAACTCCTGACCTCAGGTGATCCACCCACCTTGTCCTCCCAAAGTGCTGGGATTACAGGCATGAGCCACCACGCTCAGTTGATGTTGAGTATGTTTTTATGTGCTTACTGGCCATAAATATATCTTTCTTTGTGAATTATTTATTTAAATCATTACTCTTTTTTTTTAATAGAGACAGGGTTTCACCATGTTGGCCAGGCTGGTCTCGAATTCCTGACCTCAGGTAACCCACCTGCCTCAGCCTCCCAAAGTTCTGGGATTACAGGCATGAGCCACCATGCCTGGCTCACTCCATGTTTTAAAATTTTTGTAAGTTATTTTATTTCTTCCATGGTGATTTAGAGAGACTCTTTTCAAGCCAGTACAAATATTTCGTAACTCGTATGTGTCCGTTTTCTAAGAAATTGAGTAATTTGTTTCACAATAAGCCACGTCCCATCTTTCAGCAAGAAAGACATTCAATTTGAAGGGTAAAGACATTACACACTGAATCAGAACAACTACAATTTGCTGTAAGTATTTCTTTGGGGGAGAACACAGCACCATCTACTCAATAAAGAGAAGCATTTTAACAGTTCAGAGGTATTTTATTTTATTTTATTTTAACACTTGTTATGCTATGAATTCATACGGAAGAGGTTCCAGCAGCTCAGGCTCCTTCCTGTTGGTTCTCACAAAGTGCTCTTCCCTGGGCAGGGCAGGCCGCTGCTTCAGCTGAACCCAGGTGCCTTTCTCTTTGGCTTCCTTCTTTTTCTGATGATCTTCCTTCACGTGTTTCAGGAAGCAATCTCTGCTCTAAGAGTGCTTAATGTGCTCAATATGCACATTAATTCTTTGGCAAGAATCTTATCCTTAACTTGTCTGTTTGCAACAGTGCAAAGAGCATGGTGGGGAACATTGTAGACTCCTCCACTTTTGCCATGGTAACACTTGTGGGGCATTCCTCTTAGAACAGTACCCATTCCCTTGATGTCTACATCACCTTATAGATTCGCATATAGGTGGCCAAAGGAACAACTCCATGTTTTCTTTTTTTGTTTGTTTTGAGACGGAGTGTCACTCTTGTTACCCAGGCTGGAGTGCAGTGGCGTGATCTCGGCTCACCGCAACCTCCGCCTCCTGGGTTCAGGCAATTCTCCTGCCTCAGCCTCCTGAATAGCTGGGGTAACAGGCATGCACCACCGTGCCCAGCTAATTTTTGTATTTTTAGTAGAGACGGGGTTTCACCATGTTGGCCAGGATGGTCTCAATCTCTTGACCTCGTGATCTGCCCACCTCAGCCTCCCAGAGTGCTGGGATTACAGGTGTGAGCCACTGCACCTGGCCAATATCACCTTTCTTGTAGATTCGCACATAGGTGGCCAAAGGAACAACTCCAAGTTTTCTAAAAGGTCTGGAGAACACATGTCCAGTGCCTCTCCTCTTTCCCTTTGTGTTTGTCATTTCGGTGAATTACCGGAAAATGGCAGTTCTGGCCGAAAGCTTTGCTCCATTTTTAACGGTGTTTTAAAATTTTGAAGAAGTGGGCTGGGTGCAGTGACTCCCTCCTGTAATCCCAGCACTTTGGGAGGCCAAAGTGGGTTGATTACCTGAGGTCAGGAATTCGAGACCAGCCTGACCAACGTGGTGAAACCCCGTCTACTAAAATACAAAAATTAGCCAGGCTGGCGGCGGGTGCCTGTAATCCCAGCTACTCGGGAGGCTGAGGCAGGAGAATTGCTTGAACCCAGGAGACAGAGGTTGCAATAAGCCAAGATTGTGCCTCTGCACTCCAGCCTGGGTGACAGAGTAAGACTCTGTCTCAAAACGAAAATGAACAGACAAAAAATTTCAATGAAGTTAGACCGTATGCAGTGGCTCACACCTGTAATCCCAGCACTCTGAGAGGCCGAGGTGGGTGGATCACGAGGTCAAGAGATTGAGATCATCCTGGCCAACATGGTGAAACCCCGTCTCTACTAAAAAATACAAAAATTACCTGTAATCCCAGCACTTTGGGAGGCTAAGGCGGGTGGATCACGAGGTCAAGAGATCGAGACCATCCTGGTCAACAAGGTGAAACCCCGTCTCTACTAAAAATACAAAAATTAGCTGGGCACGGTGGCGCATGCCCGTTACCCCAGCTACTCAGGAGGCTGAGGCAGGAGAATCGACTGAATCCAGGAGACAGAGGTTGCAGTCAACCGAAATCTTACCACTGTACCCCACTGGATGACAAACAGACTCCATCTCAAAAAAAGAAAAAAAAAATACATTTCTAGTTAACTTATGTATGGCATAAGTTACGGATCTATATGTGTATTAGTCCATTCCCACATTACCGTAAAACAACAGACTGAGTCGTTTATAAAGAAAAGAGGTTTAATTGGTCACAGTTCTACAGGCTGTATGGGAAGCATAGAGGCTTCTGCCTATGAGGAGGCCTCAGAAAATTTACAATCATGGTGGAGGGCGAAGGGGAAGCAGGCATGTACCACATGGCCAGAGCCAGAGCCGGAGAGCGAGGTGGGGAGGTGCCACACGCTTTTCAACAACCAGTATCAGGAGAATAGCACCAAGAGAATGCCACACTATTTATGAAGGATCCACTCCCATGATCCAGCCACCTCCCACGAGGCCCACATCCAACACTGGTGATTACAGTTTGACATGAGATTTGGTGGGGGCAGATCCAAACCATATTAATATGGATATCCAGTTTTTCCAGTATTATTTGTTGAAAATACTTATTTTCCGGGCTGGGCATGGTGGCTCATGCCTGTAATCCCAGCACTCTAGGAGGTGAAATCAGGTGGATCACTTGAGATTAGGAGTTTAAAACCAGCCTGGTCAATGTGGTGAAACCTTATCTGTGCTAAAAATACAAAAATTATAGCTGGGCACGGTGGCACGTGCCTGTAATCCCAGCTACTCGGGAGGCAGAGTCAGAAGAATCACTTAAACCCAGGAGGCGAAGGTTGCAGTGAGCCAAGATCACACCACTGCGCACTAGCCTGGGTGACAGAGCAAAACTCTGTCTCCAAAAAAAAAAAAAAAAAAAAAGACATTTTCCCATGGATTACTCTGAAACCTTTGTAAAAAAAAAAGTAAAAGTTTACCCAATATGTGTGAATCTACTTCTGCACTCTATGTTCTGTTGATCTATAGGTCTATACTCTTTTTTTGTTTGTTTTGTTTTGAGATGGAGTCTTGCTCTGTTCCCTAGGCTGGAGCACAATTTCGGCTCCCTGCAATCTCCACTTCCCAGATTCAAGTGCTTCTTCTGCCTCAGCCTCCTGAGTAGCTGGGATTACAGGTATGCGCCACCATGCCCGGCTACTTTTTGGTTTTAGTAGAAACAGAGTTTCACCATGTTGGCCAGGCTGGTCTCCAACTCCCGACCTCGTGATCTGCCTGCCTCAGCCTCCCAAAGTGCTGGGATTACAGGCGTGAGCCACTGCACCCACCCTGTACTTCTATACTTTCACCAATATCAAAATATCATACTACAGTTTTACAGTGTCTTGAAGTCAGGTAATATAATTCCTCCCATGTTGTTACTTACATTTTTCGAAATTGTTCTGGGGCCAAGGAAGGTGGCTCAGATCTATAATTTCAACACTTTGGGAGGCAGAGGTGGGATTTGAAGACCAACCTGAATAACATAGTGAGACCTCATCTCTACAAAAATAAGAAAATTGACCTGGCCTAGTGGTGCATGCCTACAGTCCCAGCTACTCAGGAGGCTGAGGCGGGAGGGTCCCTCGAGCATAGGAGTTGGAGGCTGCAGTGAGCCATGATTGTGCCACTGCACTCCAGCTTGGGCAACAGAGCAAGACCTTGTCTCTAAATAAATAGCTTTGGCTAATCATTTCTTTGCATTTGCATATAAGTTTTTAAATCACTGTATCAATTTCTATGAATAAGCCTGCTGAAATTTTAAAAGAGATTATGTTGGATACACAGATGGAAGAACTGACATGTTAACAAAGACTATTGAGGCTGGGTGCAGAAGCTGACGCCTGTAATCCCAGCTACTCAGGAGGCTGAGGCAGGAAGGATTCCTTGAACACAGGAGGCAGAGGTTACACTCCAGCCTGGCTGACAGAGTAAGACTCCATCTCAAAAAAATGAAACAAACAACAAAGAGTACTGAATCTGCCAATTCGTAATGAGTGCCTCTCTTCATCTAGCAGACCTTCATTCCTACCTCTCAACAGTGTGCTATAATTTCATTGTACGGGTCTGACACATTTTTTTGAACTCTCACTGCCTCCCTGAGTAGAAGGAATTGTTTTTATTTTGCAAGATATATACATTAAAAGCAAAAATAGGCCTGGCGCGGTGACTCACGCCCGTAATCCCAGCACTTTGGGAGGCCGAGGCGGGTGGATCACGAGGTCACGAGGTCAAGAGATTGAGACCATCCTGGTCAACATGGTGAAACCCCGTCTCTACTAAAAATACAAAAATTAGCTGGGCACAGTGGCGCGCGCCTGTAGTCCCAGCTACTCGGGAAGCTGAGGCAGGAGAATCACTTGAACCCAGGAGGTGGAGGTTGCAGTGAGCTGAGATCGTGCCATTGCACTCCACTATGGGTAACGACAGCGAAACTCCGTCTCAAAAAAAAAAAAAAAAAAAAAAAGCAATAACAACTACCAAGTGTACTTTTACCATCTTTTCCTAAAAGGACATTTTAATGCCAAAAACACAGATGGCATGAGCTCAGTGTAGTAACGGTGGCTGAAATCTACCTATATGGCACCCATGTGCTGGCTCCTGTTCTGAGGAGTCACGAAAACTGGAAAGGGAGTAACCCAGAGGCCGACCAATTCCATGTCCGTTTTCTTCCACCTCCAGTTCACCTAGCCTTTATGGCAGACAATAATGGCCCCGAAGATGTACATGGCCTGATCTCTAGAACCTGCCACATGCTGTCTCACAGGGCAACAGCAACTCTGGATGGAGGGAATTAAGCATTGACACCAGGAACCTGATCCTGAATTATCCTGACGGGCCAAATGTCATCCTAAGAAGTGAGGGTCAAGGTCAGAGGACTGACAGGGAGACAGAAGCAGAGGTTGGAGCCCAGCACTCTGAGAACAGGTCCATGAGTCGAGGAATGCGGGCAACCTCTAAGAGCTGGAAGAGGCATGAAACATTCTCCCCTAGAGCCTCGGGAAGGAACGTGGCTCTGCAGACACCTTGATTTTGGGCCATGAGACCCATTTTGGACTTCTGACCTCCAGAAGTGTAACAGACTTGTGTTATTTGTAAGCCGCTGGGTTTGTGGGGATTTGTTACAACCCATTTTTGGGAACAATGACCCAGAAGGAGGGTGAGGACAGAGAAGCCAGAGTCAGCACAGAGGTGCCAGGAAGTGGGAGCAGAGGAGGGGCAAGCTGTATCCCAGACAGTAAGAGGAGTTGAGTGATTGGGGCTGGTCAGGCTGCATGAGAAGGGAGATGGACGAGGCCACTGGGTTGGGTGGCGCAGAGGCAACTGGCAGCCTTGACAGGAGCTGCTCCCTCTGGAAGAAAGGAAGGACGCCCAGCTGCAGTGGACTGAAGGCTCTTGCTCACTTTGCCTCACCTAGATGCCACACTTCTGCTGCCACATCCCAGCACCCAGCAGGCACGAGGTACGTGATGAACACCTGACCGCTCTGACTCTACCCACCCACTACTTGCCGATGACACGCCCTCAGGCCCTTCTGCTGCTTGAGGTGCCTCAGGGCCCTTGCACTGGCTGCTTCCATGGCCTGGACCACTGTTCTTAGAGGCCTCTGCGTGGGTGCCCCGCTGCTCATCACCCAGGGCCCACACAGCAGCCACGGGCCACTTGAGAGTGTCACGTATTGAAAAGGCAGTGTTTTGAAGACATTAGAGTCAATTAAGGTTATCGAAACTAAATTTACCCTTTTGTTTTGAGCGTTTTTTATTTATGCATGTATGTATGTATTTATTTATTTATTTTTGAGGCGGAGTCTCGTTCTGTTGCCCAGGCTGGAGTACAGTGGCGAGATCTCGGCTGACTGCAACCTCCGCCTCCCGGGTTCAAGCAATTCTCTTGCCTTAATCTCCCAAGTAGCTAGGACTACAGGCGCAAACCACCATGCCCAGCTAATATTTTGTATTTTTTTAATAGAGACGAGGTTTCACTGTGTTGCCCAGGCTGGTAGCGAACTCCTGAGCGCAGGCAATCCGCCCACCTCGGCCTCCCAAAGTGCTGGGATGACAGGGGTGAGCCACCATGCCCGGCCTCCTTTTCATCTTTTTTTTTTTTTTTTGAGACAGAGTTTTGCTCTTGTTACCCAGGCTGGAGTGCAATGGCACGATCTCGGCTCACCGCAACCTCCGCCTCCGGGGTTCAGGCAATTCTCCTGCCTCAGCCTCCCGAGTAGCTGGGATTACAGGCACGCGCCACCACGCCCAGCTAATTTTTGTATTTTTAGTAGAGACGGGGTTTCACCATGTTGACCAGGGTGGTCTGGATCTCTTGACCTCGTGATCCACCCGCCTCGGCCTCCCAAAGTTCTGGGATTACAGGTGTGAGCCACCGCGCCCGGCCTCTTTTCATCTTTTTTAACGTGGTGACTAGAACACGTAAGATGGCTTCTGCGGCTCAGGTCACGCGTCCCCCTGGACAGAGTGCCGTAAGCCCGGCTGCAAGCTTCCCCTACAGAGCCAGGCAGTAAGTGCTTCCAGCTTCTCAGGCCCTCTGCTGTGGCCAAGGTGGCAAGAGCCAGCCACAGATGACGTAAACAAAGGCTGTGTCTGGGCACCGAGACTTCACAAAGAAAGGTGCTGGGCTGCGCTGGGAGGGCCCCAGACAGTGAGTCGGACATGCCTGCTGCGTGGTAACGGATCCAAACCCGGTGCCGGGCGCAGCAGAAATACAAAAAAATAGCCAGGCGTGGTGGCGGCCGCCTATGATCCCAGCTACCCGGGAGCCTGAAGGAGGAGAATCGCTTGAACCCAGGAGGCTGAGGTTGCATTCAGCCAAGATGGCGCCACTGCACTCCAGCCTGAGCGACAAGAGGGAAACTCAGGAAACAGGAAAGGAAAGGAAAGAAATAGCCGAGGCGGGTGGATCACGAGGTCAAGAGATCGAGACCATCCTGGTCAACATGGTGAAACCCCGTCTCTACTAAAAATACAAAAATTAGCTGGACA
Organism: Callithrix jacchus; assembly: GCF_049354715.1. Taxonomy (NCBI): domain Eukaryota; kingdom Metazoa; phylum Chordata; class Mammalia; order Primates; family Cebidae; genus Callithrix; species Callithrix jacchus. The sequence continues at coordinate 4,870,895 of NC_133509.1, read as the reverse complement.
TGGTGGCGCGTGCCTGTAATCCCAGCACTCTGGGAGGCCGAGGCGGGTGGATCACGAGGTCGAGAGATCGAGACCATCCTGGTCAACATGGTGAAACCCCGTCTCTACTAAAAATACAAAAAATTAGCTGGGCATGGTGGCGCGTGCCTGTAATCCCAGCACTTTGGGAGGCCGAGGCGGGTGGATCACGAGGTCGAGAGATCGAGACCATCCTGGTCAACATGGTGAAACCCCGTCTCTACTAAAAATACAAAAATTAGCTGGACATGGTGGCACGTGCCTGTAATCCCAGCTACTCAGGAGGCTGAGGCAGGAGAATTGCCTGAACCCAGGAGGTGGAGGTTGTGGTGAGCTGAGATCGCGCCATTGCACTCCAGCCTGGGTAACAAGAGCGAAACTCCGTCTCAAAAAAAAAACAATAAAAAAATAAGGCAAGAAAGAAAGAATAACCCAAACCTCCCCGGAGAGAGGCCTGGGCTCGGCCCTCCGCCCCTAAGTCACTCTAAGCCCTGGGTCCCGAACGCATGAGAAGGGCCAGCCTGCTCGGGGGCCCAGCCCAGCCCAGCCCCACGAAGAGGGGTTCGGAGTGGAGGCTGGCCCGGCGCTACCCTTGACCTTGGGGGACTGGAGGCTGAGGTCGGCCGCACAGCACGCGGAGGAGTCCGCAGGAAGATCCCAACACCGAGGTCTGAGGACGGTCCCCGGGTGCCCGCCGGGAGGACCGCGGGGAGGGGGCAGCGGACGAGCGGTCTCCCGGCCCTTCTCCCGGCTGCTTCCGGCGCGTCCTCGTCTGGGAAGCCGGGACCGTGACCATGGCCGTGAGGCCCGTGGAGAACTCGCAAGTACGCCCGGGTCTCGGCGCCCTCCTGACTCGCGGCTGGCGCTGGGATGCAGGCGCCCCACGTGCACTGTCCCTCCCGCGGCGCCGTGGCCTCCCCACCGTGGTCACACGGGTTGTCGGGGGTTACGCAGTCTCTTCCCTCGGCTTCCTCGTGGCTCCCCGCTCCCCTCCCGCCTCGCAGCCCCGCCAGGCTCACCGGAGCTCCTCCCGCAGGGCCGCCGCCTCCTTCCCGCGCTGCGGCTGCCGGCGTGTCGGGTCGGCGGGCAGCGCGCTCAGGAACTGCTCGGGCAAGGGCTCCTCAGTGCGCGCCTCGGGCCGCAGCCAGTCCCGGCACAGGCCGCGGAGCAGCCCCGGCGAGGAGCGCGGCCGGCTTAGCCCAGTGGAAGCGCCGGAAGCGGTGCCGGAAGCGGTGCCGGAAGCGGTGCCGGAAGCGGTGCCGGAAGCGGTGCCGGAAGCGGTGCCGGAAGCGGTGCCGGAAGCGGTGCCGGAAGCGGTGCCCGAAGCGGCCCCACAGGCAGCCCGCGCAGGCCCTCGGCCGCCTGCTTCGCGGGCACCGCCACCTCCATGGAGCCTCCCCGATGGCAGGCCTGCCCCGCACGGCCGAGGGAGAGAACAGGGCTCAGCGAGGGACGGCACTGGTTCGGGCGCTGAGGAAAGGGCGTCCCACTCCTGGGCTCCCACGGAGTCAAGTCCTGACTCTGCCCCTCCCCGGGCGCCCCCGCCCCCGCGGCCTCTGCACCTCAGTCTCGCAGCTCCTCCCGCAGCTGCCCGACCGCACTGAGGCTCTGCAGCGAATTCCAGCTCTGTGTCCTTGGACAAGGGACAAGGCACCTTTGGTAACACGCTGTATCTCCGCTTCCTTAGCTCACTCTCAGGCCGGGCCCCCCAGGCCCCCGCACCGCCCGCACATGCGCACAGAGCTCCCCGGGACTCCTTACACGTGTCATTCGTGGTTGCCGGTACACAGAAACACAGCTAATTTTTGTGTGGATCCTTTTATCAAGTGACTTTGCAGACTTATTAATTGTGGTAGCTTTACTTTACATGACTTAGGGTTTTCCATGTATACAGTCATGTCTTCTGGGAATAAAGGCGGGATTCGATTTTCCTTACGATTTAAATGGCAGCATTAGAACTTCCTTACCGACTGGCGGGGCGCGGTGGCTCAAGCCTGTAATGCCAGCACTTTGGGAGGCCGAGGCAGGTGGATCACGAGGTCAAGAGATCGAGACCATCCTGGTCAACATGGTGAAACCCCGTCTCTACTAAAAATACAAAAATTAGCTGGACATGGTGGCGCGTGCCTGTGATCCCAGCTACTCAGGAGGCTGAGGCAGGAGAATTGCCTGAACCCAGGAGGCGGAGGTTGCGGTGAGCCGATATCGCGCCATTGCACTGCAGCCTGGGTAACAAGAGCAAAACTCCGTCTCAAAAAAAAAAAAAAAGAACTTCCTTACCTATTTAAATGCCTTTACTCCCCCTGCGTTACTGCACTGGCTAGTTTCTACAATAGGGTGTCGAAAAGAAGTGGCAAGGGCAGGCTGGGTGCAGTGGGTCACGCCTGTAATTCAAGCACTTTGGGAGGCCGAAGCGGGTGGATTACCAGAGGTCAGGAGTTCGAGACCAGCCTAGCCAACATATCGAAACTCCTACTAAAAATACAAAATTAGCTGGGCGTGGTAGCATATACCTGTAATCCCAGCTACTTGGGACGTTGAGGCAGCAGCATGTCTTCAACCGGGCAGGTGGAGATTGTAGTGAGCTGAGATTGAGCCGTTGCACTCCAGCTTGGGCGACAAGAGTGAAACTCCATCTCAAAAAAGAAGAAGTGCATTCTTGCATAGTTCCCAGTTTTAGGGAGAAACCATTCGGGCTTTCACCATCATCATTAGGTGTGGTGTCAACCTTGAGTTTGTCACATATCTTTTATGAGGCTGAGGAAATTCCCTTCTATTGCTCATATGCTCACAGTTTTTATTACAAATGCAAATTAAATTCTGTCAAATGCTTTCTCTGTATCTGTTGAGATTATATGATGATGTTGAGGTTTTCCTCTTTGTTCTGTTATTATGGTGAATTACATTGATATTAAAATATTAAACCCATCTTACAAGCCAGGGAAAATTGACACTTGGTTATGGTTATGTATCTATATCTTACTGGATTTGATTTGCTAAAATTAAAAACATTTTTTTCTTTTTTTTAAATACAGATGGGGTGTCACCATGTTGGCCAGGCTGGTCTTGAACTCCTGACGTCAGGCGATCCACCCATCTCAGCCTCCCAAAGTCCTGGGATTTCAGGCATGAGCCACCACGCTTGGCCAAAAACTTTTTTTCAAAACCATTTTATTGGCCTGGTACAGTGGCGCATGTCTGTAATCACAGCATTTTGGGAGGCTCAGGTGGGCTCATCACTAGAGCCTAAGAGTCCAAGACCAACATGGGCAACATGACGAAACTCTGTCTCCACTAAAAATAAACAAATTAGGTGGTGCACGTCTATAGCCTAGCTACTCGGGAGGCTGAGTTGGAAGTCACTTGAGCCCAGGAAGTCGAAACTGCAGTGAGTCAAGATCACACCATTGTACTCCAGCTTTGGAGACAGAGCAAGACCATCTCAAAACAAAACAACAACAACAACAACAACAAAAGCAGCCAGTGCGGTGGCTCATGTCTGTAATCTCAACACTTTGGGAGGCCAAGGCGGTGGACTCCTGAGGTCAGGAGTTCAAAACCAGCCTGACCAACATTGAGAAATGAGGTTTCTCAACGTTGCTGAGGTTTATCTTAATCCATGCTCAAGTGATCCTCCTGCCTCGGTCTCCCAAAATGCTGAGATTACAGGTGTGAGCCACTGTGCCACACTTACATGGTGAAAGCTTGTCTGTACTAAAAATACAAAATTAGCCGGCTGTGGTGGCGTACTAATGTGGTCCCAGGTACTTGGGAGGCTGAGACAGGAGAATTGCTTGAACCCAGGAGTTGGAGGCTGCAGGGAGCTGAGATCGCACCTCTGCACTCAAGCGTGGGCAGGACGGAGCAAGACTTCATCTCAAAAACAAAACAAAACAAAAGAAAAAACAAATCAATTTATTAAGCTAGAATTCACCTGCCATACAATTAAATTTACCCACTTAAAGTGTACAATTCAATTATTTTAGTATATTCTCGGTTACACGTAATTATCACCACAGTGAATTTTAGAACATTTTCATCACCTCATAAAGAAACTCAATCACAAAAAAAAAGAGCTATACTCTTTAGCTGTCACTTTTTACTCTCTCCCCCCCGTCATAAGCAGCCACTAAACTACTTCCCCTATCTTCCGAATTTACTGTTGTAGATGCTTTATTAAATAATATAAAACGTTATCTTTTGTGACTGGCTTTTTTGCCTTAGCATGATGTTTTCAGGGGTCATCTGTGCTGTGGTATACGGCAGTGCTTCATTTCCCTCTCAGTTTGAATCAGTTCCATTGCATGATCTGCCACATGGTGTTCATCCATTTATCAGGTGGTGGGCATCTAGGCTTTCACCCTTTAGCTATTGTGAATAATGCCATTAGGAACAGTCCAGTACAAGCTTTTGTGTGTACATGGGTTCTTATTACCTTGGGGTAATATCTGGGAGTGAATTGCTGGGTCATATGGTAATGCTATATTTACTAAAATTAAAAACTTTTCTCAAAACCATTTTATTGGCCTGGTACAGTGGTGCATGTCTGTAATCACAGCACTTTGGGAGGCTCAGGTGGGCTCATCACTGAAGCCTAGGAGTTCAAGACCAACATGGGCAACATGACGAAACTCTGTCTCCACTAAAAATACAAAAATTAGGTGGTGCACGTCTGTAGTCCCAGCTACTCAAAAGGCTGAGGTGGAAGTCACTTGAGCCTTCCACATTTTCTCATTGAGGGAACTGCAGGACTGTTTTCCAAAGTGACTGCACCAGTTTATATTCCCATCAGTCATACATAAGGGTCTGATTTCTGTTTTCTCACCAACGCTTACCTTTTTGTTTGTTTGTCTGAGCCAGGGTGTTACTCTGTTGCCCAGGCTGGGGTCCAGTCACATGATCATGGCCCACTGCAGCCTCAACCTTTCTGGGCTCAGGTGATCCTCCCACCACATCCTCCTGAGTAGCTGGAACTACAGACATGTGCCACCACACCTAGCTGACTTTTGTATTTTTTTTTTATATTTTTTTGAAATATTTCTTGATGAAGTAGGGTTTTCTCAATGTTGCTGAGGCTGATCTCGATCTGGGCTCAAGTGATTCTCCTGCCTTGCCTCTCAAAGTGCTGAGATTACAGGTGTGAGCCACTGTGCCCCAGTAATCTGACTTTTTGATTCTAGCTGTTTAGTGGGTGTGGAGGGATGCTTCATTGTGATTTTGATTTGCATTTCCCTGATAACTAATGATGTCAAGCATTTTTCTTGTGCTTATCCATTTGTATATTTTCCTTGGATAAATGTCTATTCAGATCAACTTGGCTGATTTTAAAATTAGGTTATTTGCCTTTTTGTTATTAAGTTGTGAGAATTCTTTACATATTCTAGGTACAAGTCCCTTATCAGATGTATGATTTGCAAATACTCCCATTCTGTGGGTTGTTGTTTCACTCTTATGGTATCCTTTGAAGCACAAAAGTTTTTGGTTTGTTTTATTTTTTGAGACAGAGTCTCGCTCTGTTGCCCAGGCTGAAGTACAATGGTGCAATCATGGCGCACTGCAACCTCCACCTCCCAGGTTCAAGTGATTCTTGTGCCTCAGCCTCCCGAGTAGCTGGGATTACAAGTGTGTACCACCACACCTGGCTGATTTTTGTATTTTTAATAGAGACAGGGTTACACCATGTTACCCAGGCTGGTCTTGAATTCTTGACCTTAAGTAATCCTCTTGCCACAAACTTCCAAAGTGCTGGGATTACAGGCGTGAGCCACTGCACCTGGCAAAGTTTTACTTTTTTTTTTGAGACAGAGTTTCGCTCTTGTTACCCAGGCTGAAGTGCAATGGCGCGATCTCGGCTCACCGCAACCTCCGCCTCCTGGGTTCAGGCAATTCTCCTGCCTCAGCCTCCTGAGTAGCTGGGATTACAGGCATGCACCACCATGCCCAGCTAATTTTTTTATTTTTAGTAGAGATGGGGTTTCGCCATGTTGACCAGGATAGTCTCCATCTCTTGACCTCGTGATCCACCCGCCTCGGCCTCCCAAAGTGCTGGGATTACCGGCTTGAGCCACCGCGCCCGGCCCTTTTTTTTTTTTTTTGAGACGGAGTTTCGCTCTTGTTACCCTTTTTTTTTTTTTTGAGACGGAGTTTCGCTCTTGTTACCCAGACTGGAGTGCAATGGCATGATCTTGGCTCACTGCAACTTCTGCCTCCTGGGTTCAAGCAATTCTTGTGCCTCATTCTCCCGAATAGGTGGGATTACAGCCCGCCACCACACCTGGCTAATTTTTGTACTTTTAGTAGAGACGAGATTTCACCGTGTTGGTCAGGCCGGTCTCGGAACTCTTGACCTTGGATGACCCACGCACTTCAGCCTCCCAAAGTGCTGAGATTACAGGCGTGAGCTACCGCACTGCCTTGGTGCCATTTCTAAGAATCCATTGCTAAATCATGTCACGAAGATTTACCACTGTTTTTTCCTAAGACTTTTATAGTTTTAGCTCTTATGTTTAGGTGCATGATTTGTTGTGATACTTTTTGTATACGGTTGTTAAGGGTCAAACTTCATGCTTTTACTTGTGAACAGTGGTTTCTCCCAGCATTATTGTTACAAAGGATATCCTGTCCCACACTTAATGGTCTTGGAACTCCCGTCAACTATCTGTTAACCTTGGATACATGGTTTTATTTTTGGACTCTCAATTCTATTCCATTGATCTATACATCTACCTTTATGCCAATATCACACTGTCTTTATTGCAGTTGTTTTGTAGTAAGACTTGAAATCAGGAATTGAAATCAGGACCCGAGTCCTTATTGGTTTTTTTGCTGTGGTGGTTCTTGAAGTTGTTTGCATCTATTTTTATGAGGAATATTCATCTGTAGTTTTCTTTTCTTGTAATATTTATGAGGTTAATGCTGACCTCATACATGTCATTAAGAAACATTTCCTTCTTTGCCTTTTTCTGAGTTGGGATAGGATATTATTTTTTTCCTTCCTTTGTACCCAAGGGAAAGGGACAAATGGGATGGTCGTGGTTGGAGATGCAGGATGGGAAGTTAGGTAGCAAGCTCTGGTGGGGAGGGGGAGGTAATGGTGGTGGGGAGTCAGAGTTCTTCTCCCCAGGGAGTTTCAGGGTGGACTGATAAAAGGCAGTTGTCTCCCAGAGAAAGCAATAATATCCATTTATGTTAAGTTTGTTTGTGTCCTCACTTAATTCATGTGTTGAAATTCTAAAGGGATCCTCTATTAGTCTTTTTTCACACTCAGACATACCTGACAATGGGCAATTTACCAAAGAAAGAAGTTTATTGGACTTACAGTTCCATGAGGATATCTCACAATCATGGTGGAAGCGGCAGACAAGAGAAGAAAGCTTGTGCAGAGAAGCTCCACTTTTTAAAACCATCAGATCTCCTGAGCCACACTCACTCTCAGAAGAATAGGATGAGAAAGATCTGCCCCCATGATTCAGTTACCTCCCACTGGGTCCCTCCCATGGGAATTGTGGGAGTTACAATTTGAGATGAGATTTCGTTGGGGGCACAGGCATACCATACCAGATCGGAGGCGGTGGCTTCCGCCTGTAGTCCCAGCACTCTGGGAGGCCAAGGCAGGCAGATCGCTTGAGCTCAGCAGTTTGAGACCAGCCTGGGGAATGTGGGGAAACCACATCTCTACAAAAAAAAAAGACAAAAAATTAGGCATGGTGGCACACACCTGTAGTCTCAGCTACTTGGGAGGCTGAGGCGGGAGAATCACTTGAACCCAGGAGGCAGAGGATGCAGTCAGTGAGCTATGATCATGCCACTGCACTCCATCCAACCTGGGTGATAGAGCAAGACCATGAAAAAAATAAAAAGAGAGAAAGAAAGAAAGAGAGAGAAAGAAAGGAAGAGAAGGAAGGAAGGAAAAGAAAGAAAAAGAGAAAAAGAAAGAAAGGAAGAGAAGGAAGGAAGGAAAAGAAAAAGAAGAAAGAAAAAGAAAGAAAGGAAAGAAAGAAAGAAAGAAAGAGAAAGAAAGAAAGAAAGGAAGAGAAGGAAGGAAGGAAAAGAAAGAAAAAGAGAAAAAGAAAGGAAGAGAAGGAAGGAAGGAAAAGAAAAAGAAAGAAGAAAGAAAAAGAAAGAAGAAAGAAAAAGAAAGAAAGAAAAAAGAAAGAAAGAAAGAAAGAAAGAAAGAAAGAAAGAAAGAAAAGAAAGAAAGGAAGGAAGAAAGAAAGAAAAATTAGAACCCCCAGGATGTGCTATTATGAGGTGGGGTCTTTGGTAGATGACTAGGTCAGGAAGACAGAGCTCTTACGAATGGGATCAGTTTCCTTTTAAAAGACCCTCCAGGAAGTTCCCTTGCCCCTTTTACCAAATGAGTTCACAGCTAGAAGACAGCCAACCTCATAAGAGGCTCACAATTCCCTGAATCTGCTGGCACCTTGTTCTTGGACTCCCAGCTCCAGAACAAGAAATATATTGTCATTGTTTATAAGCCACCCATTCGATGGTATTTTTGTTTCAGCAGGCTGAACAGACTAAAACACATGGGTAGTAGTAACGTCTGCAAGATTTCCCATTAAACATGGGAGTGTAGGGGTGTACATTTTGGCAGACAGTGGGGAGTATGCCAGGATTATGGGCTAGGGAAACAATGAGCTCAGCAAATGTGTCTAAGTGCCCGAAGTTATGTTGTCTCCTACGCAGGAAGCAGTCATCTCCAAGGGTGAGGTAGCCCCAGGGGACAAGGGTGGGTGTGTAGTGATCCAGACTGTGAGAGCTCAACAAGGTAGGTGATTGGGGTGTGGACTTAATTCACTGCTCCAAAAGGGAGAACTCGCCGGGCATGGTGAGTGAGTCACTGTGAGGCCTGTAATCCCAGCACTTTGGCCAAAGTGGGCAGACCACCTGAGGTCAGGAGTTCAAGACCAGTCTGGCCAACATGGCAAAACCCTGTCTCCCACCCAAAAAAAAAATAGTGGGACATGGTGGTGCACACCTGTAATCCCAGCTACTTCGGTGGCTGAGGCAAGAGAATCACTTGAACCCGGGAGCTGGAGTTTGCAGTGAGCCGAGATCACACCACTGGACTCCAGCCTGGGCAACGCAGAGGAATTCTGTCTCAAAAAAAAAAGGAAAACTCACTGACCTCTTACCCAGGGCCTCACAGCTGGATCGAGACATCATTTAAAACAAACAAAACACCAAACGATGTTACCCTAATATTCAAATATCCCTGTATTACTTTAGCTTTGTTCCATACATTTTAATGCTTTGGTTTTCATTTTCATTCAGTTCAAAATATTCTGTAATCTTCCTTGAGATTTCTTCTTTGACTTCTGGGTTATTTTAAAGTGAATTAATTTTCAAATATTTGGGTATTTTTCAGGTATCTTTCCATTTTGGTTTCTAATGTAATTCTTTTTTTTTTTTTTTTGAGACGGAGTTTCGCTCTCGTTACCCAGGCTGGAGTGCAATGGCGCGATCTCGGCTCACCGCAACCTCCGCCTCCTGGGTTCAGGCAATTCTCCTGTCTCAGCCTCCCAAGTAGCTGGGATTACAGGCACGCACCACCATGCCCAGCTGATTTTTTGTAATTTTTTTTAGTAGAGACGGGGTTTCACCATGTTGACAAGGATGGTCTTGATCTCTTGACCTCGTGATCCACCCGCCTCGGCCTCCCAAAGTGCTGGGATTACAGGCTTGAGCCACTGCGCCCGGCCTGCCGGCCTGGATTCTAATGTAATTCAATTTTGTTCAGATAACATGCATTGCTTGATTTCAGTCCTTTTACATTTACTGAGATTTGTTTCATAGCCCATGACATTTCTATTTTCGTGAGTGTTCCAAATGCCCTTGAAAGGAATGTGTATTCTGCTGTTACTGAGTGGAGAGTTCTGTGAATGTCCTAAGGGAAATTAATTGCTCAGTTCGTCTGTATCCTTACTGATTTTCTGTGTACTTGTTCTATCAGCCTCCTGAGTGGCTGGGATCACAGGTGCTCACCACCATGCCCAGCTGATAGAACAAGTACACAGAAAATCAGTAAGGATACAGACAAACTGAGAAATTCCCCACCTTGGCCTCCGAAAGTCCTGGATTAGGTGTCTGGTATATTTGCATATCTTTTGTGTGTGTGTGACAGAGTCCCAGGCTGGAGTGCAGGGGCATAATCTTGGCTCACTGCAACTTCTGCCTCCCAGGTTCAAGTAATTCTCCTGCCTCAGCCTTCCGAGTTGCTGAGATTACAGGCATGCACCACCACGCCTGGCTAATCTTCGTATTTTTAGTACAGATGGGGTTTTGCCATGTTGGCCACGCTGGCCTCGAACTCCTGACCTCAAGTGTTCATCCTGCCTCAGCTTTCCAAAATGCTGGGATTACTTACAGATGTGAGCCACTGCACCCAGCCATTTACATGTCATTTTCTAACTTCTTCTTGTCTCACAGGTAGATTATTTTTCTCTATTCATATAATCTTTATGCTTTCAAATTTAGCCTTTTTTTCTGCAATGTCTAATCTGCTGTTAATCTCATCCTGTGAAATTTGTTTCACATACTGCATTTAAAAAAAAAATCTCTAAGTTATATAAGGATCTTTTTACATATTTAATTCCTTCACTGTGTTTATATTTTCTTTTAAAATCATCTTATTTCAAGGACAGGTAAGCAATAACTACCTAATATAGGTCACTTGAGAAATTCCTGTGAATAGACATTTGAGTTCTGTGCCAGTAATCATGTAATGTACGAAGAAGATCAAGATCAAGAAGACATGATGGCTCTTAGCCTACTTTAAATGCTATGAGGTCACCAGAATAGTATGTGGAATGGTTGATTCTGCTTAGAGGGCTGGCGAATCCAAGAAAGCATCACAGAGAAACGTCAGACGTCCTCTGGTTTAGACATAAAATTGTTGAAGAAAACCTTTATGTTAGGTTTGGCTTGATATAAAGAAAAAGGATCCCTTCTCGGCTCTTGGTCCTCCAAGAGGAATGACATGGCAGGTATAACAAATCTACCATTGGGTCAGGTGGTAAGCTATTACATGGTTTAGAATTAACTCTTTATTTTTTTGTTTTGTTTTGTTTTGAGGCAGAGTTTCGCTCTTGTTACCCAGGCTGGAGTGCAATGGCGCGATCTCGGCTTACCGCATCCTCCGCCTCCTGGGTTCAGGCAATTCTCCTGCCTCAGCCTCCTGAGTAGCTGGGATTACAGGCACGCGCCACCGTGCCCAGCTAATTTTTGTATTTTTAGTAGAGACGGGGTTTCACCATGTTGACCAGGATGGTCTCGATCTCTTGACCTCGTGATCCACCCGCCTCGGCCTCCCAAAGTGCTGGGATTACAGGCTTGAGCCACCGCGCCCGGCTAGAATTAACTCTTTATTTACTTCCTGGAGGTGGGGAAATTCTCTCTATCCAAGTGTTCTGAAGTCAATCCTGGTAAATGTGAATCAGCATGTTAATTCCCTACCTTCCCCGGTCATCTTAACTCTGTAGCTTGATGACATGAATATACGGAGCAAAAAGACTTTGGTCTAAATATCAAAGTTTATTGAAATAAAATATAATCTATAATAAAAAATACTACAGGTGTTATTCACTGGTTACAGTTTTAAGTATATTAACAAAAACAGCCAACATTTTAATCCAACAAGGACACTATCTTTGTGATACAATAACAAACTTGAAGTAAATTTTAAAGAATACTGAATAATTCTGTCAGAAATATTTTATACTTTCCCACCTTTTTGGGAATATCCTCCAAAGTGAAACTTTTGAAACTGAACACAGTGTTTTTAAGAATTAAGTAGTTTTAGAATAATTAGCATTTAAAACAATAAATTCATTTCACAGAAATTCAGCTCAACCCTAAGCTGGGGAGATGGTTTTAGGTATCTTTATTAAAAAAAAAATGTATTTCAATGCTTTCCTATGAATTTCTAGGGTTGCTATTATTCCTTAATTGAAATTAAAGCTGGTCATAAAGTAAAACAGATGAATTATTTCAAAAGTAAAAAGGGTATTAAGATAGAAAATGAAAGAAGAAGAAAAAAATAGGCACTCATATACAATTTATATATTTAAATGCTGGAGAACTCAATAGCCAATCTCCGCCTGGCACAAAAAGATCTTTGATACGTCACAGCAAATTGACCCAATTAGTCCAACAATAAAGTAGAGAAAGAAAACTTGTTTCTCTTCCTTGCTGTATTTCAAGATAATTTTCCACTTGCTACTCCTAACAATATGTGCCTCAATCCAATTGTTCTGCACAATCCAAGGAAAAAGATGGCTTTAGGAAATGACTTTCAGGGTACCTCTGAAGTTACACAGCAAACATGATCCATTTTGCTGGCTGCTGTGCACCAGTCATACGCCAATCTCCTGTTGTTGTCCTACTTGCAATGTGTGAATCTGTAACAAGTTGACTATTTATTTATTTATTTATTTTAATTGAGACGGAGTTTCGCTCGTTACCCAGGCTGGAGTGCAATGGCGCGATCTCGGCTCACCGCAACCTCTGCCTCCTGGGTTCAGGCAATTCTCCTGCCTCAGCCTCCTGAGTAGCTGGGATTACAGGCACGCGCCACCATGCCCAGCTAATTTTTTGTATTTTTAGTAGAGACAGGGTTTCACCATGTTGACCAGGATGGTCTCGATCTCTTGACCTCGTGATCCACCTGCCTCGGCCTCCCAAAGTGCTGGGATTACAGGCATGAGCCACCGCGCCCGGCCCACAAGTTGACATTTATTAAGCAAGATAACAAAAATCTCTGAGGTCTTTTCAAAACCTCATCTTTAAAAATCTGTAAAACAGAGATACCCTATGTACCCTGAAAAAAATGCTTATTTCACATAATATGTGAAAAACAATAAAAATTCTGACAAAATTGAGAGACATACAAGACAGGTCTTCAAGGATTAAATACCAATATTAGTCTTAAAATATATTGCAATTATGTTTACCATGTAAGATTTGTTTAAAAAATTTTTAAAAACACATTGCATTAGTTAGAACTGCTTTGTCAGGTATTTCAGTTACAAGGCCTATTTTGAAAGGTCACTGATTTGAGAACTTAAAATGGGAATTTCAGTTTCTTGACTTTTTTTTTTTTTTTGAGACAGTGTCTCACTCTGTTGCTCAGGCTGGAGTACAGTGGGGCAATCTTGGCTCACTGCAACTTCTGCCCTCTGGGTTCAAGTGATTCGCGTGCCTCAACCTCCCGAGTAGTTGGGATTACAGGCATGTGCCACCATAGCTGGCTAATTTTTTGTGTGTTTTTAGTAGAGACAGGGTTTCAGCACGTCGGCCAGGCTGGTCTCAAACTCCTGACCTCAGGTGATCTACCCACCTCAGCATCCCAGAGTGCTGGGATTAAGGGCATGAGCCACCGCACCTGGCCGCTTTCTTGACTTTTTATTTACAGCTATAAAATAGTTATGAGAGCCGAAGGAGCCAGGATCACCTTCCAAAACATTTTATTTTATGCATCCCTAGTCTTATGAGGCATTTTTGCTTCTCAAAGCAGGATATTACAGTGCAGATTAAAAGTGGATATTAAAGTTAATGGTGACAAATTATTAAGTGGTTTGAAGAAATTCTTAGAATACCAGATAAAGTAGAGAGACTTAATGGCAGAGTAAGAAGTCTACTGGGGTTCAAAGCTTAGGTTTTATATTTCTGCCATGGTATCTCAACAGTTTCTTTGGGATAGTATCATGGCCTAAAAAACAGCTGTATTAGGCAGGCAAGTCTAAATCTCCTTTCTCAGGACTACAGGACAAAAATGAACTGGAGGCAACAGTTGAAGAATTTTACCCTGTTTTTCAAGTTTAATTTTCTTGAGATCAGAAAAGTAAAGTTAGAAACTAGAATCCTTCATGTAAAAAGTATGTATGCACATCACAATTTATTAAACTCTAATTTCTAATGGCAGAAACACCAGGATGGAGTAGGAACATGCATGAACTAAAATTTAGATAGATATTCAAAATCAGTTAAATTTACCAGAGTCCTGCATTTGGCCTCTCCCATGCCATTATCTCTATTTTGCAATATGTTTTGTTCAGGGAGCCTCTGATTTTAATAATTAAAGTGTCACCTGAGAAGAGTAACCTCAATTCTTCATGTTTTCTCAACAGTTTTAGAAGTGTTGGACATCATTAACAAAAGATAATAAATTATCAGAAAATCTAAGAACTCTAAGATTCTGATGAGTTCCTTTACCATTTTCAGCTACTTTCTAAAAGGGATTTAACATCACATTGTCAAGTAACATTTTACACTAAAAACACAATTTATATAGCCCTAAAATAATAGTATTTGAGAGATCTAAATGAATTCGACCAATGCAAACAAGTTTATATTCTGTATAAGTAATTTGATACTACTGTACTTTATTCCACGGAGAAAAAGGCAAAGAGAATCTAAATATTTAGGTCTGTGAAAGATACTAGAAAAAATAGATTTTTAAATGCTTCTGATACTCCCAAAATACTCTTGATTTTGACTCTATAGTCTGTGGAACACAAAAGCAACTGTAAAATGCATTTGGGAAGAGATGATGCCATACTCAAAGAAAAGGTAATTCTACACATTTTGAGAGCGGTAAGAAAAAAACTGATTTAAGATACATTTTGTTGAGAAAAAAGTGTGCACATTCAAGAACACAGGATGTGTAATATTTGTGATAACTTAAGTCATACTTTGTGCTTATACTATGCCCTGTATTCAGGTGTGTAGAGCACTTAACCAAAAAGAGCATCCTTCACATATTTAAAGAGTACATTGAGGCACAGAAAGTTTGCCCAAGGCAAAATAGAAAGTCAGGTTTTTAGACACAAAATGTTCTAGACTTCTTCATGTCCAATTCCTTAAAATACAAATTGTAGACTATTCGTAATGCCTCCATCTTATCTGATCAAACATTAGTTACTTTACTATTAGAAGTCTGTACATAAGTACTGTGTGATAGGTAATGCCCATAAGCTTTTTATCATGTTTTAAAATAACTAGTGCATGGAACAGGAAAAGTTAATCAAATGTAATCAATTAGCTTTTTCCTTTAAACTTAAATAAATGAGTTACTTGAGGACAGTTCTGGAAATTCTTGCGTGGATTTTTCTCCAGCAAAAGTTTAGATATGTGGTTTACATGTCAACATTAATATATGAACTACAATTATTTTCTTACATATTTATTGGCCTTCTAGTTCTCTTTCCTCTCATGATCTGTCTCTTAGTGAACTGACTGATTCATTGGAAAAAAAAATGCCTTCTGCTGACAAGTGGGATTGGAAAAAGAAAAAAGAAAAAAAATGCTAAGAAGGTTTTGTGCCAGTACAAAATGATTTATCTTGGGTTCAGTCAACTAGCCTCTGATACTAACTTGCTCAGTTAAGCCAAGATCAAGAAGTATGAGAAAGAACTTGGAACATGATAAATAAATTTGAAACATAACATGGGATAAGTAGTCAAAATTAGAAATGTGAGACAATAAAAACAAGACATATTCCAAAGCCTAACCCTAAATTTAAATCTATGCTTCATTCAGGTCTGAAACTGACCTTGAAACATGGAAGACGTTACTTTGCCTAAGCACACGGGACCAGTGTAAAACCAACGCGGATTTTGGCTGCCTCATGCTGCTTGGATTCTTAAAATGGTGATTCTTAAATGCGAAGGAAAGTTTTGAATTCTTTTGAGAATCTAACAGAGGTCATGAAAACTTGTTCAGGAACACACACGTACAGTAAGTACTTTTAAGTATTGATCAGGTACTATAAATCACAGCATTGTGGATACAATGGGATTAGACATGAAGAAAAATTTTGTATTTTTAATAAAGACTGGTTACTAACCTTAAGGAACAGACTTAGACTCTGAAAGTAAAAGGAAGGTGCAATGACCGCATTTCTTCATTCATCTGCCTCTTTTTCAAATCTAATGATGATCTGCTTGAAGCAAATGTGTCCCTAATCTAGCCTATAAACAATAAAAACAAAAACGTTTAAGTTCTAACTTTTGTTAGCACTGTACATGTAATAATTTTCAAGTATTACAAAATACTGGGAAGGAAAGACTTTAATATACCACTATAAAAATCCTATATACTCAAACCAGCAATGAAATGCCTGGATATATAACATGTTACCTTGGGCAAAATTTAAGAAAATAAAGACAAAATCATTCTAAATTTTTTTTCTTTTTTTTTTCAGATGGAGTCTTGCTTGCTCTGTTGCCCAGGCTGGCATGCAGTGGTGTGATGTCGGCTCACTGCAAACTCTGTCTCCTGGTTTCAAGTGATTCTCCTGCCTCAGCCTCTGAAGTAGCTGGGATGACAACTATCTGCCACTACCCTTGGCTAATTTTTGTATTTTTAGTAGAGACAGGGTTTTGCTGTGTTGGCTAGGCTGGTCTCAAACTCCTGATCTCAGGTGTTGTACCTGCCTCAGCCTCCCTAAGTGCTGGGATTACAGGCATGATCTAAATTCTTTATAATCTTCAAGGACATGAATTCAGTCTCTCTGAAAACTTTGTTTAATACAATTGAATATTTCATTCCCCCTCCAACAGTAATCAAAGCAAACATTTTATCATTATTATTCTGGCTATATCCAACTAAATTCCAGGAATGTAAGAGTCTTACTTGGAAATATTACATAGAAAAAGGCTGAATTAACAAATGAAACGTTTTAGTTTTTCCCTGTAAGTATACACTGACATCTATCTACTTATCTGAGAGCAGCACTGCTGGTTGTGAGTGAGTTTGTTTCCTTTCCTTCCAGAGGGAATGCAGTCGGCAGTATTATCTTTGGAACAAATCAACACGATAGTAACAAATAACAGAAGAAATACTTCTACACATATATTTTCCATGGGCAATAAATAGTAAGTATATAATTATGAAAAAATATGCCTCGACTATGCTTTTTAAAGTTTCTCAAGGTTTACTGGTTTGTTTTTCATATTAAAATACAATGCATTATCACTACTATCTATCCTGGGAAAAACAAACCCTGAAGTTCGAGTTTCCTCCTGCAGCCAATAGAGTGATAACAAGAGTAAACTTGGATTGAGGTCAACCTGTTTGAGCCAACAGAGAGTTCTGTAGTATATGTGGTTATTTTACTAAGGTATACATATTCTAGGTTATTATCAAGATACTCATCAAATATTTTCTATCAAAGTTTTATATCCCAAACAGGTTCTCTGATGATTTATCATGCTACCACAGGAAGTTTGAAGAAATAACAAACTGTGTAACAGAATAGACATGCAATATAGAGGACATAAAAGATACAGCTTGACCCTGGATTTTTCCCTTAGAATAATTCCTTCCATAAATAAGACTTTATCTTTACATATAGATTTGTCCTATAACTGCTCTTGGATCATAAAGTTAATGACATAGTTGAAAACATCTAGACCACACATTTTTGTGGTCTTTTGTCACGCTAGACCACACACACAAAAAAACATTCTCCAAGTGGATGCGCAGGTCAGATTATGATGCTCGTAAAGAAAGAAATGTACTGAAGCTTAGAATGTAAAGCGCACAACTATGTGCAGCAGCAACAGTCTTTCAAAAATGACTAAAACATTTTCAAATATAAGGCATATAAAACGGACTATAAAGGACAGTTTTCCAAACTATACCTAGAAATACAGGAAAATATGCATTGCCTCATGATAAAGTTAAATAAATATTATTTCTGAGTTCTATAAACACTCTAAGAGGTTATAGTTTTATTTGGTTCCCATAAGTTAAAAACTCTGATTGCTTTTACATAAATTCCTCCAAAATTCTGAGCTACTATCAGATTTTTTTTTTCTTTTAAGATGAAGCCTTGCTTGGTCACCCAGGCTGGAGTGCAACAGCGTGATCTCAGCTCACTGCAACCTCCAACTCCTAGGTTCAAGCGATTCTCCTGCCTCAGCATCCCAAGGAGCTGGGATTACAGGCATACACCACCAGGCCTGGCTAATTTTTGCATTTTTAGGAGAGACATGGTTTCACCATGTTGGCCAGGCTGGTCTCGAACTCCTGGCCTCAGATGATCCGCCTATCTCAGCCTCCCAAAGTGCTGGGAGCCACTGTGCCCGGCCCTCTGGTTTTTATTAATGTCGTTTCACAAGACAGAGATTATCTCTAACTTCCTTTCAGAAATGTGCTTTATCATTGATTTTAATAAGTATACTTAATTTTCTACCAATAAACATGACTTAAAATTTAAGGTTCAAGGTAATTCTAGAAAAAGTGGACACTGAACTGCTTTCTACATCCCCATATTTACAAGGCCTGGCATCCACTGTGCTTTCCTCCACACCCTCACTTAATCACACTGTCAATAAATAGTAACTGTGGTCCAGGTTACCTATGATAAAGACTCCAAAATTCCTCAAAAATTTACAACACTACAAAGTCATTTATACTGATTTTGATAGGTTATAGTATTAGTGTTATGTAACTTTTTGCTATTGGAAAAGAAATACAAATCTTTATTTTCGCTATCTAAATTAAATCTAAGCTCCAT
Source organism: Callithrix jacchus (assembly GCF_049354715.1). Lineage (NCBI taxonomy): Eukaryota > Metazoa > Chordata > Mammalia > Primates > Cebidae > Callithrix > Callithrix jacchus. The sequence continues at coordinate 4,852,354 of NC_133509.1, read as the reverse complement.
TTTCAGTTCTCAAGATAATATCTAAAATGTACATTCCTAAATAAAGGTAAAGCTGTTCAAGGGCTGAACTAGTCCAATATACAATTAAGGGTTATTTATTCCTATTATTTTATTTGTTTTTGCTTTTTTGAATCCCTATATTAAGCCCGTGGTTTCTCATGGATTAGATCGTAATTTAACAGTGCAAAGTTTCAGAAACTATTGTGCTAATATTTAGATTTCAGGAAGGAATCAGACTAAATCAATTACCTCCATTCATTGTTAGAACAGAAGATAGAATAGCTTACTAACTGATGAGTTATGAATGTCACTATGACACAAAATCTGCTGTGATTTGCTTATCTGGCTACAAGTGCAGTATTTTTTATGAATGACAACACACAGCATTTCCAACTTGCAACATGAAACTCCAGCTCATAAACAGTGTATTGTGTGACTTGAAAAAGTCTGATTGTAACTAAGTAACAACTTTCCCCTGAAAAAACATGAACAGAATCCATTGGGAAATCAGGCACAGACGGTATTGATCGATTTTCTTCTTTCCTCCCGTGGTTTTGTTTATCAAGACACATAGGTGGTTCCAACAGAAGCCAACACTTGTTACAAAATAACACAGCTATTTTTTTCCTTTTCTTTTTCTTTATCTTTTTCTCGTGGTTCCTTCCTTTTACGTTCACTATTCCCGGATTGTCTTCCACTTGATGGAGAGGCTTGTGTTGGCTGGCCCTGCTTTAAGAAAAATACAGAGGAAGAAATTACTCCAGCTATTCTAAGGGACTTATTTATGGTTATCTAGAAAGAAAAAGTGACAGGAATCACTGATGATAAAAGAAGCTATTGGTATACAGATCTGTTATATTGCATGGTATCTGAGCAACTGCCTCTACCATTCTGGATATAATTAATATATGCATTATTCTAAATAAATGAAATTTTTCTTTTCTTTTCTTTTTTTGAGAAGGAGTCTCGCACCGCCGCCTTGACTGGAGTGCAATGGTGCAATCTCGGCAAACTGCAGCCTCCGCCTCCCCGATTCAAGTGATTCTTCTGCCTCAGCCTCATGAGTAGCTGGGATTACAGGCACCTGCCACCACACCCGGATTGTTTTTTGTATTTTAGTAGAGACTGGGTTTCACTATGTTGGCCAGGCTGGTCTCCAACTCCTGACCTCATGATCTACCTGTCTTGACCTCCTGAAGTCTAAATTTCATAGAATAAATAACATGATAATACTGCCTAAAGTCATATCTTTAAGACATGTTTGTTAAAACTTTAGAAAGTGTTAAAAAAAAAAAGTGATACCTTTTGATAAAGATAGTCCTTCAAAACCTCATTAAATACCATAATAAACTTTTTTTTTTTTTTCTCAGAAGCTAAGAGAGGTAGAGGACGTCATCTAAGGGGCTGTAACTAGGAAGGAAAGACAGGAGCAGGAAATGCAAATCCACATTTATCTGGCTCCAAAGTATTTTTTTCTAGTCGTAGGTCATTCTGCCCTCTAGCTGATAGAAAGGACTTTGTTCAAATTGGCTTATTTTCTTTGCAGCTATTATGAATTTTAAAAATAAATTTGAAAATCAGAACCTCAGGAGAAAAAATTTTACTCAACAACATAATTATTTAGGACAACATCAGAAAACCCATGGATTCTAAAATCCTAATAAAATTGAAGAGTTAATACCTAATTTAAAATTTTTTTATCTAAAGCAGAAATTTATTGCTAAAGTGATCATTACATTTTTTTTTTTTTTGAGACATTCGCGTCTTGCTCTGTCACCTAGGATGGAGTGCAGTGGCACAATCTCAGATCACTGCACCCTCTGCCTCCCAGGTTTAACTGACTCTCCTGCCTCAGCCTCCTGAGTAGCTGGGATTACAGGTGTGCCCCACCATTCCCGGCTAATTTTTGTATTTTTAGTAGAGATGGAGTTTTGCCATGTTGGCCGGGCTGGTCTCAAACTCCTGGCCTCAAGCAGTCCACCCACCTAGGCCTCCCAAAGTGCCGGGATTACAGGTGTGAGTTTCCGCATCCAGCCATGACCATCAAATTGAAGACTCAGAACACTACTCTTACCTGAGCCTGTGTAGAAGCAGCGGCAGCCGCTGCTGCTTGTTCCTGTTCCTGATAGTACTGAGAAGCCCGTCTGTCCTCTTCCTCTTGAAGTTTCTTTGCTAGTTCCAAATCACTGATTCCTTCTGGGATTTGTTCCCAATTGATCTCTTGGCTCTGCTGTTCTTGTTGTAGAGATAACGCCATAAGATAATCCTAGGAAATTAAAATATAATCATCATTAGCTATGAGCTTTTATCCAAGAACAAGTGACTGCAAATATAAATGTTTTATCTATAAAGCTGTAAGAGTAGCTTTAAAAATATATACCAGGCCTGGGCAATATAGCAAGACTCTTTCTCGACAAAAAAAAGTTTAAAAATCAGCCAGGTATGGTGGTGTGCACCTGTAGTCCTAGCTACTTGGAAGGCTGAGGCAGGAGGATCACTTCAACCCAGGAGTTTTAGGTTACAGTGAGTTATGATCTCTTCACTGCACTCCAGCATGGGTGACAGAGATAGACCCTGTCTATAAAAAAGAATACAACAAAAACAAAAAAAAGACAGCCGGGCATGGTGGCTCATGCCTGTAATCCCAGCACTTTGGGAGACCGAGGCAGATGGATCACCTGAGGTTGGTAGTTTGAGATCAATCAGCCTGACCAACATGGAGAAACACTATCTCTACTAAAAATACAAAATTAGCCAGACATGGTGATACATGCCTGTAACCCCAGCTACTTGGGAGGCCGAGGCAGGAGAATAGCTTGAACCTGGGAGGTGGAGGTTGCTCTGAGACGAGACTGAACCATTGTACTCCAGCCTGGGCAACAAGAGCAAAACTCTGTCTCAAGAAAAAAAAGAAAAAGAAAAACAAAAATAATAAAATAAAAATGTTTTGGGCCAGGCGTGGTGGCTCACACCTGTAATACGAGCACTCTGGGAGGCCGAGGCGGGCGGATCACAAGGTCAAGAGATCAATACCATTCTGGCCAACATGGTGAAACCCCGTCTCTACTAAAAATACAGAAAAATTAGCCGGGCGTGCTGCCGCGCGTCTGTGGTCCCAGCTATTCAGGAGGCTGAGGCAGAAGAATCACTTGAACCCGGAGGTGGAGGTTGCAGTGAGCCGAGATTGCCTCAGCCTGGCGACAGAGCAAGATTCCGTCTCAAAAAAATTAATAAAAAAATAAAAACATTTTATTTTAAATATTAAAATGAAAGTTATCTTCTTATTTCCCTTGGGGAGCTATTAACTTATTTCAGTGATTCTATCATTGTTCTAAATATTTTTGGAGTCTTGGCGTGGTGGCTAATGCCTGTAATCCCAGCACTTTGAGAGGCCGAGGCAGGTGGATCGCTTGAGCCCAGGAGTTTGAGACCAGCCTGACCAACAGGGTGAAACCCGGTCTCTTATTAAAAACACAAAAATTAGCCAGGTATGGTGGTACATACCTGTAATTCCAGCCACTAGGGAGGCTAAGGCAGGAGAATCACTTGAACCTGAGAGGCTGAGATTGTGCTACCGCACTCCAGCTTGGCCGACAAAGCAAGACTTGGTTAAATTAAAATAAAAAAAAAAAAAAAAAAAAGGATAATTTATTTGAATTTTTTTTTTTTTTTTTTGAGACAGAGTTTCACTCTAGTTACCCAGGCTGGACTGCAATGGAGCGATCTCGGCTCACCGCAATCTCCACCTCCTGGGTTCAGGCAATTCTCCTGCCTCAGCCTCCTGAGTAGCTGGGATTATAGGCACACACCACCATGCCCAACTAATGTTTTGTATTTTTAGTAGAGACGGGGTTTCACCACGTTGACCAGGATGGTCTTGATCTCTTGACCTTGTGATCCACCCGCCTTGGCCTCGCAAAGTGCTGGGATTACAGGCTTGAGCCACCGCGCCCGGCCCTTTAATTTTTTTTCTTTTTTTTTTTGAGACCTCTGCCTCCCGAGTTCAAATGATTCTCCTGCCTCAGCCTCTTGAATAGCTGGGATTATAGGCATACGCCACCAATCCTGGCTAATTTTCATACTTTTAGTAGAGATGAGGTTTCTCCATGTTTTGGTCAGGATGCTCTCAAAGAGGCGTTAGCCACACTGCACCGGTTGAAATTCTTTTCTGGAAGCCACATATAGGCACTCAAGAAAGCTAAAAAAAAAAAAAAAAGGCTGTGGGGAGTCAGATATGATGGCAAACACCTATAATCCCAGCACTCTGGAAGGCTAAGGAGGCAGGCTGCTTGAGCCCAGGAGTTTGAGAGCAGCCTGAGCAACATTGCAAAACTCTGTTTCTGCAAAAAACACACAAAAAATTAGCTGGGCATGGTGACCATGCCCGTAGTCCCGGCAATTCGGGGAGGCTGAGGTGGGAGGATCACTTGAGCCCAGAAAGTCGAGGCTGCAGTGAGCTGTGCTCACACCATTGCACTCTAGCCTGGGTGACTGAGACCCTATTTCAAAAATAAACAAATAAATAAGTAAACTGGTTTAAAGAATAAAAAAAAAAAAGTTCCCTGTTTACAAAAGAAACACATGCCTACAGACAGTTCAGACAAAACTGAACACCAACTGTAAGGTTTAAATCACCGTAATATCATTACACAGGGAGAACAACTGCTAACCGTAGTTTATTATTCTTTCTACATTCACATACAAATTCAAACCAACCCTCTGAAACTACTATGATCGGTTTTCTTTTCCATTTAGTGTCGCAAAAGTCTTCTGTTTTTAAAAATAAGAATTTCCCAAGATTATTAAATATTCATCTAAAATACGTTTTTTTCTTTCTTTTTTTTTTTTTGAGACAGAGTTTCACTTTTGGTGCCCCGGATGGAGTGCGATCACGCAATCTCAGCTCACTGCAACCTCTGCCTCCCGGGTTCAAGTGATTCTCCTGCCTCAGCCTCCTGAGTAGCTGGGATTACAAGAATGCACCACCGTGCCCAGCTAATTTTGTATTTTTAGTAGAGACATGGTTTCTTCATGTTGCTCAGGCTGGTCTTGAACTCCTGACCTCAGGTGATCTGCCCGCCTCGGCCTCCCAAAGTGCTGGGATTACAGACGTCAGCCGTTGCACTCAACCTAAAAGATGATTTTTAAAGCCAACATAGTAGCAATCATATAGTCTTAATTATTTAACCACCTTCTCCCTCCTCCCAGGTACACACTAAGATTAATTCTTATCAGAAAAAGTGGTATATTTTGGTTAAGCGTTAACTTAATATCCACTTTTAAGAGTCAGTGCTGAATGAAATTTGGTCACTCTGTGCACCTCCTCCCTCATCCACCCTTAAAGTAACAGACTTTTAAATGATGCAGAGGATGGGTAAAAGGTTTTTGCCTGTGGCCAGGTGCGATAGCTCATGCCTGTAATCCCAGCATTTTAGGGGGCCAAGGTGGGCAGATCACTTGAGCCCAGGAGTTCAAGACCAGTCTGGTTAACATGGTGAAAGCCTGCCTCCACTAAAAATACAAAAATTAGGCTGGGCGCGGTGGCTCACGCCCATAATCCTAGCACTTTGGGAGACCAAGGCGGGTGGATCACGAGGTCAAGATATCGAGACCATCCTGGTCAACGTGGTGAAACCCCGTCTCTACTAAAAATACAAAAATTAGCTGGGCATGGTGGCGCATGCCTGTAGTCCTAGCTACTCGGGAGGCTAAGGCAGGAGAATTGCTTGAACCCAGGAGGCGGAGGTTGCGGTGAGCCGAGATCGCGCCATTGCAATCCAGCCTGGGTAACAAGAGCAAAACTCTGTCTCAAAAAAAAAAAATACAAAAATTGGTGGGACGTGGTAGCACACACCTGTAGTCCCAGCTATTCAGGAGGCTGAGGTGGGAGGATCATTTGAGCCTGGGAGGTGGAGGTTGCAATGAGCCGAGATCATACCACGGTACTCCAGCCCGGGTGACAGAGTGAGACTCTGTCTCACAAAAAAAAATGTCATTGCCTGTAAAGATCTTGTCACATACATAGCATGACTATCTTATGGATGCAAAGATACGAAGAATTTGTCCTTCAAGTTCTTCTGAATTCTTTAAACTCTGCTCTTTATCAAGCCTCATCGTCTTGAATCCACCTTTCTAGCTACTTCCAGATAACAACTGAAACACCTTAAATGGACTGTGACAACGTATTACTTTGCCTTCATTCCCCTGCTCCACTATTTTTTTTTTAGATGGACTCTTGCTCTGTCACCTAGGCTGGAATGAAATAGAGCCTCCTGGGTTCAAGCAATCCTCTTACCTCAGCCTTCCGAATACCTGGGGTTATAGGCACACACCACCATGCCCAGCTAATTTTTTGTATTTTTAGTAGAGACGGGATTTCACCATGTTGACCAGGATGGTCTCGATCTCTTGACCTTGTGATCCACCTGCCTCGGCCTCCCAAAGTGTTGGGATTACAGGTGTGAGCCACTGCACCTGGCCCAATATATTTTTTTTATATATAACATAAAGCTTAGAAAAATCCTGCAAATTTTTCTTTTTTCTTTTCATTTTTTTTGAGACGGAGTTTCGCTCTTGTTATCCAGGCTGGAGTGCCATGGCGCGATCTCGGCTCACCGCAACCTCCGCCTCCTTAGTAGCTGGGACTACAGGCGCGCACCAGCATGCCCAGCTAATTTTTTGTATTTTTAGTAGAGACGGGGTTCCACCATGTTGACTAGGATGGTCTTGATCTCTTGACCTCGTGATCCACCCGCCTCAGCCTCCCAAAGTGCTGGGATTACAGGCTTGAGCCACTGCGCCCAGCCACATTTTTCTTAACATTTAAAAAACAATACCCTTGTATAGCTTCTGAAGGAAAATGAGCACAATGACTGTCAGAACTGTTTTTCGAAGAAGAGTCCTAGAGAGATTCACATTTGTTTGAATTAAGTATTGTTCTATGTACTTACACCTGCTCTTCAAATGGCCATTATAGAACTTAACATATAACATGAGTTGGTCAAATATCTTCCTCCCCTATAGCATCTTCAAGGACAGGACTGAATGATTTATCTTTGTAGCTCTAGGACCTAATAATGGTGCCAGGAATACAACTCCCCACTGAATACTGGCTAACTGAACAGTCTTTGTGCACTTAAATTGTTATGAGTGAAATGTATGCCAACTGTTTAATATGACCATATTTCTGCCTCAGTCAGGGAAAAATCCACATCACCATCATACTTCTAATAATAAACAGACCTGTGACTCCAAGCCCGCCCATTTATGGCAGGCAAAAATCTCATCTGTTAAAAAAAAAAACAAAAAACTCATCTGTCTTAGTTCTAAGTGCAAGTTCTATTCACTAGTACATCTCTTGCTATAAATGTCTACTCTTCCTTACCTTGGCCTCTAAGGTTTAGAATACCCGCCTATTCTTTATACAGTACATGCTACCTTCCAGATTCTCTCTCCTTTAGTTTTTCTAACTAGTCAAAATACAGCTCAAATATGTGCTCATCTCTTCATCTGTACCCACCAAGGCTAAGCCATCATCAGCTCTTGCTTGGAATGTTCGTCTCTGCTTACACCTGTATCCTTACTATGTATTCTCCAAATATTAGTCTTTCGGGCCAGGCGTGGTGGCTCACGCCTGTAATCCAAGCACTTTGGAGGCCAAGGTGGGCGGATCACCTGAGGTCGGGAGTTCAAGACCAGCCTGACCAACATGGTGAAACCCTGTCTTTAAAACAAAAAAAACAAATATTAGTCTTTCAAAAAGGTAAAGAAGATCACATCACTTCCGTGTTTAATACTTGACATCACCTCCCTAGTGCAGTTACAATAAAATTCGAACTTCTTACCATGACCTTCACAGTTCAGTGTGATCTGGCCTTCGGCACCAAAGTATGTAATTAATGTCCATGTAGAATCATCACCAACTATTCAGGAAGTGCCAGGAAAATTTCACAAGTATATTGATGAATTAATCTTTAGTTGAAAAACTCTGGATAACTGAATTGACATTTGAAAAAAAACGAGCATTTTAAGCACTATAAAGAAGGCAATACAAATGTACCTGATCTATCTGATCTTGCTGTCCCTTGTATACAGTTTCAGGATCTGAAGGAGGCCGAAGATGAAATTCTGAGTCACAGAAATTTCCATCACCATCTACGTTGTGCAGGCTTTCCCAAACAACCTTTTCTTCAGTGAGAAACCCCTGGTCCGTTACCAACAAATACAGTTGACCCTTAATAAGATGTAATAAAAGAAAAAGGACTGTTAAATTCATCAAAACTAGTTAATATTTAAGGAAAGTTTTATCATCTGTATCTTCAGAATATATTAAACGTTTCTATTGTTTAGATCTGTACAACACAGTAAATAGACCAAGTAGATATTTTACTTCCTGAAATCCACCCGGCTTTGAGTACAGTTTATAGCTGACATACTACACTATAACAAGAAATAAGAGCTCTTGGCATGCTCAGCTAATATATAGCTTATAAACAGCTTTGGGGAGTTTATAATCTTATTTCACAAAATAGAAAAGTACTATACAACTTCCTGAAAAATACATTACAGTCACAAAAAATGATACCATGTTGCCTGTTTTTTTTTCAATTATGCCTGTATGACTAATCCAATCCATACCAGTTTTTCCTTTCTCTGTACCATTAGCTGCTCGTTTTACACCCTAATAACGCTCTGTGCCTATTTCGTATTATCGTTGTAGTTCTGTTGTATACCATAAGAGAGATACAGTGCAACTGTTCTGCCCTTGTTGTGGCACCAAATTGCGTAGTATTGATTGCATTTTCCTGACATCCCGAGTCTGTGTGTGCATGTAAATATATATATTTCAATTTTTATTTTTTGTGGATACACAGTAGGTATATGTATTTGTGTTACATGAGGTATTTTGATACAGGCATGCAATGCATAATAATCACGTGAGGGTAAATGTGGTATCCATCTCCTCAAGCATTTACTGTTTTTGCTACAAACAATACAATTACACTCTTTTTTTTCTTTAACTTTTTAACTTTTGTTTTTTGAGACGGAGTCTCACTCTGTCACCCAGGCTGGAGTGCAATGGTGCAATCTCAGCTCACTGCAACCTCCGTCCCCCTCCCAGGTTCAAGCAATTCTCCTGCCTCAGCTCCCTAGTAGCTGGGACTATAGGCATGTGTATAACCACCATGCCCGGTTATAAACTCTTTTTGTTTCCTCCAACTCCTCCAATCTTACTTATTTTAAAATGTACAATTAAATTATTTTTTACTATATCACACTCTTGTGTTAGCAAAAGCTAGGTCTCAGTCATTCTATATAATTTTTTTACTCCCATTAACCATCCATCCCACCTGCCTCCAAATAGCCATCCCAGCCTCTGGTAACCATCATTCTACTCTATCTCTGTGAGTTCAATTGTTCTAATTTCTAGTCCCCAAAACTAAGAAGATGCAAAATGTGCCTTTCTGTGCCTGGCTTATCTCACTTAACACAATGACCTCCAGTTCCACCCGTGTTGTTACAGATGACAGGGTCTTACTCTGTTTTATGGTTCCAGAGTACTCCACTGTGTATGTACACCATATTTTCTTTATCTACTTGTCTGTCAATGGACACAGCTTACTTCCAAATCTTGGCTATTGCAAATAGTGTTGCAATGAACATGGGAGTGCAGACACCTCTTTGATACACGGACTTCCTTTCTTTCGGTTATATTCTTAGGAGTAGGATTGCTGGATTGTATGACAGCTCTACTTTTAGTTCTTTGAGGAACTTCTTAATTGTTTTCCATAGTGGTTGTACTGATTTATATTCCCATCAACAGTGTATGAGGGTGCCCTTTTCTCCACTTCCTCACCAGCATTTGTTAATGTCTGTCTTTTGGAATAAAGACATTTTAATTGGGGTGAGATAATATCTCAAAGTACTTTTGATTTGCATTTCTCAGATGACCAGTGATGTTCAGCACCTTTTCAGATACCTGTCTGCCATCTGTATGTCTTTTTTTTTTTTTTTTTGAGATGGGAGTCTCACTTTGTTGGCCAGGCTGGAAGTGCAGTGGTGCAATCTTGGCTCACTGAAATCTCCATCTCCCAGGTTCAAGTGAGTCTCCTGTGTCAGTCTCCTGAGAAGCTGGGATTACAGGTGCTGGCCACCACCACACCTGGCTAATTTTTCTATTTTTAGCAGAGATGGAATTTCACCATGTTGGCCAGGCTGGTCTTGAATTCCTGACCTCAAGTATCTTCCCACCTTGGCCTCCCAAGGTGCTGGGATTACAGGTGTGAGCCAGCACACCCAGCCCCATTTGCATTTCTTTTGAGAAACGTTTATTAAAATCATTTTCCCATTTTAAATTTATGAGATTTTTTTTTCCCCTAGAGAGCTGTTTGAGCTCCTCATATACTCTGATGATTAATCCCTTGTCAAATGGGTAGTTTGCAAATGTTTCTTCCATTTTGTTTGTGGGTTGTACCTTCGCTTTTTTTTTTTTTTTTTTTTTTTTAAGGCAGGATCTCACTCTACAGCCCAGGAGCGCAGTGTTGTGATCTCGGCTCACTGAGGCCTCAGCCTCCTGGGTTCAAGCAATTTTCTTGCCTCAGCCCCCCAAGTAGCTGCAATTACAGGAGCATACCACTATGCCTGTTTTTTTTATATTTTTAGCAGAGATGGGGTTTTGCCGTATTGGCCAGGCTGATCTCAAACTCCTGAGCTCAGGTAATCTACCCGAAGTGCTAGGATTACAGGTGTGAGTCACCGTGCCTGGCCACTTTGTTGCATGTATCCTTTGCTGTAAAGAATTCTTTTAAACTTGATACGGTCCCATTTGTCCTCTTTCACTTTGATTGCCTATGCTCGTGGGGTATTACCCAAGAAATATTTGCTCACTCCAATGTCCTAGAAAGTGTTTCCAATGTTTTCTTTTAGTCATTTCATAGTTTGAGGTCTTGGATTTAAGTCTTTATTTCATATCCTTACAGGGATGAAATGCCACACACAGCTAATTTTTGTAATTTTGGTAGAGACGAGGTTTTGCCATGTTAGCCAGCCTGGTCTTGAACTCCTGGCCTTAAGTGATCTGGCTGCCATGGCCTCCCAAAGTGCTGGAATTCCAGATGTGAGCCACTGTGCCCAACCAATACATCATATTCTTAAATTAATGCATATTATATAAAATGTCTGCTGGGTACGGTGGCTCAAGCCTGTAATCCCAGCACTTTGGGAGGCCAAGGCAGGTGGATCACAAGGTCAAGAGATCGAGACCATCCTGGTCAACATGGTGAAACCCCGTCTCTACTAAAAATACAAAAAATTAGCTGGGCGTGGTGGCGCGTGCCTGTAATCCCAGCTACTCAGGAGGCTGAGGCAGGAGAATTGCCTGAACCTAGGAGGCAGAGGTTGCGGTGAGCCGAGATCGCGCCATTGCACTCCAGTCTGGGTAACAAGAGCGAAACTCCGTCTCAAAAAAAAAAAAAAGTCGATATTGTCACAATTTGCAAATTTATAAAATATTACTAAATTTGACAAGTTTTCTTCCACTTTATCAATTTACAAATCGTGATGATGTTGCTAATACAAGGAACTACTCCATGTAGAATTAATGTATGAGGGTATTTTTAGATAGAATAAATTTTCATTCAGTGTTCTTTTGTAATCCAATATGGAGGAAAGCACTGGCTGAAGATTTTTGGTTAACTAACTTGGATTCAAATTACTTTAACACCTCTAGACCAGGTATGGTGGCTCACGCCTGTAATCCCAGCACTTTGGGAGGTTGAGGTGGGTGTATCACTTGAGGTCAGGAGTTTGAGACCTGCCTGACCAACATAGTAAAACCCCACCTCTGCTAAAAATATAAAAAAAATTAGCTAGGTGTAGTGGCGCCTGCCTGTAGTCTCAGCTACTCAGGAGGCTGAGGTAGGAGAATCACCTGAGCCCATGAGGTGGAGGTTGCAGTAAGCCAAGATTGTGCCACTGCACTCCAGCCTGGGAAACAGCAAGACTCTGTCCCCCATCCAAAAGAAAACCCACCACCAAAAAACAAATTACTTGGCTTGGGTGCGGTGACTCATGCCGGTAATCCCAGCACTTTGGGAGTGTCAACAGATTGAAAACATCCTGGCCAACATGCTGAAGCCCAGTCTCTACTAAGAATACAAAAAATTAGCCACAGATGGTGGCACACGCCTGTAGTCCCAACTACTTGAGAGGCTGAGGTAGGAGAATTGCTTAAACCTATGAGGCGGAGGTTGCAGTGAGTAGAGATAGTGCCACTGCACTCCATCCTGGGTGACAGAATGAGACTGTCTCAAAGCCGTAAGTGCCATAAGCCACTGTTCTGGAAAAAAAAAAAAAAAGAAAAAAAAAGAAAGAAAATGTATACATTTCTAAGAGAGTTTCTAAAGTATTTTAAGTACTCAGAAATGAACTTCACTCCTACTTAACAAATATAGTCTTATCCACAAAGCACTTTCTTATCCACCCAGAGAGGCAGTAAAGCATAGTTGTTGACTTGAAAGTCAACTTACAAGTGAACTTGAAAGTCAGACTGGAAATGCGTCTAGGCTAAGTGGTCTTGGGCAAGTTACTTAGGGTCTTTAAGTCTTCTCTCAGCTATAAAGTGAGATAATAGCCACCCTTCACAGAATCATGAGCCTCCCAAAGTGTTGTGATTACAGCCATAAGCCACTGTATCTGGACCCCCAAATTAAAATTACTTATAAGAAGATCATGAGGATGGCTTGGTGCAATAGCTCACGCCTGTAATCCCAGCACTTTGGGTGGCCGAGGTGGGTGGATCGCTTTAGGTCAGGAGTTCAAGACCACAGGCTGGCCAACATGGTGAAACCCTGTCTCTACTAAAAATACAAAAAATTAGCTGGATACGGTAGTGTGCACCTGTAATCCCAGCTACTCAGGAGTCTGAGGCATGAGAATCTCTTGAACCCAGGAGGCGGAGGTTGCAGTGAGCCAAGATCATGCCACTGCACTCCAGCCCAGGTGACAGAATGAAACTGTCTCACAAAAATAAATAAATAAAATAAAAATAAAATCGTGAGGTCAATGTGTATTTTGCAAAGATGATCTGCCCAGTTTAATTGTAGAAAACCAGGTAGAAGTACAAGGAAATAAGTGATATAAATGATAGCAGAAATCAGGGGTATCCTTATTTGTTGCCAATGGACAGGTGAGGAATAAAAAGTTTAATGAAAGGTTCATGGAGGATGTTATTACAAGTAATAACTAACAGAAATGGACTTGACTTTGTTAGTGATGAAAGAAACCCAGAGGTATTTGTCCAGAATCTAGCAACAGTAAACCACAAAACTAGGAATGATGAGAGGACTTTCCAAGTCAATTAATATCTGGGGTCAGAGAAAATGTTCTGTGCAGTAAAAATCACTGTTCATACTATTCTAGTTGGAAGTGTGAGGTTGACTGGTAGATAATATTCACAGAAAATGGGTCATTTAATACATCCATTGTGACCCCATGATGGCAGAAGGCTTACAAAAGTCTATAAAGTTAAAGTCAAGGCCAGACATGGTGGCTCAGGCCTGTAATCCTAGCACTTTGGGTGGCTGAGGTGGGTAGATTGCCTGAGGTCAGGAGTTCGAGACTAGGCTAGGCAACATGGCAAAACCCCATCTCTACTAAAAACACCAAAAATTAGCTGAGCATGGTGGCATACGCTTGTAATCCCAGCTACTCAGGAGGCTGAGGCACGAGAATTGCTTGAATCTGGGAGGCGGAGGTTGCAGGGAGCCGAGATCATGCTGTTGCACTCCAGCCTGGATGACAGAGAAACTGTCTCAAAAAAAGTAAAAAAGATAAAATCGAGTGCGGTAAAAATAAACAAAGAATAAATCATGAAGTTAATAACAGAGAATACTTTGTCCATTGACAAGTATACACATGTTTCTAAAACTTCTGAATACTTTTCATGGTTCAGTATACCGAACACCACTTACTGGTCCTCTAAACACCACTTTGCTGTATCGAGGGTCACTAAAAAGCCTAACCCTAGGCCAGGTGCGGTGGCTCACACCTGTAATCCCCAAACTTTGGAAGGCTGAGGTGGGTGGATTGCCTGAGGTCAAGAGTTTGAGACCAGCCTGGCCAACACGGTGAAACCCCATCCCTACTAAAAATACAAAAATTAGCCAGATGTGGTGGCAGGTGCCTGTAATCCCAGCTACTTAAGAGGCTGAAGCAGAAGCACTTGAACCAGAGAGGCAGAGGTTGCAGTGAGCCAAGACTGTGCCACCGCACTCCAGCCTGGACAAAAGAGTGAGACTCCATCTCAAAAAAAAACCAAACCAGACAGGAGTTAGGACAGAGATAGTCTTAAACAATGCCATTAATAACCCTTCCCCTCGGCCGGGCGCGGTGGCTCAAGCCTGTAATCCCAGCACTTTGGGAGGCCGAGGCGGGTGGATCACGAGGTCAACAGATCGAGACCATCCTGGTCAACATGGTGAAACCCCGTCTCTACTAAAAATACAAAAAATTAGCTGGGCACGGTGGCGCGTGCCTGTAATCCCAGCTACTCAGGAGGCTGAGGCAGGAGAATTGCCTGAACCCAGGAGGCGGAGGTTGCGGTGAGCCGAGATCGCGCCATTGCACTCTGGCCTGGGTAACAAGAGCGAAACTCCGTCTCAGAAAAAAAAAAAAAAAAAAAAAAAAAAATAACCCTTCCCCTCTAATCACATATATCCCCCTTCCCTGTACATATAAAGTGTATGTACCTCTACGCTTTGGATGACAAAAGATCTTAACACACACTCAAAAAATTAAATAAATAAATAGCAAAAAAATTTTCATAAATAGGGTTTCGTAAAGTCCTAAGGAAATTGGTACAACGAGTAAAAAAAACTGGAGATGGCCCTTCCTTGTTAATCATTTTTGTCCTGCCATCACAGACTTTCCCGTTTGCCTAGGTCCTGGTATGCTAATGATACAATATAATCATGAATACCTGGAAGCATAAAGATCCTCTCTGAAAAGTCCTAATAAAAATTAGGCTGGGCTCATTAGCTCATGCCTATAATCCTAGGACTTTGGAAGGTCAATGTGGGAGATCACTTGAAGTCAGGGCTTTGAGACCAGTTTGGACAATACGGTGCACCCATTTCTACTAAAAAAAAATTAGCTGGGAGTGGTGGCATCCACCTGTAATCCCAACTACTTGGGAGGCCGAGGCAGCAGAGCTGCTTGAACCTGGGAGGTGGAGGTTGCAGTGAGCTGACACTGTGCCACGCACTCCAGCCTGGGCAACTGAGTGAGACTCCATCTTAAAAAAAAAAAAAAAAATTCCTTAAAAAATAGCCCCACTAGGCTGGGCACAGTGGCTATCGCCTGTAATCCCAGCACTTTGGGAGGGTGAGGTGGGCAGATCACGGGGTCAGGAGTTCAAGACCAGCCTGAGGTTGTGATGAGCTGAGATAGTGCCACTGCACTCCAGCCTGGGCAACAAAGTGAAACTCCATCTTAAAAAAAAAAAAAATCCTTAAAAAGTAGCCCCACTAGGCCAGGCATGGTGGCTCCTGCCTGTAATCCCAGCAGTTTGTGAGGCTGAGACAGGCGGATCATGAGGTCAGGAGTTCAACACCAGTCCGAGGTTGTGGTGAGCTGAGACTGCACCACTGCACTCCAGCCTGGGCAACAGCGCAAGACTGTGTCTCCAAAAAAAAAAAAGAGATAGCTCCACTAACAAAATAACAGAACTATAGATATTTATGTCTGATGGCCAGTTTATTATAGACTGGCAATTTATGATGATGAACCCCTAGTTATAAACGCCACTCAGGTAGAAAAGCACTCTACCTAGATGTTAAATTTACTGTTTGCTGAAAGTATATATTTTTTTTTTGAGATGGAGTCTTGCTCTGTCTCCCACGCTGGGGTGCAGTAGCACAATCTCGGCTCACTGCAACCTCCGCCTCCCTGCTTCAAGTGACTCCCCTGCCTCAGACTTCTGAGTAGCTGGCATTACAGGCATGTACCACTATGCCCGGCTAACTTTTGTATTTTTAGAAGAGACAGGGTTTCACCATGTTGGTCAGGCTGGTCTTGAACTCCTGAACTCAAGTGATCCACCTGTCTCGGCCTCCTAAAGTGCTGAGATTACAGGCATGAGCCACCATGCCTGTCCTGAAAATGTATCTTGAATTCTGTGCGGTAAAATGTATTTATATGATAGATGTTCCAAAGAGAAAGAGTTCACAGTAGTAGAAAGATGGAAAACATGGTGATTGTTGCAATTTTCCCATTTTTTTTTAGAAACAAGGTCTTGCTCTGTCATCCAGGCTGGAGTGCAGTGGCGTGATCACAGCTCATTGTAGCTTTGACCTCCTGGGCTCAAATGATTCTCCCATCTCAGCCTCCCAAGGAGCTGGGACAAGAAGGATACACCACCATGCCTGGCTAATTTTTTAAGTTTTTTTGTTTAGAAATGTATTCAAGTATAAGTGAAGTATAAAAATAGATGAAAAGAGCACAATGTTAAACTTGTTAATGTAAGTCTCATTATTCTGTAAGCTTATAATGTTTCATATTAAAAAGTTAAAAACAAAACCAATAAAACAAATAATAAAAACCACAGTGTTACTGCTTTGGCTTGCTGGTCACTAGAGTAACAGTGGAATTTTCCCTGGTAACTGGAATAAGATGGTAGAGAAGAATGGTGTTTTATTTGCCCTATGTAAAATTTATCTCTACAAACCTAGAAATATCACTATGTCCACAATACTATCTTGTCTCTAAACTCCTTTGCTTCGCCCACTTAACAGACCCCCGAACAGAACCACAACCCAGCTAACTTCATGCCTATACTGTCACGAATACTCCTGTAGAACAGTCACAAAGTGGCATATTTATTTAATCATTACCATCCTCAACATTTCCTGGTGATCTTCATTTCTACAGTCTAGGCTTTCTCTCATGCGCTGCAAGGACTATTTTAAACATTTTTCCTTCAAATTTGGAAACATACCATCTCTCTACTACTCAGTAGATAATCTTGACTCTCACATAACAGAGAAAACTGAAGCATTCAAACAGTAGATTTTCAACTTCCTGCCATCTACAAAAAAAGATGTGCAAATTTACCTATAGCTGTACTCACAATCTATTCCTTCTTTCCTTTACGATGAAAAGGTCCCTTTAAAAAATCAACAGTCAGGCCAGGCCCCATGGCTCACGCCTGTAATCCTAGCACTTTGGGAGGCAGACAGCTTGAGCCCAGGAGTTTGAGACAAGCCTGGCCAACATGGTAAAACCCTGTTTCTACAAAAAATAGGAAAATTAGCCAGGCATGGGGGTGTGTGCCTGCAGTCCCAGCTACTCAGGAGACTAAGGTGGGAGGATTGCCTGAACCCCAGAGGTCAGTGTTGCAGTGAACTGAAATCGTGCCACTGCACTCCAGCCTAGGCAACAGAGGCCAACCCTGTCTCAATAAAATATAAAATAAATAAAAAATAAAATAAAATAAATACAACCAAAGGTCAATCTCCTCTACTTACAAGTTTCTTTTTTTGTTCACCTCCCTAAGGGCCTTCTAACATTAATTATCAACCTCTTCTGAATCTTTAACCTTACTCTCTATTAAACATTATAATATTTAACCATGACCAACTATCTCATAGTAAGAAACAAAAACAGGCCAGGCATGGTGGCGTGCCTGTAGTTCCAGGTGTTTGGGAGGCTGAGGCAGGAAGACAGTTTGAGCCCAGGAGTGCAAGGCTGCAGTGTGCTATGAGCATATCTGTGAATAGCCACCATACTCCAGCCTGGACAAGACAAGGAGACCTTGTCTCAAACAAAACAAAACAAAACAAGGCAAAACCAAAAAACCCTCCCAGGGTTCTGTACCCACTAGTATTATGAGTCATTATGTCTATGCCCCCCTTATAGACAAAGAGTTGCCTACAAACTGTTTCCATTCCCTGATATTCTAATCATTTAATTTTTTAAAAGTTGTTTTAACATTTCACAAGTTTCCATTAATTGAATCATTTCTTAACCAATTCAAATTAGGTTTCTTCTGCTGCCATCATTCTTTACCCCAACCCCCACTTCTCCCAGCTCCATCTCCAGCATTCTTACCTTGCCCATCTTCTCAACAGCAGTTAACAAATGAGATTTCCATCCTTCTTGAAACACTCTTTCTCTCTTGGCTTCCAAGATCCCATATTCATTCATTCTTTTTTTTTTTGGAGACAGAGTCTTGTTCTGTGGCCCAGGCTGGAATGCAGTGGTGCGATCTTGCTCACTGCCACCTCCGCCTCCCAGGTTCAAGTGATTCTCCTGCCTCAGCCTTCCAAGTGGCTGGTACTACAGTTGCCCACCACCACACCTGGCTAATTTTTTGTATTTTAGTAAAGATGGGGTTTCACCATGTTGCCTAGGGTGATTTTGAACTCCTGCTTCCGACTCCCAAAATACTAGGCAATCCACCTGCTTTGGCCTCCCAAAGTACTAGGATTACAGGCATGGGCCACTGTGCCCAGCCCTCATATTCTTTAGATTTTTCCTCTTATTTGCTTCTCTATCTGCTTTGCCAGTTCCTGCTCCCCTGGTTGATCCTTAAATGTTGGCACACCTCACATCTTTGTCCTAGGCCTTCTCTTTTTTTCTCATACCATATTTTATCTGTATACCACAACTGTTCCATTATTGAACAATTAACCCAACATTTTCACTTGGAGAGATGCCTCAGAAAGCAGCTCTAACAGTCCAAGGCTAATCTTATATCTTCCTTCTCTTCTACTCTTCGGTTTCAATAAACAGTTACAGCTAGGTGCAATGGCTCACGCCTGTAATTCTGAACACTTTGGGAGGCCAATGTGGGAGGACTGTTTGAGTCTGGGAGTTTGAGGTCAGCCTAAGCAACATGGCAAAACCCTGTCTCTACTAAAATCACAAAAATTATCAAGATGTGGTGGTGTGAGCTTGTAGTTCCAGCTACTTGGGAGGCTAAGGTGGAAGGATCGACTGAGCCTGGGAGGTCAAGGCTGCAGTGAGCTGTGAACATGCCACTGTACTCCCACCTGGGCAACAGAGTTAGACCCTGTGTCAAACAAGCAAAAAACAGTTCCCCACCATTCATCCACATCCACAACCCAGAAATCATTCTTTATTTTTCACACCCAATCACCAAATCTGGTTGATTACATTTTCTAAATGTTTTTGGAATCTGTCTACTCTCCATTCTTTTACCATCCTAGTCCAAGTCACTATAATCTCTCTCTGTCTCTTTTTTTTTTGAGACGTAGTTTCGCTCTTGTTACCCAGGCTGGAGTGCAATGGTGCGATCTCGGCTCCTGGGTTCAGGCAATTCTCCTGCCTCAGCCTCCTGAGTAGTTGGGATTACAGGCACACGCCACCGTGCCCAGCTAATTTGTTGTATTTTCAGTAGAGACGGGGTTTCACCATGTTGACCAGGATGGTCTCGATCTCTTGACCTAGTGATCCACCCACCTCGGCCTCCCAAAGTGCTGGGATTACAGGCGTAAACCACCTCGCCCGGCAGTATAATCTCTTAATTGGCTCCTCGAAAGAGTCTCCCAACTAAATCCCACATTCACTTTTGGCTCAAAGTCCAAAGCACCTTAATGTGCAAGGAGCAGGAAGATATACACCACTAGTGAAATACTGTTTAGTCATAGACTAAGGTTTACTGAGAAAAACTTAAAAGCAGAGAAATAGTAGACTCCACACATTCCCTGAGTTATTATTATCTCATGGAAAGGTGATTTTAGTTCAGACTTCCCCAGCCATATAAGAAGGTTGAGAATACCTAGCTGACCAGTAAAGGAGCTCCTGGTACAGAAAAGGAAGCATCTGGAAGGCTGCATAACAGTCCCCTATCACAGCCAAAAACTTTGTTTCCTCACTGAGCTAACTCATTTCTGCTCACTTTTGAGCCAGAGAGAAGAAAAAGAACCAAGGGCTATTTCTCCTCTTGAGACTTTACAAGATCTAGTGCCTGCCTATCTATTTAGCCTTCCTTCATTCCTTTTATTCAGCCTCCAAAGTAGCTGGGATTATAGGCGCCCACCAGCATGCCTGGCCAATTTTTATATTTTTAGTAGAGACAGGGTTTCACCATGCTGGCCAGGCTGGTCTTGAACTCCTGACCTCAGGTGATCCACCCACTTCAGCCTTCTTAAGTGCTGGGATTACAGCCATGAGCCCCTGGGCCCGGCCTCAGGTATCATTTTAAATGTGAACTTCTCAAAGAAGTGTTTCCTGACACTCCCTAAGTTATAAGTTCTGATAAAAGCAACTAAGGTGTAAGTCCTGATAAAAGCATTCACAGCTTGTGGTAAGTATCCTGAACAAAACATATCTCAATATAAATAATATAAATAAATGAATAATTATGTGATTGTTTAGTATCTGCCCCTTGTCAAACTAGGAGGTCCTTAATAGGCAAAAACCATAGCTGCCTTGCTCATGGCATACTCCTACTACTAGTGAGCACCCAGACATGACACATTCTGAGTAAGTACTCATTAAATAAGTGAATAAATCCTAGACTTGAAAGGTAAGGTTAAGTAACAAGTAAAATGATTTAGCAGTATTCACCATGTAGCAATAATTCTGATCTTGAGGTCCTCTGGCCTCAGATTCCTGAGGAGTGTGGATGACTCTGGGCCCATTTCTGACATACATCTAGCTAAAATTAAACCAACGAGCTGTTGCTACAGCTAAGACAGGAACGGGAGAGCAAGGGCTTTACGTTATTCTTACATAAGGAAACAAATCAGCATTTTATACTCCTCTGTCACAAAGTGTTACAGAAAATATGAAGATGTAATTCACGACTTTAATAAGCTACCTTCATTTGGAAAAAAAAATGACACATTTACATGGGAAGAAACCTGGTAACTAGGTATTAACCAATAAGGTCTAAAAAAAAGATGATGTCGCCAATGACAGCTACAGGATGGTTAGAAAATGGCACTCCATTAAAATCACCTGAAAAGCACTGAAAATTAATGATGCTCAGATCCCACCTCCAAAGATTCTCATTTAATGAAGTTGGTGGTAGGTTCTCGGTATTGGCATTTTTAAAAAAAGCTTCTCATATAGTTTTAGCATAAAATTTGGGTTTAGAATCACTGGTTTGAGGAGAGTAGACATACCTTTACTGAGGACTTAGCATTTGAAATGCTTCTGAAAGGATGGGTAAAATTTGGACAGGCAAAAAGGAATGAGAAGAGCTTTCCAAATAGGGATTAAGGAGTGAGATAAGGTGTAATGTGTGTATGGGATGGAGGGTTATCAGTGAATAGACACCATTTTGGCTGTAGTAAGGTGTTGGCGAACAGAACGTATCTTGTATTTTTACCCCATGCATGAAGTGCTACTAAACATTTTTGGTGTATTACTGACGGCGTCAGAACAGTATTTTACTATACTAGTGAAGAAATCTAGGTATAAGCTGAGAAACTTCTGAACTGATAGCTACAAAAACAAAAAGGATGGATATAAAAGATAAAAAGGGTAAATCAGTAAATGTTTTTCACAGAGCCATAAATGGCAGTATAAGAAGAATTTAAAGCTACACATTATTAAAGAATTTACTGTCTGGTCACATTAAACTTATCAAACTTTAATAATAGCAAACATTTATCATAAAGGCAAATCATCTAAATAAATACAAAAATTCATTTATTTTAAATTCCTTTAGCATTGAAACATAAACTTCCATCATTAGACGTCATCCTACTTCTGGTGGGGCTCAGTGGCTCATGCCTATAATACCAGCACTTTGGGAGGCCGAGACAGCCAGATCACCTGAGGTCAGGAGTTCGAGATCAGCTTGACCAACATGGAGAAACCCCATCTCTACTAAAAATACAAAATTAGCTAAGAGTGATGGCACATGCCTGTAATCCCAGCTACTCGGGAGGCTGAGGCAGGAGAACAGCTTGAACCCAGGATGTGGAGGTTGCTATGAGCCGAGATTGTGTGATTGCACTCCTGCCTAGGCAACAAGAGCAAAACTCCATCTCAAAAAAAAAAAAAAAAAAAAAAAGTCATCATCCTAGTTCTATCTCTAGGGTTTATCTTTTTATTTTCTTAGAAAGAAAATAATAAAAAAATTTTTTTTTCAGACGGAGTTTCACTCTTGTTACCCCAACTGGAGTGCAATGGCATGGCTCACCACAACCTCCGCCTCCTGGGTTCAAGCAATTCTCCTGCCTCAGCCTCCCCAGTAGCTGGGACTACAGGAGCGCACCACCATGCTCAGCTAATTTTTGTATTTTTAGTAGAGATGGGGTTTCACCTTGTTGACCAGGATGGTCTCGATCACTTGACCTCGTGATCCACCCGCCTCGGCCTCCCAAAGTGCTGGGATTATAGGCGCGAGCCACCACACCCGGCCTAAAATATTTCTTAATACAATAATCTGTGAAAAAGAATTAAAAAAACAAAAGGTGATTTGAGGTAACACTTCAACTGTTAATCCATCCCATCCTTAAGTACAGTATTTAATAATTACCTTCATAATTTCATGGTTAAGAAATATTATGCTAAAATCTTTTATAAGCAGACCAGAAGACATCTCTAAATCAAGCTCCTTTGTTTTAGGATAATGATTAAACAGCTATTTCTAGATCATACCTTGTATTTGGTCATGGTGCTAAAATGATTATTCCGAAAGAACACACAAAGTTCTCCTTCCTGAACCGTTGAAGTTAGTTCACATAATCCATGGTATGTCAGTTGAGTGGCTGTGTTATTTAGAAACTGCTCAGCTACAAAGCCTATAGAACCAATGCATAATATTAGATAGAAGAATAATTTCAAAATTAATAAGTTATTCTTTTTCTATTTACAGTGTATTCCAAGTATGGAAAAAGGCAAATCATTATAATACTTTCCCTACTACTTCATGATGGCTCCAAATTGGAGATTTGTCTTTTTAATTTTGCTATGAACTATGTGTATACAGACATTCCCATCCTGAAGAAATAGTTATGTCAAATTCCTTTTTATAAACAAATGCATTTACTTATACTTCACCTACTATCACAAAGGATTTCAAGCAGGCTGCAGTAAAAGAGCAGACGCAATAAAACTAAAACACATCAAAGCAAATGACAGAACAGGTGTTAGCAATTTTCAAGAGGTAGGAAAGAAAAATGTCAGTTAACAGCTACCTCCCCAATAGCAAGGTGTTTTCAAATTAAAAGTAGCCTTAACAAATTGAGCAGCTTAAGATTTCACAAAAATCCTAGACAGGCCCTGGTGGAGAAGCTGAGGTCAACATCATATTTGAAATATTTAAAGTGGATACAAAACTATTTCAGCAATGCAGACAATTTAAGTGTGTAGTTGTGGGGATGGTGCTGTCAGTAAAACGTATCTCCTGATACCCTACACAACAAATAAATTTCCACTGGAATATGTACCAACTGTTTTTTGACAAGTATGCAATCACAGTTATGATTCATGGAGAGCCATATACTCTGACTTTTTGATACTGCAGGGAAAGAGGATTATGACAGATTAGGACTGCTGAGTTATCCACAAACAGATATATTTCTAGTCGGTTTTTCAGTGGTTTCTCCACCTTCATTTGAAAATGTGAAAGAAAAGTGGGTGCCTGAGATAACGCACCACTGTCCAAAGACTCCTTTCTTGCTTGTTGGGACCCAAAAATTGATCTCAGAGATGACCCCTCTACTATCGAGAAACTTGCCAAGAACAAACAGAAGCCTATCGCTCCAAGGACTGCTGAAATGCTGGCCCATGACCTGAAGGCTGTCACGTATGTGGAGTGTTCTGCACTCACACAGAAAGACCTAAAGAACGTATTTGCTGAAGCAATACTGGCTGCCCTGAAGCCTCCGAAACTGAAGAGGAGCCGCAGGTGTGCGCCGCTATGAGCATCTCTTCAGAGCCCTTTCTGCACAGCTGCGGTCGGCATCACGTTAAATAAAAGCAATGTTTAAATCAAACTCAAGACTAAAAATTAAAATTCATTTTTGAAAAAAAAAATCCTAGACAATTCTTAAATTGTAGTATTCTCAATTCTTGCTTTAAAAGTAGGCATAAGACTGAGCAGAAAGCTGTGGGATAAATGACGCCATTTTTAACGTTTTTTGATGCCATTTTTACCCTAATCTCCTCCAACATATGCTACTCATGTAGATGTATCAAGTCACTTGGGGTATAATTTAAAAAAAAAAAATATATATATATATACACACAACTGATCTTCACATACACAATTGATCCTGATTGCAGGTTCACATCTGCAAGTTCATCTACTGGCTAAAATTTATTTAGAACCCCCAAATCAATACTTGCGGCTTTTTCGTGCTTGTTTGTGGACATGTGAAGACCGGCGAAAATTCTGAGTGGCCCAATGTGCACATTCCCAGCTGAGGTCAAACAAGGCAACATTCTGCCTTCCTGTCTCAGCTCCCTCTTGTACTGTAAACAAGTGTCCCTTTCATGGTCTATTTAGAGCCCTGTTTTTAACATTTTTATGTTTTCTGTTGGTGATTTTGCTGTTTAAAATGGCCTCCAGGCAGCATGCCGAAGTGCTGGCTGGTATTAAGTAGACAATACCATGTGACTCATAGAGAAAATACATGTGCTAGTTAAGTTTCATTCTGGCTTAAGTGATACAAGTTGAGTATTACTTATCTGAAATGCTTGAGACCAGAAAGGTTTTGGGTTTGGGATTCTTCTGGATTTTGGCATTTGCATTATACTCATCAGTTGAGCACCCCTAATCTGAAAATGAGAAATCTGAAATGCTCCAATAAGCATTTCTTCTGAGTGTGATGCTGCTGTTTAGATTTTGCAGCATTTTGGATCCGGGGTTTTCAAATCACGGATATTCTATTTGTAATGCTGTTGGCTGTGAGCTTAATGCTAATGAATTAACAATCTGTATCAAATAAGGTGTGTTTAACAGAAACACACATAAAACAAATTTATGTATTGATAAGCTGATGAAAATTTTGTTACCAAAGGTTCCTTGGAACCTAACTCTGTATTTCTCCTAGGGCCGGTGGTTCAGCACTCACTAGTTCAGTGTTCACAGTACCTTTGTAGAACATACCTACCATCAATAATGAGAATTAACTGTATATTTATTTTTTAAACTTGTATTTCTCTTCTTCTTTCCCTCCTTTCTTTGGGAGCAAGGAGAGATGTCTCAGAAGCAATGAGGGAGGAGGGAAGGGAATGCCCTAAAAAGCTTTATAAGTAATTGAGAGATACAGATATAGGGAGTAAAGATAAATCTGTGGTACGAAACTAACACTTCAAAAATAAATTGAAAATAAAACTTGGTAGGGCCAGAAGCAGCTAGACAACATAGGTTTATTCCATTCCCTCAACATCCCTTAGTGTCGAGCCATAGTACTTCAAGCTGCAAAGTGGTGGTAAAAAGTTACCATACTATAGCTATCATACTATTGCAAGGACTTCCTTATGATAGAGGAAGTAGAAAAATTATAAAGAGGTCTACAGCCAAAATAAATTCACAGAGTACTTTCAACTTCTTGGGTTCATATATTTAGAAATAGGAGCTTTTGGTTGGGTGCGGTGGCTCACACCTGTAACTCCAGCACTTTGGGAGGCAGAGGTGGGTGGATTACAAGGTCAGGAGATCGAGAACATTCTGGCCAACATGGTGAAATTCTGTCTCTACTAAACATACAAAAAATAGCTGGGCATGGTGGCGCATGCCTGTAGTACAAGCTACTTGGGAGGCTGAGGCAGGAGAATCACTTGAACACGGGAGGCGGAGGTTGCAGTGAGCCGAGATTGTGCCACTGAATCCAGCCTGTCGACAGAGCAACACTGTCTTTTTTCCACCTAATTTTTTCTTTTTTTTTTTTTGAGACGGAGTTTTGCTCTTGTTACCCAGGCTGGAGTGCAATGGCGTGATCTCGGCTCACTGCAACCTCCGCCTCCTGGGTTCAGGCAATTCTCCTGCCTCAGCCTCCTGAGTAGCTGGGATTACAGGCACGCGCCACCGTGCCCAGCTAATTTTTTGTATTTTTAGTAGAGACGGAGTTTCACCTTGTTGACCAGGATGGTCTCCATCTCTTGACCTCATGATCCACCCGCCTTGGCCTCCCAGAGTGCTGGGATTATAGGCATGAGCCACCGTGCCCGGCCATTCTCCACCTAATTTTTACTGTTACTTTACTCTGCTAAGTCCTAAGTTACTACATACTAATAAATAACATTTATAATATATGCTAGTAAACAGCATTTACCATTATGTAGCATTTAAAAAGCAAGCATTATGCCTGTGCTGAAAAGTACCTCTGATGTGTGTAATACCCATATTACTAAATGCTCCCTTCAGAAGGATGTTTTAAAATGCCCCTTCCTACCTTACTCACACATCCTCCTCTCTACAAATCCCCTTCAAAAAGATACAGAAATTCAGTGGAGATACAGCACATTTGTTTCACGCCAGTATGAAATTCAAAAATTCAATACTAGAAAGGTCTTTCTCGGCTACTTCTTTTTACAGAGCAAGACATAGGCGCAGAAAGAATAAGTCACTTGCCCAAGGACATAAAACTAGTTATGGCAAAAAGAAGACTGTACCTAGGAGAATTATTACGAGTGTTAAGTTTTAAAATTTAGTGCAGATGAGTATTATAAATGCCACCTGAATTAAGAACTAGAAAACAATGTTTCCTAATTCTCCTGTCATCTCACAAACAGTGGCTTTAGTGGAAAAAGGCTAATCTAGTTTGAACTTTTTAAACAAATTTTAGTCAACAACTCTAAGTGTTACACAGCAGTTGATTTATCTGTAAACTCATCAGAGCATCATGCTGACACTCAAAGACGTGTTATTGGTTCAAATAATCCACGGTAAAGGTAAAAAAAACTTAACGATAATAGAGTATTATTCCTCAAAATAAATTTAAATGAAGTATTATTCTCCTGAGAAGATTACTATATTTGAAAATATTTCTTACATTCTGAAATTCAGTGATAAATTAGCTCACTAAACTGTTTTCCTTTGTTACTGGAGAGTTATTAGAGAACATGAAAGTAATAAATGCCCTAAAGATGGTGACGTTAGAAAGGCACTAAAATTAGGTAAAAAGGAATAGAAAGTAGAAATAGAAAGAAAGGAAACTTGATGATTTAAAAATATTGCCTGGATGTGGTCGTGTCTGAAATTTGTCTTCAACTTTTTTTTTTTTTTTTTTTTTACACGTGTCTCACTCTGTCATTCAGGTTGGAATGCAGTGGTGCGATCTCATCTCACCGCAACTGCCACCTCCCGGGTTCAAGCAATTCCCCCGCCTCATCCTCCTGAGTAGCTGGGATTACAGGCACGCGCCACCATGCCCAGCTAATTTTTTGCATTTTTAGTAGAGACAAGGCTTCACCATGTTGGCCAGGCTGGGTCTCTGCCCACCTCAGCCTCCTAAAGTGCTGAGACTACAGGTGTGAACCATCATGTTTGGCTTGTGTTCAAATTTAAACTTACTCACTGTGTAGCTTTAAACAAATAATCTAATTTTTTTTTTTTGAGGCGGAGTTTTTGCTCTTGTTACCCAGGCTGGAGTGCAATGGTGCGATCTCGGCTCACCGCAACCTCCGCCTCCTGGGTTCAGGCAATTCTCCTGCCTCAGCCTCCTGAGTAGCTGGGATTACAGGCACGTGCCACCATGCCCAGCTAATTTTTCGCATTTTTAGTAGAGATGGGGTTTCACCACGTTGACCAGGATGGTCTCCATCTCTTGACCTCATGATCCATCCGCCTTGGCCTCCCAAAGTGCTGGGATTACAGGCTTGAGCCAAAATAATCTAATTTTTAAGAATTTAATCTACATTTAAGTTTCAAAGATCAAATACATTAATGTATTTTTTCCTCAAAAGGATGGGCAAAACAATTTATTTTAATGACAAATGCCCAGATTTTATTTGAAAAGATAAAGGCTCATATGATTCGATTCCAGGAGTGGGGTAGGAAGCCCAGAACATTTTACTGTGCCAAAAAATAAGTGCTCAAGGAAAGATGAGGAGATACAAAAGAACACAAGACCCAACTTGAGGGCATCACACTGGCCATATTTAGAACAATTTAAGCATCAAAAAGAATAATGATGATAATGGATTATAATGCACTGAATAAAACAAAATCCTTGAGTTTATATTGATACCATTTTTTTAATGCGGAAAGAGTAAAAGGAAGAGAAGGGAAAACTGTTCTGTTACAGAAGAGTATCAACTGATAAATAGAAGAAATAATAGAAATGATGACCACCACAGTAATAACAGATTCAGGCAAGAATCAATGAATGCCAAACTTACTGGATGAAAGATTACTAAGAAATAGGATATTCGCACAGTTCAAAGCATAACATCACAAATGACTTATTAATCACCAAGGGAAAAGAACATCTTTACAATATAAAAACTTGGCAGACATCTTACCATATTTGAGCATCACCAATAATGAGATAATTAGGCTTGTGTGTCCCCTGATCTGATGTACCGGAAAAAACAAAATTTCACCTACGTAGAATCCCTGCCAAAAGTATGCAACCTGAATCTACTAATGAGGAAATAATCACATGAATCCAAACTGAGGAATATTCTACAGAAAAACTGGCCTGGACTATTTTAAAAAGTCAATGTCATAAAAGATGAAAAAAGAAGGACAGGAGGGAGGAAGAAAGGGAGGAAAGGAGAAAGAAAAGAAAGAAGGAAGGAAGAAAAGGAGAGAGAAAGAGAGAGAGGGGGGAAGGAAGGAAAAAGGTTATAAAACTACTCAATGATCATCAGTTGGAGCCTACACTGAAAAAAAATTAAAAGCTGTAAGGGGCATTACTGGGAAAATGGGAGAATTCTGAATATGAATAATATATTAAATAACATTTTATCAATGCTAAATTGCTTGAGATAATCATATTGTGATTGTATAGGAGAATTTACGTAAGAGAATTCCTTGTTTTTAGTAGACAAACGATGAAGCATTTATGGGCAAAGAGCTCTATTTGCAGTTAATTCTCACAAGACTTAGGGAAAAAAGTATGTGTTATGTGTAGAAATACAGAAAAAAGGAAAACATTCAACGTATCAACATTGGTAAATTTAGGTAAAGAGGATATAAATGTTCATTGTGCTATTACAACTTTTTTATGGTTTTGAGAATTTTCAAAATACAAGTTGAAGAAAGAAAAGGAAACCAGTATTATTTAATAAAAAAAATAAGAATTGAAACTATAATGTTCGGTGTTTATGGCACATAATGAAGGCTCAATAAATATTTGAATAAATAAGTAAATACATATCCTAGAAATATTTTTATAAGCATATTTTGGTCCTATGAACAACTGTTAGAGAAACATTGCTAGGCTGGGCACGGTGGCTCATGCTTGTAATCCCAGCACTTTGTGAGGCCCAGGTGGGTGAATCACCTGAAGTCAGGAGTCTGAGACCAGCCTTGCCAACATGGTGAAACCCTGTCTCTACTAAAAATACAAAAAATTAGCTGGGCATGGTGGCGCACACTTGTAGCCCCAGCTACCCGGGAGGCTGAGGCAGAAGAATTGCTTGAACTCAGTAGGTGGAGGTTACAGTGAGCTGAGATCGTACAACCATACTCCAGCCTGGGCAACAGAGTAAGACTCCATCTCAAAAACAAACAAAACCCACACGAACAAACAAAAAAAAGAAACATTTTTGAGAGCATCTGGAATTAAATGATTAGCTCTGGTGAAGTCTGGCAGCTGGTACTATGCTTTTTCAACCTTCTGATTTTTGCTGCCATGAAAAATCAGCATCATTATAACCAGATTCAAAGAGGTATTGTTCCTATTCATCATTGTACTGGAAAGGAAGTAGAAAATAGAAAAGTTACTGACACCCAAAAGCAGTGTATTCTACATAAAGTAAAGTTCTGTACCATTACTTACAAGGTATTAGCATCAAGGAAAATGAATGTCCTCTAAAAGCAGGTCAAAGAATACCTAACCCTATTGGATTATTTCCTAACTAACATTTCTTTTTCCTTAAGGAATTTTAGTGAATTTATTTCTTACCCTCCATACCTTGATAGGAAACAAAATGTTTGAACTTTTAAAAAGTTACCACATGTGGCCAGGTGCGGTGGCTCAAGCCTGTAACCCCACCACTTTGGGAGGCCCAGGAGGGTGGATCACGAGCTCAAGAGATCGAGACCATCCTGGTCAAAATGGTGAAACCCCGTCTTTACTAAAAATACAAAAAATTAGCTGGGCATGGGGGCGCGTGCCTGTAATCCCAGCTACTCGGGAGGCTGAGGCAGGAGAATTGCCTGAACCCAGGAGGCGGAGGTTGCGGTGAGCCGAGATCGCGCCATTGCACTCCAGCCTGGGTAATGAGCGAAACTCCGTGTCAAAAAAAAAAAAGTTACGACATGTGACCAAGGTTTAATTTTTAATAAAAATTAGAAATAAAAAATAAAAATTAGAAATAAGTCAGCTGGAGCCCTTTCCTCAGCTGGCGCCAAGGTGCTCGGTTCTTCTGAGCAAGGTAAGGCCGCGTTGGGGTGAGGCCCTCACTTCATCCAGCGACTAGCACCGTGTCCGGCAGCGCTAGCCTCACACTCACCCGCACCATGGCCTCCGTCTCCGAGCTCGCCTGCCTCTGCTCGGCCCTCATTCTGCACGGCAATGAGGTGACCGTCAGGGAGGATAAGATCAATGCCCTCATTAAAGCAGCCCGTGGAAATGTTGAACCTTTTTGGCCTGGCTTGTTTGCAAAGGCCCTGGCCAACGTCAACACTGGGAGCCTCATCTACAACGTAGGGGCTGGTGGGCCTGCTCCAGCAGCTGGTGCTATACCAGCAGGAGGTCCTGCCCCCTCCACTGCTGCTGCTCCGGCTGAGGAGAAGAAAGTGGAAGCCAAGAAAGAAGAATCCGAGGAGGCTGATGATGACATGGGCTTTGGTCTTTTTGACTAAACCTCTTTTATAATGTATTCAATAAAAAGCTGAACTTTAACTGCTGTTGGTCTTGCCCATAGTTTGGGAATGTACTCTGCAAACTGATCTCGGTTTTGTAATGCTGGCTCTCAACCTATTCTGACATGACACAGGCTGGATTTTTCCCTGTCACCTAACAAGACGGCACCTCGTGGTACAGTGTGGAAAACGGCACTGTGCTGGCAGGAGGGTCAGAGCAGATGCTTTCTCCAGGTTACCTGCACAAACTTGATGACTGTAAGGTGTGTCCCCTACGCTGGGGTCGGAGGGTAATACAGACCTCAGTTTTAGAGAGCCTCCTGGGTAATTACCCTATACAGTCCTGCCTAAGAACTCGGACCTATGCAGAATGTTGACTGCTGCATCCCAAAGTTGTCAGGCAACCAGACCTAGCTGTGTAATGCCTCATCAAATGCTTGGGAGTTGAACAGTAACACTGAAGGAGTGCGGAAAATAAACGATTAAGGTCCCCAGTTACACAAAGTGGATGAAACAAGATTCAAACCCGTGTTCCAAAAACTAAGCTTTTTTTGTTTGACAGTAGCCTGAATGGAAATTTTGACTTTTCAGGTTTGGATTTATATAATAAACCGTGAGTACTGTGTTCAGAGTAGCCAAAAAAAAAAAAAAAGTCAGCTTTGGGGTATTTTACTGATTTAAAGGGAAAACTACAATTTGCAGGCTAAACAGAAAAAGATTACTTCAACTGAGCACCACTCAAGATAATATGATAGGCTGTGCATGGTGGCTTATGCCTATAATCTCAGAACTTTGGGAGGTCGAGGTTGGTGATCACCTGAGGTCAAAAGTTGGAGACCAGACTATCCAAAATGGTGAAACCGCATCTCTACTAAAAATACAAAAATTAGTCAGGCATGGTGGCACATGCCTCTAGTCTCAGCTACTAGGGAGGCTGAGGCAGGAGAAGTGCCTGAACCCAGGAGGCAAAGGTTGCAGTGAACTGAGATTGTGCTACTGCACAACAGCCTGGCCAACAGAGCAGATTTTGTCTCAAAAAAAGGGTAATATGATGATGAAAAATGGTGAAGGAAAGCTAATTGCTACAAAGTAAGTAAAAACGCCTATTATGACCTTTTATTTTCCATCATTTCTCAGTGTCTTATGCAAGTAACCATCGGTGTTATTTCAAATGGACTACACGTAGTTGTAGTTACTCATGAACAAAAATCTAGTTTAGCTTCTTAATTATGATAAATAACACATATAATTATTCTTTAATCTTTAATATGGAAGTCTGGTATGCAGAATTTCACCATTACGAAATTTACATCTCAAGGAAGTAATCAATAAATATGACCAGCAGGTAATCCCTAAAAATTCTGTACTGTTTTAGAGGGTTTCTTTCTTTGCTTTTACCATGATGTCCTTCCCAATTATCAATAACACATATATTAACTATAGTTTTTCATTATCCTGAGGAATCAATATCAAATAAATAATAATAGTTGTCACATCAGGTAAGGAAAAAGAAGTCACGAACAGACTGATTTTTTTCTTCATTTTGTTAATTATTATAATACTAAGTCCTACCCTTATTGTATTTGTAGCCAGAACTGAGAAAGATGTTTACAACATTTCACATAACTTTATACTCCTTAAGTCAGTGTATTCAAGTATTACTTGGTGGCCAGCATTGTTACTACTTTTTGAATCCTATTGTTCCTTCAACAGGATTCCTTTTTGAATCCTTGTACTACTGAATAGCATACTCTAGTATATTGGACATTACTGAAAAAGAAGGATTCCATAGATAGAAATGTTTAAAATAGGCTTCTTTTTAGTAATATAGCTATGGTAATAAGAGCTTGTATAGGAATGCAAAATTCTAGTGAGTGGAATTCTTCCTCCTACATTCTAGCTTGAGAAGAAATTTTGTTAATTGAGAGAAAATCCTTTGTAACAGTTTTTGTTGCTTCTTTCCCTCCTAAAGTTTGAACACTGCTGCCTCATGCTGTAATGAAAGAGTTGTCAGACAAATCAGTGATCGATTACCCTATACTGTTGTTGTTGTTTTTTTTTGAGACAGGTTCTGTTCTGTTGCCCAGGCTGGAGTGTAGTGGTGGCATGATCTTGGCTCACTGCAGCCTTGACTTCCTGGGCTCAAGTGATCTTCAGCCTCAGCCTCCCAAGTACCTGGGGCTACAGGTGTCAAGCTAATTTATTTTCTAGAGATGGGCTCCTGCTACATTGCCCAGGCTGGTCTCAAACTCCTGGGCTCAAGCGATCTTCCTGCCTCAGTCTCCCAAAGGGCTGGGATTGTAGGTGTGTGCCACAATGTCCAGCCTGTCCCTGTATCTTTACGTGTTTATTGCAAGCAGAAGAC
Source organism: Callithrix jacchus (assembly GCF_049354715.1). NCBI lineage: Eukaryota > Metazoa > Chordata > Mammalia > Primates > Cebidae > Callithrix > Callithrix jacchus. The sequence goes on along the minus strand of NC_133509.1, from coordinate 4,819,028 downwards.
TAGCATAAACCTCCCAGCTTGACCAATATAACAAAACCCGATATCTACTAAAAATGCAAAATTAGCTGGGCATGGTGGCACATGCCTGTAATCCCAGCTACTCAGGAAACTGAGGCAGGAGAATTGCCTGAACCTGGGAGGTGGAGGCTGCCGTGAGCCAAGATCGTGCCATTGCACTCCAGCCTGGAGAAGAAGAGTGAAACTCCGTCTCAAAAAAAAAAAAAAAGAGTAGGATAAACCTCAATTAAAATACTATGTATTTTCTTATTGTTTTCCTCTTTTGCGAAAATGTGTTAAACTTCTGGGTAATTAAGTAACATAATTAGCTGGGTTCCGATCAATACAAATGGAATTCATGTACGTATCTTTTATATGCTCGTATATTCTTGTATCTTTACTTTTAATTCTTAAAAATGTGATAACTGTAATAAATGTTTTAATTCTTAAAAATGTGATATTGTAATGAACTTTTATTATACCTCATGCAAAATAACTGTGTGTCTGAGAGAGACAAAACTCATGCCCTACTTCTCATGATTTCTCTTTCTTTTGTATACCTTTCATAGAAAGAAGAATTACAGCCTCAGTATTCGTGTGTATTTTTGAAAGAGTAAAGTGGGGAGTGGGAAGGTATAAGCTACATGCTATGCCTTTTGACGGCATTCTGTTTCAAATCTCCTCTTCTCATCAGTGATGGAACACAGCTGAAAAAACATTAAACTGATTTCGTGATGATGAATTTAGGAACTCCAGTTAGCTAAGGGTTAGGAAAACTGATTTTTGGAGGTATACTCTGATCCAGAATGGAGCTTTACTATACTGTATGAAACTGAAACATAAAGCAGAGGTCTACCAAAACAGAATCCTTGAGCACTATAATACTCAGTCAGCTGAAGCGCTCAGGGTCAATGGTGAAGTTCATTCTGTACTCCTGAAGAACAAGCCTTTTTTAAAAAAGTAATTATCAGTAATCTCTGGGTACCAGACCATACCAAAGTTAGCAAGTGATTCCAAAGATTTTTAATAGAATCCAGGCCTGATTTTACAAGTTAACTGAGTTATAGGAAAAACCTTTCACTGGCATCTTTAAAGTCTTGCTCTGTTGCCAGGCTGGAGTAGGAGTGCAGTGGTGCAATTTCGGCTCCCTGCAAGCTCCACCTCCCGGTTCAAGCGATTCTTCTGCCTCAGCCTCCCGAGTAGCTGGGATTATAGGCACACACCACCATGGCCAGCACATTTTTTGTTGTATTTTTAGTAAGGATGAGGTTTCACCATTTGGCCAAGCTGATCTTGAATTCCTGTCCTGAGGTGATCGGCCTGCTTTGGCCTCTCAAAGTGCTGGAAGCCACCGTGGCCAGCCTATGAATGGCTACTTCTTAAAATTCCTACAAGTAATATCACTTGTGTTTTTCAGAAGTCTTATTTAAGAAATTTCAAAGATACTAACTTGTAAGAAAAATCATCTTGCCAAGAATTTAAAAAGTCAGGTAATAGCAGCACTCACCCACCTTCACTAAGCAGCTCACTGTTGTCTGACTGCTTACAAGAGATGATCTTCTCCACTAGTTGATTGTAGCTGCAGTTACCAACAGCTTTTACAATGTCATCAATCTAGAAAACAAATAACTGTCTCACTAATCACGGTAAGATTAGAAACGAAACAAAAGAAAGCCACATCACTCTTTAGAATTGTATTCTAATAGTAAATATAAAACTATTTATTTTTCATAAATAATAATTTTTGAAAAACAAAATCGGCACTAAAATCAACACCCAACGGTTTCCAAGTTTACAGCTCGGTATGACACATTATGAAAAATACTGCTTAGCTGTATTTCAATTATGCAAAAAGAAGATTAAATGGGATTATTACATGCAACTTTATTTCTTAAGGTCATAAACACGTATTTAAGTCATCAAAATAAAATAAAAACTATTCAAGGAGGAAAAATGAAAAAATATCCACTTTTTTCCCCCAGCATAAAGTACCAAGCAACAGTTTTTTTTAAAACTAAAAAACAAATGCTGCACATTTAAAGCAAGGGAACTTTAAATATGTTAATTTATAGGATTAATAAAATTATTCTATTTGATTTATTACTTATTTCCAAGAAAAGTATAGTGGAGATATGAGTAGAGATAACTATTGTTATTTTCCTGAAGAAAAGTTAATATGTGTTAACCAGGGACAGTATCTGCTTCATGATTCTTATTTTATCTTTGTTTTTAGAGGTACAGCAAAAGAGTAAATTTAAACTTTTAAGCTATAGGAAAAGAAAATTGGGCTTCTCTACTCTCTCTCCATTATGCTTTGCTTTGACTAGAGAAGAAAAAGAGGTTCCTACTGTCTAAACAATTTATATAGTTGCATTGGCATACATAATATATTTATATTTATTTATAAATTATTCAAATGTTCTGCTGCATTAATAAGTTATATACCCAATACAACAAATACAAATTTTAGAATAACATAAATAGAAATAAGAGGGTGAACGTTTTCTTCCTACACTCAAATGATCGTCTTGAAGACTGACTCTTGGAACACCACAGGTTTGGACACACATCTGCACAAGTAGTACTCACAGCAGTGGTTTTCAAACTGGAGGAGTGTGTTAAAAAGATGTAAAATAATTTCAGGCTCAAGTTGCTTCTCAGTTCTCTAAGTTTTCATTCCACTACCCAGGTGATTCTGATACATGGCGACGTTTGGGAACCATCGTGTGAGGCTGTAATTTATCCTCCTTGTTTATGAAAAATTCTGCAGTACTAAGAGCCTCCTAACTCATACAACTGGGACTAATGGGTGTTTGAGACAATCAGTTAATTCAGAAAGTCAAAGCAGTAAACTGTGGAAAATGTGTACAGGCATACATATCCTAAACATTTTGTTTTGTTTTGTTGAGACGAAGTCTAGCTCCAGGCTGGAGTGCAATGGTGCAGTCTCCGCTCACTGCAACGTCCACCTGCTGACTTCAAGTGATTCTCCTGCCTCAGCCTCCCGAGTAGCTGGGATTACAGGTACCTGTGACCGCACCCGGCTAATTTTTTGTATTTTTAGTAGAGATGGGGTTTCACCATCTTGACCAGGCTGGTCTCAAACTCCTGACCTCATGATTCACCTGCCTCGGCCTCCCAAAGTCATGCCCAGCCAAACATTTTTTTTTTTTTTTTTTTTTTTTTGAGATGTAGTCTCACTCCATCGCTCAGGCCAAAGTACAGGAGTGTGATTTCAGCTCACTGCAACCTCTACCTCCTGGGTTCAAGTGATTCTCTTGCCTCAACCTCCCGAGTAGCAGGAATTACAGGCACCCACCACCACGCCTGGCTAAGTTTTGTACTTTTAGTAGAGTCATGATTTCACCATTTTGGCCAGGATGGTCTTGAACTCCTGAACTTAAGTAATACGCCCACCTGGGCCTCCCAAAGTGCAGGGATTACAGGTGTGAGCTGCATACCTGGCCCATATCTGAAATATTTCATATATACATATTTTTTGTTTTGCTGCCCTTTATAAAACCAAAACATTTTATATTAACTTAAAACACAAAAATGTATTCAACTGTCCATCTTTTGATGCAGAGCCAAATGAGTTCTTTCCTGTGTGAGAGGATCCTTGGGATAAGATTCTACGTAAATCGTAAGAAAAAAATTCACGAGTTCCAGCTTTGATTGATTTAAAATGAGAAGTTAGATCCTTAAGAAACACTTTGAGGGCACGCTCTCTTCAGATGTTATTTTCCTCAGCACCTTTACTTTATAGTGCTTTTGTCAGTCACTCAACTTCAGTAAGTCTTTTCAAAGAGTCTGAATTTTCACTTTCAAGAAATCCACAGAAATACAACTACAATAAATTGGGTATGGTGGTTCACACCAGTAATGCAAGCAATTCAGGAGGCTGAGACAGGAGGATTTCTTGAGGCCAGGAGTTCAATACCAGTCTGGGCAACATAGCAAAACTCCTGTCTCTAAAAATAAAAAAAAAACTTTTTAAGATTTTTTTCTCACTCCATCTCCCATATTCCGTCACCCACACTGGAGTGCAGTGGCGTGATCACAGCCCACTGCAGCCTTAACTTCCCAGGCTCAAGCAATCCTCCCACCTCAGCCTCCTGCATAGCTGGGACTACAGGCACAAGTCACTACACCTGTCTAATTGCTAAAATTTTTGTAGAGACAGGTCTCCTGTTGCCAAGGCTGGTTTCAAACTCCTGGGCTCAGTGATTCTCCCACCGTGGTCTTCCAAAATATTAGGATTACAGGTACGAGCCATCATGCAAAGCCTCTAAAAATATATACACGTATTTTAAATTAGCTGGATATGGTGGTGCATGCCTGTAATCCCAGCTATTCAAGAGGCTGAGGCGAGAGGACCGCTTGAGTCCAGGAGTTCAAGGCTACAGTGAGCGATGGTCATGCCACTATACTCCAGCCTGGGCAACGGGGCAAGGCACTGTCTCTGAAACAAAACAAAACCCCCCAAAACCCAACTACAGTAATAAACACAAGATGAATAAGCTGGGTGCCGTGGCTCATGCCTGTAATCCCAGCACTTTGGGAGGCTGAGATGGGTGGATCACCTGAGGTGAGGAGTTTGATACCAGAGATGACGAAACCCCACCTCTACCAAAAATATAAAAAGTTAGCCAGGTGTGGTGGCGGACACCTGTAATCCTAGCTATGTGGGAGGCTGAGGCAGGAGAATCACTTGAAACCAGGAGGCAGAGGTTGTGGTGAGCCAAGATCACGCCACTGCATTCTAGCCTGTGCAACAAGAATGAATCACTGTCTCTACCAACAACCTTTTTCACAGAACTGGAAAAAAAACACCTTAAACTTCATATGAAACCAGAATAGAGCCCACATAGCCTAGTCAATTCTAACCAAAAAGAACAAAGCTGGAGGCATCACATTACCTGACTTCAAACTATACTACAAGGCTACAGTAATCAAAACAGCATGGTATTAGTACCAAAACAGAGGTATAGACCAATCGAACAGAACAGAGGCCTCGGAGGCAACACCACACATCTACAACCATCTGATCTTTGACAAACCTCACAAAAACAAGCAATGGGGAAAGGATTCCCTGTTTAATAAATGGTGTTGGGAAAACTGGCTAGCCATGTGCAGAAAGCAGAAACTGGACCCCTTCCTGACACCTTACACTAAAATTAACTCCAGATGGATTAAAGACTTAAACATAAGACCTGGCACCATAAAAACCCTAGAAGAAAATCTAGGGAAAACCATTCAGGACATAGGAGTAGGCAAGGACTTCATGACCAAAACACCACAAGCATTGGCAACAAAAGCCAAAACAGACAAATGGGACATAATCAAACTCCACAGCTTCTGCACAGCAAAAGCAACAGTCATTAGAGTGAATCGAATCGGCAAACAACAGAAAGGGAAAAAATTTTTGCAGTTTACCCATCTGACAAAGGGCTGATATCCAGAATCCACAAAGAACTGAAACAGATTTACAAGAAAAAAACAAACAAGCCCATTCAAAAGTGGGTGAAGGATATGAACAGACACTTTACGAAAGAAGACATAACATGAGGCCAACAAACATGAAAAAACGCTCATCATCACTGGCCATTAGAGAAATGCAAATCAAAACCACATTAAGATACCATCTCACACCAGTTAGAATGGTGATAATTAAAAAATCTGGAGACAACAGATGCTGGAGAGATGTGGAGAAATAGGAACACTTTTACACTGCTGGTGGGAGTGTAAATTAGTTCAACCATTGTGGAAGACAGTGTGGTGATTCCTCAAGGACCTAGAAATAGAAATTCCATTTGATCCAGCAATCCCATTACTGGGTATATATCCAAAGGATTATAAATCGTTCTGCTATAAGGACACATGCACACGAATGTTCATTGCAGCACTGTTTACAATAGCAAAGACTTGGAACCAACCCAAATGCCCATCAATGATAGACTGGACAGGGAAAATGTGGCACATATACACCATGGAATACTATGCAGCCATCAAAAACGATGAGTTCGTGTCCCTCGTAGGGACATGGATGAACCTGGAGACCATCATTCTCAGCAAACTGACACAAGAACAGAAAATCAAACACCGCATGTTCTCACTCATAGGTGGGTATTGAACAATGAGAACACATGGACACAGGGAGGAGAGCATCACACACTGGGGTCTGTCGGGGAGAAATAGGGGAGAGACAGCAGGGGGTAGGGAGTTGGGGAGAGATAGCATGGGGATAAATGGCAGATATAGGTGATGGGGAGGAAGGCAGCAAATCACACTGCCATGTACCTATGCAACAATCTTGCATGTTCTTCACATGTACCCCACAACCTAAAATGCACTTAAAAAAAAAAAGAATGAAAAACTGTCTCAAAAAAAAAAACAAAAAAACAAGTATCAAATACATTTCTCTAGAGTAGCTAGAAATAAAAAAGATTTCAAATGTTCACAGGCAGAATCTATACATTACTATTTCACTCAAGGCCAGGTGTGGTGACTCATGTCTATAATTCCAACACTTTAGGAGGCCAGGGTGGAAGAACTGCGTCAGCTCAGGAATTTGAGACCACCCTGAGCAACACAGCAAGATTCTGTCTTTACAAAAAATAAAACATGCGAGGTACGGTAGCTCACGCCTATAATTCCTGCACTTTGGGAGGCCTAGACAGGTGGGATTACCTGAGGTCAGGAGTTCGAGACCAGCCTGGCCAACATGGTGAAAACTTGTCTCTACTAAAAATACAAAAATTAGCTTGGGGTGGTGGTGGGTGCCTGTAATCCCAGCTACTCAGGAGGCTGAGGCAGGAGAATCTCTTGAACCCAGGAAGCAGAGGTTGCATTGAGCCGAGACTGCACAACTGCATTCTAGCCTGGGTGACAGAGTGAGACTCTGCCTCAAACAAAAGAAAAAAAAGAAAGACAAAGCTAGCCAGGCATGGGAGTGTGTCCCTGTAGTCCCAGCTACTCAGGAGGCTGAGGCAGGAATGCTTAAGCCCAGTAGTTCCAGGAGTTGCAGTGAGCTATGATCATGCCACTGCACTCCAGCCTGGGCATCAGAGTGAGATCTTGTCTCCTCCCACCCCCAGAATTCCATTCATCCAATTTATTTGGATGCCTATTAAATACTACTACATAAAATTGGTGCCATGAGAGAATCTGTGGACACAGCAGTGAGCGAAATAGTTTATGCTTTCATAAAGCTTATATTCTAGAGTAAAAGCAAACAATACACCAAATCAACAAATATATAATGTAAGGCTGTTGTATACAGTGGTATGCAGATGGCATTTGTTTCCAACGTAACATAGTATTCTACAGAATGTATCATAACGTGGTTATTCATTTGTCTTTTGACGGCTATCTGACGTGTTCGCAGTTTGGCCCTGTGACAAACGATACTGCTGTGAAAAATTCCAGCACATTCACCCTGTTCCAAACATCAAGAGTGTGTGCCTCGCCAAACTGCTGAGTCTTAAGGAATGTTTAGCCTCAACTTTAATGGATAAACCAAGCTGTTTCCGAAGCAGATGGCCAATTTCCAACCTCATCAGCAGGGAATGAGAATTCTCTATGCTGCGCATCTTGTCCAACATTTAATAATGTCAGACTTATTCAAAAGTTTTTTGTTTTTTGAGACACAGTCTCACCCTGTCACCCAGGCTGGAATGCAGTGGTACAGTCTCGGCGCACTGAGACCTCTGCCTCAAGGGTTCAAGGAATTCTCCCTGCCTCAGCCTCCCGAGTAGCTGGGATTACAGGTACCTGCCACTACCCCTGGCTAATTTTTGTAGTTCAGTACAGACAAGGTTTTGCCATGTTGGCCAAGCTAGTCTCAAACTCCTGACCTCAGGTGATCTGCCCACCCTGGCTTCCCAAAGTGCTGGGATTACAGGCATGAGCCACCGCACCTGGCCTAAAAGCATCAGACTTTTCAATGTTAGCCAGTCTGAAGTACGCACAGTAGTCTCTAACAGTGGTTTTCATTTGTATTTCCTTAATGACCAATTCATATGTTCACTGGCCATTTGGATATCTATTTCTCTGAAGTGCCTACTCAAGTCATTTGTTCCTTTTTTTTTTTTTTTTTTGGCTTGGCTGTCTATCTTTTTAAAAACTATCTGTAGGAGCTCCTACTTTCTGAATATTAATCCTTTAGTCATTTTATAAGTTGCAATTCATCTTCTACTCTGTGGCTTGCTTTTACATTCTCTTTGGAATGTCTTGGATAAACACAAAATCTCAGTTTTAAGGTAGTCTTGTTTACCAATGTTTCCTTATAGTTAATAGGTTTGTATCTTGTTTTTGAAATCCCTTCCTACAGTAGTAACAGAAGATCAGAAACATAGTTTCCAACTTTTGTAGTTCTATTTTTTACAGTTAAACTGCCACTCCCCCGACCTCTGCCCCACTGCATTTGTAGAGCCAGGACCTTAGCATGTTGCCCAGGCTGGAGTACGATGGCTATCCACAGGTGCTATCATAGTGCACTGCAACCTCAAACTCATGGCCTCAAGTGATTCTTGTGCCTCAGTCTCCTAAGTAACCGACTACAGGTATGCCACCTCACCTGGCTTTTACAGTTAAACTTCAATGTACATGGAATAGAATTTTGTGGTGTGAGTAATAGGAAACAGTTTCATTTCTTTCCTCTGTGTCTATCTAATTGTCTTAGAATCTTTTATTGAAAGGATTGTCTTTCCCCATTGCTCTAGTGTGCCCTAGTTCTATCTGTATAATTGTCTTTTTAGGCCTCTACTCTCTGCCATTGGTCTAATTCTTAATCACAGTATTTAAAATACTTTGTATGTGAGCCAGTCATGCTGGTGCACTGTAGCCCCAGCTACTTGGGAGGCTGAGGTCGGAGGATCCCTTGAACTAGCTGAGGCTGCAGGGAGCTATGATCATGCTACTGCACTCTAGTCTGGGCAACACAGTGAGATATTGTCTCTTAAAAAATTTTAAAAAATAAAGAACCCAGGCTTACAGTCCTCAGATTGTCATTCTTCACAATCTAAATTATATGTCATTGTCATCTGCCAGAATCCAACCTTGCATGTATAAATTACTGGGCATGCTGAGACTTCAGTGAAATTCTCAGAGCTGCCTTGCTTATAGTAAGCCATCTTTCCATTCTCCTGAATCCCAGCAGCTGCTACCAATGGACAGAGATTTAAAAAAAAAAAACCACTGCCAAGTCCTTGCCATTATGATCTCCACCTTCCTAGAGTTAATGGATGCATCCATGTATGCTGCATTTCATCAGTCAATATTTACTGAGAACCTAAGACGTTCCAGGCACTGTTCCAAAGACTGAGATATGAATCCAGCCCTTATACAATTAATCAGGTAAAGAAATAACAACCTATCTTTTTGAGACAAGCACAGTGGCTCATGTTTATAATTTCAGCACTTTGGGAGTCTGAGGTGGGAGGATCGCTTGAGGACAGGAGTTTGAGACCAGCCTGGGCAACACAGTGAAATCCCGTCTCAATTAGCCAGGCGTGGTGGCATGCACCTAGCTACCTGGGGACTAAGGAGGGAGGATCTCACTTGAACACAGGAGGCTGAGGCTGCAGTGAACCAAGGTTGTGCCACTGCACTCCAGCCAGGGTGACACAGTGAGATTCTGTCTCAAAAAAAACAAAACAAAACAAAAAAAAAAAACAAGCCTCCATAAATATGAATAAGGATTTTAAATCTTATTTTTTTTTGAGATGGAGTTTTGCTCGTTACCCAGGCTGGAGTGCAATGGCGCGATCTCGGCTCACCGCAACCTCCGCCTCCTGGGTTCAGGCAATTCTCCTGCCTCAGCCTCCTGAGTAGCTGGGATTACAGGCACACGCCACCACGCCCAGCTAATTTTTCGTATTTTTAGTAGAGACGGGGTTTCACCATGTTGACCAGGATGGTCTCGAACTCTTGACCTCGTGATCCACCCACCTCGGCCTCCCAAAGTGCTGGGATTACAGGCTTGAGCCACCGCACCCCGCCTAAATCTTATTTTAATTAAACTGGATGCTTTTAAGGGAAAGAGGAGGGCACAGGGTAAAGGGAAGGGTTTATTTTATGAAGATCACGCCAAGTGTCAAGATAATTCAACAGGGTAAGAATAACTTTTTCAGCAAATAGTACTAGGACAACCGGATATCTACATGCATATGAATAAAGTTGAACCCTTTCCTCAAACCATAAAAATTAACTCAAAATTAACCATATTCATAAATGTAAGTGCTAAAATTATACAACTCTTAATAGAAAATAACTAAATCTTGATTTTTGGTTAGGCAAAGCCTTCTTAGATAGGACACCAAAAGCATAAGGGACAAAAGAAAAAGCAGATAAAATGAACTTCACTGAAAGTAAGTCCAGGCACAGAGGCTCACACCTGTAACCCCAGCACTCTGAGAGGCTAAGGTGGGAAAACTGCTTGACGCCAGGAGTTCAAGACCAGACTGGGAGTTCACCCAAGTCAAAGAGTGACACGCCTTTGGGAGGCCGAGGCGGGTGGATCACGAGGTCAAGAGATCGAGACCATCCTGGTTAGCATGGTGAAACCCCGTCTCTACTAAAAATACAAAAAATTAGCTGGGCACGGTGGCGCGTGCCTGTAATCCCAGCTACTCGGGAGGCTGAGGCAGGAGAATTGCCTGAACCCAGGAGGCGGAGGTTGTGGTGAGCCGAGATCGTGCTATTGCACTCCAGCCTGGGTAACAAGAGCGAAACTCCGTCTCAAAAAAAAAAAAAACAACAAAACACTGTTTCTAAAAAAAAAAATTCAACATTAAAGAATATTTCTAAGTCATATAGTTGACAAGAGATTTGTGCTTACAACACATCAAGATCATTTGCAACTCAATTACAAAAAGACACAGAACCCAATTAAGAAAATGGGCAAAGGGGCTGGACATGGTGGCTCACATCTGTAGTCCCAGCACTTTGGGAGGCCGAGTCCAGGAGTTTGAGACCAGCCTGAGAGATATGGTGAGACCTCATTTCTAGAAAAAAATTAAAACATTAGCAGGGCATGATGGCATGTACCCAGCTACTCAGGAGGCTGAGGCAGGTGGATCACTTGACCCCAAGAATTTGAGGCTGCAGTGAGCTATGATCATGCCACTGCACTCCAGCCTGGGTGACTCAGCAAGACCTAGTGTCAAAAAAGAAAACAAAATAACAAAACTCAACAGTAAATAACTAGTCTAATTTGAAATGGGCAAAAGATATGAGGAGATATTTTACTAAAAAATATACAAATGGCAAACAAGCACATCAAAAGATGTTCAACATTGGCCAGGTGTGGTGGCTCATACCTGTAATCCCAATACTTTGGGAGGCCAAGGAGGACAGATAACCTGAGGTCAGCAGTTCGAGACCAGCCTGACCAACATGGAGAAACCCTGTCTCTACTAAAATTACAAAATTAGCTGGGTGTGGTAGCGCATGCCTATAATCCTAGCTACTCGGGAGCTGAGGCAGGAGAATCGTTTGAACTGGGGAGGAAGAGGTTGTGGTGAGCTGAGATAACACCAGTGCACTCCAGCCTGGGCAACAAGAGCAAAACCCCGTCTTAAAGAAAAAAAAAAAGATGTTCAACATCATTAGCTATTAAAAAAATGCAAATTAGGCTGGGCACGATGGCTCACGCCTATATTCCCAGCACTTTGGGAGGCCTAGGTGGGTGTATCACCTCAGGTTGGGAGTTTGTGACCAGCCTAACCAACATGGTGAAAGCCTGTGTCTACTAAAAATACAAAAAAATTAGCTGGGCATGGTGGTGGGTGACTGTAATCCCCCCTACTCAGGAGGCTGAGGCAGGAGAATCGCTTGAACCTGGGAGGAGGAGGCTGCAGTGAGCCAAGATCCCACCATTGCGCTCTTGCCTGGACAACAGAATGAGACTCGGTCTCAAAAAAAAAAAAAAAAAAAAAAGAGAAAAAGAAAAAGGTAAGCAAATTAAAACTACAATGAAATATTGCTACCTAAGAATGGCTAAAAAAAAAAAAGTGACAACATTAAATGCTGATGAAGATGAAGATGCAGAGAAACTGGATCACTCATTTTACTGGTGATAATGTAAACTTTTGGTACAGGTACTCTATAAACAATTTGTCACTTTCTTAAAAAAAATACACAGGTTAACTGAGCAGAAGGGTGCATGCCTGTAGTCCCAGCTACGTGGGAGGCTGCAGTGAGAGGATCACTTGAGCCCAGCAGTTCAAGCCCAGCCTGCACAACAAAGCAAGACCCTGTCTCTTAAAGAACAAACGCACAAGCAACTAAGATGTAACCCACCAACTGCACTCCTGGGCATTTAAACCAGGGAAATGAAAAACCTACTTGTACACAAACGTTCGCAGCAGTTTGATACAGAGTCTTGCTCTGTCACCTAGTCCAGAAAGAAGTGGCACAATCTCGGCTCACTGCCGCGGCTGCCTCCTGGGTTCAAGTGATTCTCCTACCTCAGCCTCCCGAGTAGCTGGGATTACAGGTGCCCAGCTAATTTTTGTATTTTTAGTAGAGACAAGGTTTTGCCGTGTTGGCCAGGCTGACCTCGAACTCCTGGCCTCAAGTGATCCACCCAACTCAGCCTCCCAAAGTGCTGGGATTACAGGTGTGAGACACTGTGCCCGGCCCACAGCAGTTTTAACATAATGGCCAGACACTGGAAAATGCCCAGATGCTCTGTAACAAGTAAAACTGTGGTATGTCCACACCACAGAATATTATTCAGTAACGAAAAGGAAGAAACTACAGATGCCATAATCTGGATGATGCTCTGGAGACTAATGATGAATACAAAAACCAATACAGGCTGGGCGTGGTGGCTCACACCTATAATCCCAGCACTTTGGGAGGCCCAAATCATAAGGCTGGATCATACAAGGCCAGCCTGACCAATATGGTGAAACTCTATCTCTACTAAAAATATGAGAATTAGCTGGGCATGGTGGCACACACCTGTAGTCCTAGTCCCAGCTACTCGGGAAGCTGAGGCAGGAGAATCGCTTGAACCCAGGAGGTGGAGGTTGCAGTGAGCCAAGATCACACCACTGCACACCAGCATGGGTGACAGAGCAAGATCCCATCTCACAAAAAAAAGAGGCCAATCCAAAAAGATTACACACTGTGTTATTTCACTTATATAATATTCTCAAAATAACAAAATTATAGAAATGGAGAAAGATTAGTGGTTAACAAGAGGATAGAGGGTCAGGGTGTGAGAGAAGCGGGTGTGGATATAAAAGGGCATCAGGAGGGACTCTTGTGTTAGTAGAAATGTTCTGTATCTTGACTTTGTCTACTTATTTATCTACTTTTTTTGAGATAGGGTCTCCTCTGTCTCAAGCTAGAATGCAATGGCATGATCATAGCTCACTGCAGCATCGACCTCCTAGGCGCAAGCGATCCTCCCACCTCAGCTTCCTGAAAAGCTGGGACCACAGGCATGTTCCAACATGCCTGGTTAATTTTTATATTTTGTAGAGATAAGGTTTTGCCATGTTGCCCAGGCTAGTCTTGAACTCCTGGGCTCAAGCGATCCTCTTGCCTTGGCCTCCCAAAGTTCTAGGATTACAGGCATGAGACACTGTGCCCAGTCATGTATCTTGACTTTATTAATGTCAATTTCCTGGCTTTTATTAAAATAATCAAATTTTAAATTTTGCAAAATTACTAAATTTTTCCATTGGGGAAAACTGTGCAAAAGGTACAAGGGATCATTCTTTATTATTTCTTACACTAGCATATGAATCTACAATTACCTCAAAATGAAAAGTTTACTTTATATAAAAGGTAAATTCTCACCTCATACTATAAAGCAAAATAAATTTGAAAGGCATTAGCTGGTATGATTCCTTTGTCTTTTTCTTTTAAAGTTCATAATTAACCAGTATTATTTTGAAATCTGAATCTTAACTTTATGTTGAAAAATGTAAATAAGTGAATACTAAAACAGTATAGGAGTGGACATAACAGAGATCAGTGTAAAAGAAAAGACTAACCTATATGAAAATTAAGTATGTAACAGCAAAATTATGTTTTCCTTTCATCCTCCAATTAACTCTCCATTCTTCTGTATCCGGGAGACTAACCTCTGCGGACTGCAGCAACTGGAGTTCTTACTCTCTAGTTAGCTGAATTTGGCCATTAGGAGCAAATGGAGGAAATCAGAAAGTGGGAGTCAGACAGGGGATTACCTTTGCTCTTTCCCTGCTGGGCCACAGCTTGGTGGTAACAGTATTGCTTTCCTGAAGATCACCTCTCCTGGTCAGCAGCTCTGGGCTTTAGTAATTATCTTGCTGGGCTCTGCTAACTATTCCCTGTCCTTGTCTTTTCAGTTAGAAATGGCAATCGTTTTCTGCTGTTGCCAGCTCTAGGACGCCTCACCATCCCTTGCTTGTTCCCCTTAACCATGCCCACATCTTTGTAAATAGTCTCTTCCTTAAACTTTTGTCAGTTATCCTTAAGTGTGTTATATACTTCCCGCCAGAACCCTGATACCCTTAACAAGACGCAAAATCTAGATTGCTAGACTAATATACACAGGACACTGTACATTGAGAAATATACTGTTGGAGTGATGGATGTATGGGGGTGCCATTTTAAAATAAATCTTTGGGTAATCCAAAATCTCTTTTCAAAGCTGTGCAATAAAGAATACAGTCTTGCCCAAAGAGGTTTGACCTCTGTCCCGGTTCCTATGAGATAACCTCTAAATCTTGGCATTTCTATACCAACAGGAGTGACTGTGTTATTTATCCTGGGCCTCTTGGGCCACACCTGCAGTTTACACTAATGATGGATCCCTTGAACCACATGGCGTCAGCTCAGCTTCCAGGGAGGGAAGGGTAGGAATCTGGGTTCAACTACATGGGCCATCAATTCATCAGTCAATCATAACTACATAATGAAATCTCAGTAAAAAGTCCAAAAACGAAAGGTTGGGTGAACGTCCAGGATTGGCAGCACTCCGTGCATATTGTCATCATCAGTTCTAAGAGGGAATGACGTCCTGAGGATCCAGACGGAGATTCTGCCCTACATCTCTTTCCTTGGCTAATTTTAACCTGTATCTTTGCCCTGTAATAAACTGTAATGGTGAGTGTAAGGTTTGAATGAGGCACTAAGGTTCAAATGAGGCAACTGAGGCCAGTTATTGAAATTTAATTGGCTCCTGGGCGAGGTTCTGCGGTCCCACACAAGGGGCCAGAGAAGTTGCGCTGACTTCTTGGGGCGTGGGGTTTTATGGCTATGAGGACTGAGCAACAGCTGGGTGATCTGTTTGGCTCCAGGGGAGCGGGATTGGGACGGGGCAGGCCACTATTGGTTGGTGGGTTGTTGGGCGGGTTTTCCAGCTGGCCAGGGTTGCATCAGCCGGAGCCTTCCAGGGGAGCCATGCGGCAGAGCCTGGAAGTGCAGAGCCTGGTGCTGGGTGCAGAGTCAGGTGCTGAGTGCAGAGGTGGGTGTGTCCAGCTCCTGGTGAGGCAACCGGCCTTACAGTGAGTTTAATAGGTTTCTGTAAGTCCTGTTAGTCATTCTGGTGAATTACTGAACCTGAGGGTGGGGTTTTGGGAAACCTTTGACCTTGTGGTTGGTGTGAGAAGAAAGGGTGGTCTTCTATGAGCTCTTCCCTCTATCCTTGTAGTTGGGACCTAGCAGTTGGGGTCAGAAGCCTTGGGCAGACTTGGCAGTCTGGAGGACTGTGCTCTTAACCTCATAGTTTGGCTAATTCCAGGCAAAAGTACAAAAAGAGTAAGTCAACAAAAATATATAAATTTAGAATTGTTTGCCAAATTAATACATTTTTCCTGCATTTGTGTTTATATAATTTAAATTCTTCGACTTACCTGAGGGTCTACTAACCACCCATGGTACAAAGGAATATCAAGAAGATCAAATACTATGCATTCCGGTGTATACTCAAACACTCGAACACCAGTGAATCTTACATTTACATCCAGGCCTGTCTGTAATTTGTGCAGAATTGCCATGGCATCACTCATATTCTGAAAATAGAAAAGGGGAAAGTTATAATTCAGAAACATCAAAACAAGAACACAAAAGATAATCAAGTATAAGGACAATTACTTTTAATTTTCCATTTTCTCCAATAAATTCAACATATTTTTACTGTTAATAACACTTATGCAGTACCACTGACTACATGCTGACACCTTCAAATAACTAGCTTACAGTAGTTGCTCAGTAAATATTTACTAGATTGCTGGGCATGGTGGCTCCCACTTGTAATCCTAGCACTTTGGGAGGCCACAGCAGGTGGATTACTTGAGGTCAGGAGTTTGAGACCAGCCTAGCCAACAGGGCGAAACCTTGTCTCTACTAAAAATACAAAAATTAGCTAGGCGTGGTGGCACATGCCTTTAGTCCCAGCTACTTGCTGATGTAGGATGGTCACCTGATGTAGGCGTGGTGGCACGTGCCTTTAGTCCCTAAACTGATGTAGGATGGTCACCTGAACCCAGGAGGTAGAGGTTGCAATGCACAGAGATTGTGCCATTGC